>NW_028263391.1:4758947-5071328 GCF_051168715.1 Poecilia mexicana | reverse complement strand
TTGTGGTAAAAAAAAAAAAGAAAAGAAGTGAAAACAGTAATCTGCCTTGAACATTTTTATCGGAGAAAAGCTGTGAAAGATTTAGCTCATGCTCGAAGCTTTAGCTCCCTGCCCCGGATTTTTAAAGCTGGCGGAATAGGAAATCTTTAAGATAAGCTTGATCTGGTCGACTGTGACCGCCGGTCGGACGACGCTGGCCTGAATCCGACGTGCTTCTGCTTCGTCAGCATGTGCTTGTGCTTCTTAAGCCGAAACAAATGCTTAGTTTGCTGTGAGTGGCAGCACAAGCAGAAAAAACAGAAACTTCCCTCCTGGCTCCGAACTCCAGTGGTTTTAACATTTAACCTCAACTAATTCATCCGAGTGATTTCCATAATGTAGCAGGACACGTAAGAGGAGATGTGGAACCTCTCAGTGCTGCACATCTGACACCAAAAGCCAGGTTGCTTTTCACTTATTTAAACAGAAAGTAGCCTTTACAACAGCATGATGTCACTACTGGCAGCTTCAGCCTCAAAATGAGAAACATACAAAGAACGCTATTGTTCTTTTTTTCTTTTCTTTTAATAAAATGGTTGATTAAGTCTAAAATTAAAAGGTACTTAGCCTGTCAAGAAAACAGTACAGTTTGGTTCATGTGGTTTCAGCCTCATGAAATAATTCAGGCTTTCCATTGACCATCAGTCATATTTGCTCTGCTGTCATAGATCAATAGAAACATTTTCCACACTGCTGATGAAAAACAAGGAGCTGGGTTTTAAAGCATTCGTTCTTGCATTTCTTTGGCGTGGAGTGCTTTATTGAGGAATCGTCATCAGCACCATTTATTTGGGAGTCAGTGAACAATTTTATGACCTGTGTTTTTGTCGTTTTAGAACTTATTTTATTTCTCTTCTTGAATGTGTTTGTTTTGCCTATGTACCATTCTTTAGGTAGTTATTTAATCTGTAGGGGTGTCCCAATCAAAAATCAATATCTGATATTGGTCTTATATCAACCAAAAGACGAGTATGATGGTCTGATATAAGCAAAGCAACAAAAGCATTCCAGTGTTCTGCACCAGGATTTAGTCCGACCCAGTGTTTCTACACAGCAGCACTTGGACCCACTGATTAATAATAAATAGATAATTTACTCTCATACCTGTGGTTGTTGAGTTTTGTTGTCTGATTGAATAATATCACTGGATCAAGCCTTTTCTAGTATTCCACACTACAAAATAAGTGGTAAAATTATGTATGACTCATCCTGATATTGTATCGACTGAATATCATATCGGCTAACACTCAATACTGCAATATCTGTATCGCATCAAAAGTGGAAAAAATTGTATTGGGACACTCCTAATAATCTCTTCTAGACCTGTAACCAATGATTATTCCAGTTATCGATTAATCTGTCAATTATTTTGATGATTAACCAATAAACTGGATTTAAAAAATTGGCACATTCTACAGATTTTTCATTTAACTTTTTAAGCTTTTGTAATACAGTATTGGAAATATGTTGAAATAAAAAGAAACAATTTAATTCCTTTATCAAATAAGAAAATAAACAATTTTGTTGCCTAAAATGCAGTAACAGCATTCCTTTGGTAAATTTGGACCAGGTGACGATTAATTGATTACTAAATTAGTTGACGATTATTTCCATAATTACAATTAATCGGATTAAATATTTCATTCCTAATCTCCTTATTTTATTATTTATAAAAAGTATTTAAAAGAAAAAACAACTTATTCAGTATTTAAAAAGTGTGGGGCATACATTCAAAATCTGGGTTTTGCCTAGAAATATACATTTTGTTAGAGAGCAACACAGAGCTTTCAAAGAGAACGTAGTAAAAATGATTTAAGGAGGAACTTTTCAGCCTGGTAGAGACGACTATGAAAATGTGATGTGATTATGCAGTGGATAGATAATATGTCAATATTTCACGCCTATTTTTGGAAAGCCATACCCTTTTAAAAAATGAATAACAATAAATAATTCATTTAGTCTGAAGATGCAGTGCTGGACTTTTGCTGACATTTTGTCAGGTTACAACCACAAACAGACCAACAAATCAAAAGCTGAATTGTGAAGTAAAAGGAAGAGAGTACAATGTTTTCTAAATTGTATTTGGCATGAAAATATGTTTACTCCATTCACTGCAGTGAATGCAGTGAATGGAGGTTTTTGAAGTTTTTCTCTACTGGCTTGGTCCACCTAAAGGCGGACATGTTTTTGCTCAGGTTTAGTCAGATTAAATGGAGAACATCTGTGAACATTAGTTTTTATGTCTTTCCATAAACCCATTTGGATTCAGATCTGGATCATTTACGCATTAATGTGCTTTGATCTTCTAGGACAAACAGACCGAAGAACTTCTTACATCCATTGTTTTTTTGTTTTTTAACAAAACATAAATTTTTCACGCCACGACTTAATTTTATTTACAGCTCATGTTTTCATATATTTATTCATTTTATTTCATCTACATCTCATATGGGTCATCTTATCTTCGCTTCATTAATTTATTTCAGCCAATTTATTTCACTCATAACATGACATGGGAAAATGATCTTGTTATGAGTGAGGTAGTCTAGTACTTTTTCACCAATATTAAGTAATTAGTGACATAAAACAAGCTCCTATTATTTCCTGAAAAGTTCTTTGTTATTTCAAGCGTGCTACGATATTGGCACTGGAAACTGGACAGAATTTATTTGGTAATATTTTGTGTTTTTGCAGTGCACATTCCCCACCGGACCCTTTCGCAGAGTTTCGAGTCTCGTCCCAGTCTTCCCACTCACCCTCTCTCCTGCTGTTCCTCAGGCAGCGCACTTTGGGGATCTGGGAGAGCAGCTGGCAGTCCTCAGCTGGAGGAGGAGAGCAGAGGAGATGACATGTTATGTTTGGAGGCCAAACAAACACACACACACACACACACACACACACACGCACACACACACACACACACACAGAGGAAATCACATCTCTTTTTATTGCCTCTGTCAGTCACTCGGACCCACAAGCACAGCACACAAAGCCGCGCGACCAGCAGAGCATCCATTCTTGGTGAAAGTTTGATGCCCAGAAAGACATAAACGTGAGCACAAACAAAAGCATTTTGCTGCATCGTTCACCTCGCTGTGCTGTTTTCCATAAACAAATTCAACTCGTCTTTGACCGGCCAGAAGCCGCCGCAGACCTTTTTGTTGCTGCGGGACGAGCGGCTTTGCAAACACGGGCGCCGATGCACACTCCTGCCCTTTTGAGGATTAGTATCAGGAGCAGAGAGTGAGTGTGATCTCACTGAGGGATTGTGGGTAGATCTAGCAGCTTCCTCCCCACCCCTCCTCCCATCTCAGCCTTATGGTCGCAGACTGAAGCTCGACAACTTGTAATCCTCTTTGATTAAACAACGACGCTCGTACAAACACGTTTGTTTGTATTTACGGGACACGGTCGTGTCGCAGGGGACGGGAGTGTGTGGTGTGTGTGAGAGATTGAGCGTGGGACAGCAGGTGTGTGTGTGTGTGTGTGTGTGTAAACATGTCTATATGGGAGACTAATCACTCAGGGAAGATGAGAGGAAAGCCGTGGGTTACACTCACAGAGCAGATGTTGAATTTCAGACAGATTAAGTGTGTGTGAGTGTGAATGTGTGTGTGTGAGCGTCCATTTTTGAGCGCTTGTGTGTGTTTCGTCGATGCAGCACACAAATTATACATTTTCACACATTGCCATGTTGCAACTGCACACCACATTTTTGAGGATTTTATGCTAAAACTGGTGCAGGATAGCGGAATGTAAAGAAATAAATATGTGTTTTTAAAGGTTTTCGGAAATAAAATCTATTACAAGGCGGACAAAAGTAAAATTTTCTGCAGAAACGAGACAAAATCAGGTTGTTAGGCAACACCTATTGTCAAACTATCTGATGTGATTAAAGACAGATGTGTTAATTAATTGGAGGTTCTGAGGGGCTTCATTAAAATCCAACATGGAGGCCAATGTAGGAGTAACTATGGTTTATTAGCACTTCTGATGGTTTATTTCTAATCAGATTAGTCACATTGATAGCAGTTAGCATGTACAACATTTAGCAAAGCCAATTTTTCCCTAACATGCAATGTGAAGACACTTATAGTGCAGCATCTTACTGTAAAAATATTTCAAGTGTGGAAAGAAACAAAAAAAATTTAGCATGCTAACCCCTCGTGTCGTATGTTTACCGTATTTCCCATTAGCCACTTGAATTTCAGGTTGACGGCCATTTTGAAAGGTGGCCTTTTAAGCCAATTCTTGTTGTAAAATGTTACCCATTTTCATGACTTGAATGAACTTTATGTCACATGACATGCTTTCGATTTTGGTCAACTAACGTTGAAAAACTTTGCTAAGAAAGTTTTTGCTACCTTTCCTAGCAAGGTTAGCAAAAGTGAACTGACTTTGCTGTTTGTGAGTCTCAAACCAGAAAAGGAGAAAAATATTTTGATTGCATTCAAGAGAGAGGCAATAATTTTAATTCAGGTTGTACAAAACATCTGTTCTGTTTATTACTTATATACTAAATTAGGTGCTATTTTAATAATTCCCTATTACTAGCGCTGTTCCTCAAGGTCATAAATCATAAATCTCCTTCCTGTAGCCTGTAAGAATACACCATCCACAAATTTTCATAGATTTATAATTATTTTACCTCCAACCGAGTTAACATGAGGTTTTCCCCATCTGAGTAAAAATCGTTTCTTGTCAAATTCAACAGCAACTCTCTCAACTTTGATCTAAGTATCTAGTAGTCGTACTGTTTAATATTCTAGCTTGATTGGTAAATTACTATTTTTACTAAGTAATCTTTGAGCAATCTATTCTTGTCCCAGTGAAACTGGACACAAATGAGCTTGTCTGCACGCAGAGTAAAGATCAGCGTCCTTGACTGAGGACAAAGTGCATATAGTTAAGGCGAGCCTTGATGGGATTACCCTCAGCCGGGACAGGCCTTAATGCTGCTGCTGACCGTCGCGCTCCGCCACCTTCTTCGCCTGTCTGACTGCCAGCTCCCATCTATTGACCAACAAGCTCACACTCTCACTGCCAGAGCTGAAAACCTCAGATGCTCTCTGGTGACTGAGGGGCTCATTAACCCTCTGAAGCCTGAATGAAGGTCACATGGAGAACGTTTGATTTTTATGGCTGTCAAATCGTCAGGAAAAAGATGCACACCTCGACTTTCAATATGAGACAGTTATTTAGAATCACAGTGTGTATTTTGACGGGGCCAACCCGTCACTATGCATTTTCACATGCATCTAAAAGGTTGAGTTAAAATGAATTAAAATGGTATATGAGGCAATAAGAAACACTTTATTAAGATCACATTCAAATACCAAGTTAATAACAGGGCCAGCATCGCAGATACCGATCATTTTTATTTAAGTTTGAGATGCTATAAAAATTCTGAGCTTTAAGTGTTTTCTGGCGTTTCCTTTTAATTATTCAGTTCAGTACCAGAGCAGAATTTGCAGTTTATACTTTAATAACATTAATATGATTTCTGTCGATTTTTCCTACATAAATAAATCTCCAAAAAAACAATCATCTGAGAGCAAATCAATATAAAACATGTTTTGAGGTAGAGTTGAGAAAATACAATACGAACATAAAATAAAATTTCAAGACGAAACTGAACTAAAGTACGAATCTTAGCACTCTAGTGTCGATGCGATACCATTACAGTCTTGGTATCAATGTTATCAATATTTTGGATCTATTCACTCACCTCCAACATGAAGGAAATGTATGCAAACTACTTAAAAAAGTAATATAAAAACCACGAAAAATATTCTATCTCATTGTTTTTGCATCAGACAAGTTGAAGTGAGAAACAAAAGATTATTAGATCCCAAAAGTTTAAGGGATACAGTGTAATGGGAAAAAATTCATTGGTTTAATTTTGAGACCATCATTGATTGATCTTTGGTAGTTATTGAGGCTGATTGTGATTGTTGCTGTAGTTTATAGCAGCTTAATCCTGATACAGCCACACCACAACTGCTTTAACTCAAAGTAGAGAAACGTTCAGCTTTCCCATCTTTCCAGTTAAACCCATTTTTAAAAAAAAAGGAGTGCCTCAAAGAGGCTCACTGGCTTAAAGTCAGACCGGGGCAAAACTAAAAGCCTCAAACTGTAACCAAGGACTACAGGAACGTGTTTAATGCGATACCCAACACTGGGAATTGTAATTAAAAACAGGGAAGGAGGCTTAACGTTTTGAAGTCTTTTGGCGGTTTGGATACGGAGAGCAATGTGCGTCCATGATGGGTGCAGGTAGGCCGGAGGCCCACGGGGAGAATAAATCGCGGCATTAGGGAGCTTAAAGTGCTCCTGCTGCTACATCCGCTGAGACACCAATGTTTAGATGTCTGGCCAGCTCTGGCACTTTCGAGTGTGTCCTTATGTGGGTCTGAGCACATTGGGAATTTAGGTCAACGTGCGGTTCCCAGAGACACAAGATTTATGAGGTGGAAATTACAGAAAACGCAGCAGACGGTGTGAAGCATGAGCTCATGTAATTCATCTACCTACTGCCGTCAAAGGGGAATAATTGCTAAGATGTGGTTATCCTTTATTTCCACAGAGCTACTGAACGCAAAAAAAAAAAAAAAAAAAAAGACTTTTCACCCTCTAAATGCAAAACCTACTTATTCATTTTACAGCAAGTCTCATATGTAGATGTTTGTTTATTTCATCAACAGTTGCTGCGTATCCATTGGACATATATTTGCAGAAAAATAAATTTGCTTAATGGAAACACGACAATTTAGAAAAAAAAAAACAAACTCTAAAATCTTTATAAAAAATGTAGAAAAAAAATGTAACTAATAATTCAGCTTCAGAAAACGAGAAGCTGAAATCGTATCGGTATCAGCCGATACTGAACCCCAGATATCGGTATCAGAAGTGAAAAAAGTTGAGCAGTGAGTCCCTTGTAGTAGCAACAACAACAATGACAAAAAGCTTACGGTCAGTGCTAAAGTCGTCTATGAGGATTATTTCCTGAATGAGAGACGGGGGGCTTCGCATCAGGACACTGAAACAGAACAAAGAGAAGTGAGGTCAAAGTGAAAACACCAGGCTTGTGTCGCCGCACCAGTCGTACACGGCGGGTTGGGGGGTGTTTGAGTTCGGCCTCATTACCTTTTGATGGTGCGAAGCAGAGTGGAGCGAGCTTCGTTGTGGAAGGTGATGATGATGCTCGTGGAGGGAAGCTCGGCGTCGTAGGTCAGAGATGCGCATCTACAACGGCAAAATGAAAAGAAGAAATTAGATCTGTGCGCTCAGTCGGCCGCCTGCGATTTGCTTCCCATGCAGTCAGAAAGCAGACGCATATTGAGCAGAGTCTCAGCCAGCTGTGATTAGCAGAAGTGGCCTCATTGTTGCCATTAGTGACATGAAAATATCCAGTTGCCCAGCAACAATCACACAGGTTTGGAACCGCTTTCCTCTCTTGTTTCCGACACTCGGATATTCAAGTTCAAGTCAGAAGACACAAAGCTAAAATATTTAACTTTTTCAAAACCTTTACACCAAAAGAAGCATCTTTTTACTCATTATGTTAAACCTGTTATCAATTACATATGGAGCATGACCTTAATTAATTAGCTGGAAGCTCAATTAGCACCTTTGAAATGTGTCTAAATGTTTATGAGGTCTTTAGTATCAGCTGTGTTTTAATTTAGGGTTGAATGGGGAAGTTATAGGCTGGTGAGGAGTGAAGGTCATGCTTCTGTGATTAGGGTAAGAAAACCTGAATAAACAATTATACGAAGGTATGAGTTTTATTCTTTTCAGAAAATCACAAGAATGTAAACATTTTCACCAATCAACATTTCTGTAACTGAGAATTAGTGTTGTATTAAACCAATAAAAAACTAAAACAATTTCTTCAGTACAGAACAGCTTAAGCTTGCTTTCCTTTTACAGCCTCATGAGAATCAGATTTTTTTTTTTTAGACATTGAATTTATAACGCTGAATTTTTTATTTTGTGTAATTATGTATCTGTACTTTAAATTTCCTTCTTGGCTTCAACATTTCACCTGTAAAAAATTAGCAGTCAGCACTAGATGGAGTGGAGCAGCTTTCAGCCAATCAGATTACGCTGTTTGATCATGTGACCCCAGTGTGTTGGGCGGGGCCAGATGTGTGTCTCTTAACAGTTAGCTGCGCTAGCTAACCAGCTAACTGCTTGATGATTGGGTCATCACCTGTGCAAGAAAATTTTGATGCGGGTGAAATTTTAAAGGTGAATTTTTGCTAGCACATTTGAAGTAAAATAATAATAATAAAAAATTATGTTATAAATTCAATGTATATATAAAAAAGTCTGGTTCTGGTGTGCGTGAAAAACAGAATGCAAAAGAGAAAAGATGCCAGGAAAGCAACTGGCAAAGGGTTTTCTATTTTTTTCCCCCCACATAGTTCCTACAACTTTTTGTAGGAACTACAAAAAAAAACTTAGAAAATCTTAGTAAAGATGGCAATCTAAAAAAATCCTATAATTATTGTAAACAATCTGTTCCTTTAAGTGTCAAGCCGCCCCGAAAACATCCTGTTTATTCACAGAGAGGGCTGACATTTCACCAAACAGAACCATTTGCTCAGAAATGACTCAAATCGATTCCTCTGACCCTCCACTGAACCGTAATTGTTGCGATTCTTAGCGAGATTACGGCGGACGATTTTTATTCGGTTGTTAAAAATCCGGGCGGGGACCTGGAACGGGGCAAGACGCCCAACTATAACTCGACACGGAAAAAAACGATAAACACGCCCAACCGAAATCGAGTGCAAATTGTTCACAGAACAGAAAGAATGTTTGAGAAATTAGGTGTGCTGCCAGATAAACGGAGAAAACTTCCAGGCCCATTAAGTCCAGCAAAAACAACCACAGAGATCCGGCGCGTTGCTCAAAGGCATACATCAGGCTGAATGTCTTGGAATAAGTGAGTCATTAATTTAAGCTACTGTGGGTCCAGTTTCTCCTGTCAGGCTCGCCGTAAACAGCTCAGAGAGACGATTAGCCAATCAGAGAGCTTTCCTTACACCTTCCTTAGCTAATGGGTAGATGTTTGGATTCAGCTAGCCGTCAGGCTAACGCCAGTGAACTGCTATCATACGCCTCCAACATGTGGCTTACACTGCCTTGCAAAAGTGTTCAAAAGTTTTTTTACTTTTCCCAGCTTTGTCACTTTATAACATATTATTCAGCGTATCTTATTAGTACTTATGTCATAGCTGAATATCAAGAGAGTGCATAACGGTGAAGTAGAAGGACAATGACATGGTTTTTACAAATACAAATCTGAAATGTGTGGCGTGCTCCTTGTAGTGTAGCTAGCTATCCATATTCATTCATGTCACTGAGTGGAAATAACTCTAACCCTAAACACTTTCAGTCAACCCCCCCCCAAAAAAGCTATCGCTTTTATTGTCACTTTTTCTGTCATCACTGCTGCACCACAAATGATGGGGATCAAACTTCAGCCGCTGCGACACTCACCTGTAGTGTCTCGTGTCTCGGATGGCTCGCTCGCTGCCCAGGCGGTCACTCTCCTGCAGATTAAAGGCATGCTCCCTGTACGGGTCGTCCCCTGGTTTGAGCTGCTTGGCGGCCAGGTAAGTCTTCTCGTCGAATCCGCCCAGCAGCTGGCTCTGCTGCTCGCCTCGGGGCGGCTGAGTCACCTGCACAAGAGGCAAAACGGAGTTCATGAGCGCACAGACGATGGAGAGCGGAGGCAGTACTCCTATAGCTGTTCATAGTTTGCTACAAACGCAAGCCACAGTGTATTTTTTTGGGATTATGTGTGATAAACCAGCACACAGTAGTGTAAAACTACGAAGAGGAAGGACTCACATCTACAGTTTTCAGAAATAAAAATCTGAAAAGTGTGGCACGCATTTGTTCAGTTCAACCGACTGCCTTCAGAAGGAACTAGAGTCCATAGACTATTGACTAAACTCAGTATGAGTTCGGGGTGAAAACGTTACCGCATGCGACTAATCTGAAAAGTGTAAGGCGTTAATATTACATAATTCAAATCATTTTGACCTGAAAGCCTCTCTCAACCGGAGGGTTACCTCCTTCACAGCAGTATGTCATGAATTCGACACATGAAGAGCAACAGCAGACGGCAACAAAAGGTTCAACAACAAAAGGAGCAAATTTCACAGTAAGAAAAACAACCTGGGTTTGGTCCAAACTTTCATCAAAGTAGCATTAGCTTAAACATTTTTTGAAAGCATTCATTTTTACATTTCAGGCTTACTACGTTAAGTGTAGTGATTAATCACTAAGCTAGAATGTGATTAATGTGATTAAATTTTTTAATTAATTGACAGCATTAGTGAAAACACAACCTGAAGAATCAATCAGAGAAGCAACCTAGATAATCTGGAAGAGCTGCAGAGATCCATAGCTCAGGTGGGAAATGTAATCGATACTATCGATTAATCACGTTTTCTGTTTCAAAGATTTAAACAATTTTAAATCTCTGAAACATCCAAAAGAGTGGATGTTTCCCACTCTTGATTTTAAATAGTTCAGAGTGCTTTCATCGCGTCCAGTGTCTACCATCTTGTTTTACAGCTTCTATTTATTTGGACTTTGAATCTCTGCTCTTCCTGCGGTTTATTTTGAAGTCACCCATCCTGGAGGGCAAATTAAAAAAAAAAAAAGAAAAGAAAAAGCGTCAACAGCGCTGTCCCTCAGCGTCAGAACTTTTCTCATCAAAACATGTTTGTCGTTTCTTCTGGGTGACTTTGCTGAAGTTCTCCCAGGAAGTGAGGACAAACGCAGCCTCTTGGCAAACTCCTGGCACATTTGCAGCTATGATTATTTATGCGCACCGTCTCCATGCGAGATGCCAACAAATAAATCAATCCGGTTGACTTTTAATTCATTATGAATACCATCATCAGCCAAAAATGTAAATGTTAGCCTCCCATTAGGGTGGCCGCGTCGATTCTAACCAGGCAGAACGATCCGAGTCCCCGTCAGATCAGAATACAGTCCATAAATTCTTGGTAATAAATGGATTTTCCCCCTGAAGGAGCTTTTCCAGCTGATGGATCCTTAAAGGAAGACGAGAAACGCCCTCGTCAAAGAGGTTCAGATGAATGACGGACACGCAGAGGGATCCAGCCTGCTGCTTCAGTTCGACTGGAGGGGGTTAAGAAAAGCTCCTGAACAGGCTGAGGTGAGACTGACCTCATTTCCAGCCTCCCCAGGGAAGCAGCGTGACCCCAAAAGAGCAAGAAAAATAAAAAAGACTGAGCTGGAGGCAAGTGAACAGTTGACAGTGACATTATTAGACTTGCAGGTTGCTAGAAATTAATGTTTATATGATCAGCAGAGGCTGTGTGAATATAGACCTACTAGTGGCTGCTGGACACTTACTGTGTTTACTGAGGCCGAACCGATTGCAGTATTCTGTACAATAACTGATATCTAAAAAACCTGACTTGGCGATTCTGATTTTGGCTGATATAGGGTTTTGAAGTGTTTCCACTATGGATGTGCACACATCTCTGTCGATATTCTGCTAATGTCTAAAAAACACAATTTTGTAATTGTGATGTTTCCATTAAATAAGAAATTAGATTAAAATCACACATAAATACATTAGTTCACGTGATAAGTTATTAGAAATCATGGCAGCGATGGACGTAATCATGAAATGTATTCGTAATTCAGCCATGGCGCTAGCGTCATCGTCCAATCAGAGGAGATGTAAGCGTTTTAGTCAGGCGTAGGAGCGACAAGCCCCGCCTACATTTTGTGAAAATTGTAGTCTGCGATTTTACAGAAGAATTATGGATTCAACACGTTGGAATTACAAAACTTTTCATGAACTGTGTGATTCTGTGAGAGCTGCAGTGGAACCGGCTGCACTCTGTCCGACAGAAACAAAAACAAACCGTCATCCTGCTAACACTTCCTGTGTCTTCTTCTTTGTGGTTTCCGCCTGTAGTAGCATCCGGCTGTTTATCACGTGACTCGTGTGATGTGACAAAAGTGTTTCGATAACGTCTGAGAAAACACCTGACAAACTTTTAAGTCAAAAATTTGAGTTTTTTTTTTCTTTTCAAAATGAGCCTGTTTCCATTAAGCTAATTTATATTCGTAGTTAATAGAAACTCAGCTGCTGTCGGGTGTTAAATGGTCACAATACAACTTAAATTGTTCAATCTTATTCTGTTGAAAAACTATAAACAATACGACTGAAACAATACAAACCTGTTTTAGCCAAACATGAGGTAGTGCTCTCAAACATAAATAAATAGTTTAGAGCTTTGTTATCCCAATTAACTAAGCTAAACAAAAAAAATCAGCTCCTTTAGTCCTTCGTTTTTCACATTTTAAATTTTTTTTCATGCCTCTCTATTTATTATTACTTGTCCTTTTTTAATTTTTTATTTTTTTTTTGCTGCCACACTTTAGGACTTCATGCATTCCAGTGAACATATTTTCAGAACATTCTGTTGAGTGAGAAAGTGAGAAGGACGTCCATGTGCTGCTTTCCGTTCAGCCCACATTTATACAATCAACTCTTCTGGTGAAACTGTAGCTGTTTTCCACTTGTACTGGAAAGTCGAGAAAGTCTACGCCGACTGAAGTCAGATTTCATTTTTCCCACCAAACAAAACCTGAAGTTGTAACATGTCTGCCATTAACATAAATCAACAAAAACTGGAGTAAAAACAACAACAAAAAAAAGATGCACAGATCAGAATTTGTGGTTAACTGCACTTTTTTATTTTTGCAAATTAAATCCATCTTTAATGACTATAACATGTATAAAATGTTGTCTAAACAGGTGCAAATCGGCACATGGTTGGTACGAATTTATGCGTGTCCGAAGCAAGAGAGAATCGGCGCACGGCCGATACAAAGCTTCCCCAAGGAGGGTAACAAAGCGAACCACGGCTGGAAATACCCGAACAAACCAGGAGCGAACTGAGGCGTTGTCGATTAGAAATGCCTTGAGGTGGGTACGAACGGATACGTCTTTGGCACAAAAGATTCCTAAAGCAGGTAAAAATTGATGAATGTTGTGGAAGAGGAATTTGCCCAAGGACACAACGGCAGAACGGAACAAACCGATGCACGGCGAGTACAAAGTGTCCCCAAAGAGCGTAAAAAATTAAGCACAGCCGGTTGGAAACATCGCAAAGGGGGTATGAGCTGAGTCTGTAAAAAACTTGTACCAACACCAACCTGTACCAACCTTGAATTGTCACATGGTTGTTGTAGAACATTCCCAAACTGCATGCCAATTAGCACATGGTGGATAAGGAACATCACATGGACACAAGGTAAGCAGAAAACATCGACAGACAGTATTATGTGGTTTCCAGTCACTTAGTATCATTTTATAGCTCAATCAAATAATTATGTCACCTTCAGTTGTTATTCAATTGCTGCATATATCAAACGTGGCTTAAAGGAAACATGACTTTGCGATCAATGCATTGAAACTGGGCCTCTGTCTCTTTAAGAAAGCGGAGTTTCTTTCTGAAACTCCGCACTGAGAAGAGGCTCGTATAACAAGCTCAGCAGATGCTCAGCTCCACCAGTCGTTTGCTAATTGCTGCTGGCTAGTCTGAAGGAGCCGAGTGACGGGGAGTTGAAGGAGAGGAGCGATTTGTAACGCGAAAGCTCGGCTTGGAAACTGCAACTGTGAGTGCACAAGTGTTTTACAAAGCTGAATGGTTGCCATGGGAGATTAAAGGATTTCCCAAATATACATGAAAGAATCAAAACAATGTTTTTGATTAGGAAATAACATATTAATACATGATGTAAAGCTAGAAATAAGTTGATTTTACATAATACTGCCCCTACAAAATGTCCAACAATGTATGACCTGATGTTTGTTCCTTTCAAAAACTGGAAAGGCAAAAGTATTTTTTTTTAATGTCTGGGTTTTTTTTCCAGCTGTTCAGATAGAAAGAGAAATTGTAAAAACGATCAGCTGTTAATCTGCTCATCGATGCTCTTTAGACCAGAACCTGAACAAACAAGTTTCACTTCCAAAGCTAATCACAGAAGCTAGTGATATGAAGCATGTATTATTCAAACATTTGCTCTCTTTCTTTATCTGCCTTAAAAAACAGTTCTAAAACTGAAGGCAGATGACAGAAAAAAAAGAAACAGTAGCCCTTTTGAGGCTCAGTGTCGTGAATTAAGGATGAGCTTTGTCTGGAAGATGAGCAGGTTTCTCCAAAAGACACTCGGAGGATTCCAGATAGTCCATCAGATTATCTCGCTACGGTGGGTTTAGTTTTCATTTTTCATATCTGTGCCAGACGGGAGGACACTGAAAATATTCAGACTGTATTCTTTATCTTTTAATTAGTTTCAAGTTGTATTCTACTGACGTTTGTGAAAACGCAGCAAGTAGGAGATAATTCTGTCGCAGGTCACTTAGAAAACTGAACTGACACTGCGACATTACGTTGTTCCCTTACAGCCAACTTAATGCTAATTTTCTGCTATAGTCAGAAAATTTATATCTGAGTTGTATCACAGCGTTTTATGGGATTATTGCAATAACAAGAGTGATGATAGAAACTATTTATTACTTTTCTTTAGCTAACTGTATGACTGCGATTTCAACCCCACAAACACAAATACTGCTCTTGAAAAACATTCCCAAATGTGACGATGTGACGATCACCAGTCACGTAGAAAAAAGTGAGATTTGTATTTTCAAAATGTAAACTGTAACTGCACTTTATCATATTTTCACATTTATTGATGCTTTCTTGGAACAAACGGTGGAGAAACGAGCAAGAATAACAATAACGTCAACACGGACAGATTATGGGTTTTAGAAACGCCGTTAACTGGAGTTTATTGTGACAACAATAAATTGAAAATGTCATGATCAAGATAAATGATAAACTATATGATAAAAGCCCACCCCTAGTTTAGGCTTTCTGTTAATAAAGGGTTGTCCTTTGATTGATTTGACTGATTGATCAGTCCAGGGAATGAACGGCTTTTCGTCCGATGACCACTGGAGATGGGAACCAGTTCCTGAATCACGCAACAAGGATGAGCGGCTACAGACAACGGATGCATGGAGATTTTAATGGCAGAATTAAACTGAAACTTCCAAGAAATCCTTCATGATTGGACCGAGGCTCTGCTGTTAGCCCAGTCAGCTCTGTGTTCAAAATGCCGCAACTTGAGGTGCACAATTTCTTACATTTGATTCATTCGGCCAACACTTAGTACATGTTAACCTGATATTATCCACAAATCTTACTGTGATTCCACCAAGGTCTGAAAATCAGCCGCTGTCCAGGTCATGTCTCCACATGTGACCAGTCGTCACCCCACCGTTGCCAACTAAGCAAATTTGTTGCTGTGTTGAGCGACTTTTCAGAAAAACCAATCGGTATTGGACAAAGTCGGAATCAGCAGGCCAGGTTTTTTAAAACTCAATGATTGCACCATTTTTAGAGTGCAGCTGAAACACATACAGACTGATTCTGTATAAATCCTTCAAAAAAACAACAGAAAAGCCAATTAGTTTGTTTTTTTAGTTCTTCTTAATAAGGTCAGAAAACCATGTCATTCCAATTATGTACATTGTGCTGGTCTATTAGGTAAGGTATGGTAATTTTATTTATATAGCACATTTTCAATAACAAGGCAGTTCAAAGTGATTTACATGAATTAGAAGGAAATACAAGCAAAGCAACAAACACAAAAGAAAAACAAAAAGGTAAAACTACATATTGGTTCCCCATGTTTAATAGGAATAAGTCGTCCATATAAACCAGCAGTGGTTTCTCTGGATTAGCAGATGTTGGTTCCCCATGTTTGGTAAAATTGGTGAGGTATAAAACTAAACGTTGGTTTCAGTCATTCTGGGTCGAGTTCTAGATTTCTAAATGTTGGTTCTCCATGTTTGATTCTATAAAGTAGACGGTACTTTTCCAAGTTTGCTCTACATTTGTAAACTAACAGGAGTTTCTCCAGGTCTCACTCTGATATTAGATGTATAAAACTAAATGTTGGTCTAAAGTAATAACTCCTCCAGAGTTTATAAAAGTAGCTAAATGTTGATGTGAGGTTACTGGGATTTGAGGTCGTATTACGTCAAATCCCAGTAAACACACAAAACTTTACCTTTTTTGTTGTTGTTTTGCAATGTGAAAAATGTGCAGAGGATTAATGTCCACTGCAGTGCAATGCAGCTCTACTTGGCCTTTCTTCCCCTCTCTTCAGCATGTTCATTAGCTGCATTCGTTACAGGTAATATCAATTTGTGAAAGCTGGCTCCGCTTTCCTCCCCCTCTTTCCTCGTAATTTCCCCAAAGCCGTGCTTCAGCTTAGAGTAACGCGTTGCACGTGAACTTCCTCTGATTAAATTTTGCAGCATTCCCCGTAATCACCGGCCTCGCTGACCTGCACATCTGTCGCCTGGTTGTTAACACCGGGCACGTCGCAAACATCTGACCTCGGCTCGCCTTCGGGTCTCGGGCCTCAGACGATGTCGCCGCTGCCATATGCCTCATGTGTGTCAGTAAGGTTCAGGCTCCTCAGGTTTCAATCTAATATTCCACACGCATTCCTGAGCGTCGGATCGGATGAGGCCGCTGGGTTATGAGCAGCAGTTACACTGATACGTTAAGCAAGAAGTTGTGTTATTTTTCCAGTTGGCATGTGACTGTGTAAAAACTTATTGACAGAACTGGGTTAAATGTGCTGTTAGCAAAGTCTGAGCCGGGATTAACTACATGTTCCATTATTGTGATGCTTATGAAACCTGAAGAGTTTATATGAGGGCAAAGTTGCCCTCATACAAAAATGGAGTAAGTATTTTATTTATTTATTTTATAGTTTCAGGTGTTTTTTTGTTTCAGGATGTTTTTACCTGCTTTGAGAGTCAAGCAGGTAAATTTTGCCCCCTTTTTTTTTTTTTTTTTGCAAAATGGTTCAATCAGATCGAATATCGACCATCAGTGAACATCAGTTTTCAAGTCTTGCGTTGTTCTCTGAGTTGACTTTACATCTGGGCCGTTCCAACACACAAATATGCATTAATTAAACCCAGAACGTGGCAGTTCTGATATTATTTTTAGGGTTCTTTTTACAGGTTTCGCCATATTTGGCTCCAACCATATGGATCAGAGAGCTTTCCCACAGCCTGATGCTGCCACCGCCCCGTCTCACTGTGGACGACAGTGTGTGTGTTTAGAGTTCTGCTTGTTGGCTAAAATTATCTCATGTAACCAAATTACTTCTTATACATGTTCCTGATGCTGTATTTAAAAAAAAAAAAAAAAAAAAAAAAAAAAAAAGACTTAAGTGATTAAATGAAAAATCTGCAAAATGTGCCCAATTTTATCCGATCAATTGTCAGGATAATTGATCAAATAGTTGATTACTGTAAAAAATGATTAGTTGCAGGTAGGGATGGGTAATTAAGCAGTAATATATACTGCGATAGACATGTGATCGATATCAATAGAAAATCCGTTCGACAGAAATGTTCGATAATTTCACTGAACTTTGATCCAGAACCGCACAGCACTCTGGGAGATGCAGGCAGGGGAAATGCTTTGGGTGGCATCGAGTAACTCGTTCATTCTTTGGTTACCTGGCAACATGAAGAGTAACGTGCAGCAGCAGTTTCAAGTTTCGCCATCATGCCTCATGACAGCTTAAAAATATATTTTTTAAAAACAGCGGAGAGTGAAAACTGTGGGTAAAAGGAAAGTAAAGGTCACCAGTTTGACAGAATTTCAGATATTTCTAACAAAAAACGAATCAATAATTATTGGTATCGACTGATATGAAACACTTATTGTGACACGTTGCTGCCCTACTTTAGTCCTATAGAATGCGATGAAGTTTTAGGTTGGAACGTAAGAAATCGTGAAAAATGTTTTCCACTTTTACAAGGCGCCACCAGGACCACCAGCGTGCAGAGAGAGAGGAAGAGGGAAGCATCAGTTTAAAAATACACAAACAAAACCAGGAATCAATTATGACAGAGCCACCCAGCAGGCCTCCGCTCTGCTCCAGAGAGCAGGCCAGAGCTGGCAGCGGGCAGGCGTCAGGTCAGATTACCAAAACAAACAGCAGCGACGTCTCAGTCTGATGACAGGCCAACGACCCCACTCACAGGAAAAACAGCAATTACAAAAGAGGGAGCTTCACTTTCAGGTCAAAGAACGATCTGATAAGGATCGATACCCGACTGCCAGAGTACGGCACGAGCTTCGGAAAGTCCGCTGGAGGGACGAGGGAGATTTCTTTGTGCATCCTCCGACTCGCCGCGGCAACCTCGGCTCACGTATTCAAACTCTGATGCAAAAAAGCAAACGGGAGCAGACGGGGAGGGGGACATGGAGGAACTCTGTGTGTACCTAAACCATGTTCGTATTTAGAATTCTGAATGGTGGGCGAGATAAACAGGTGGATATTTTATTACAAAATTACTCCGAGTTTCTTGTTGCAGCTCTAAACAGGCTTGTATCTCTTTACGCCGAATGCAGCAGAGTGCCTGCTGGACCACACAGTCTAATGTGAGCTGGCAGAACCTCAGAGTCCAGGGAGAGTCTGTGGCTGCAAACTGGACACCAGCATTTCAACACAGAGAGGCTCTAACCTCACAGTTTATGACAAACTATCGTTACCTAGTTGGCTCTTCGTCAACCAGCTAACGACCTGAAGTCTGTTGCATTTATTTCTAGAGGCCCTGTTTGAACGCCTTCTTCTCACCTTTGACCCCGCCTTCAAATAATTTCTCATGCCAACACTGTAGGGCTGAAACGATGAATCGTGATTAATTGATTATTTAAAGAATTGCCAATTAATCGTTAACTGGATTATATAGACTCAAAAAGCAGTAATAAAGGAAAAACTGTGCAAAAATAAAAAATACATGAATTTTGCATCAGAAGCAAAAAAGTATATTTGTGTCTGTAAATATGTTTTACACCCATAACTCCTCAAGTGGCTTTGGTTTAGCTTTGATTGGTTCAAATTCTGTAAAATACAGTAAAATTTAAAAAATTGATCATATGAAGCACCTTTTCCTGTCTAATTAAAAAATGTTTCTTTTTGTATTTTAAAAAAGGAATTGAATAATTTCTTCGTCTAATTTAAAATCTGCAGAATGTGCCAATTTTTACATCTGATTGTCAGAATAATCAATTGTTAAAATAAGAGTTTCCTCCTTCCCTTAAAATGATGTTCAGTTGTTTACGCATTTGTTGCTACAAAAGATCAAACTAAAGGAATCCTGTTCTTGCATTTTAGGTGACAAGGTGTGTATTTTCTTATTTAAACAAATGAACTGAGTTATTTGTTATTTTGATGTATTTCTAATATTGCATAAAATAAGCTTAAGTGGTTGAAAGAAAAATCTGCAAAATGGGGCAATTTTTCAATCCGATTAATCGTCGCAATGATCGATTCATAAAATATTGGTTAGTTCCAGCCCTAATAATGACTCCGATTTTAAACAATAACCTCCTGACATCCTGTTCTTGGTTTCTGGGGTTTTTTTAGTGTCCGACCAAGATCATTAGTGGGCCCCATCTGTGCACCCCGCATAAAACTTTCTGGAGGTGTCTGGGGAAAGTTCCCAGGGCGATTTGTTTACCAGCCATTTGCTCGTGACGCATTGGGCTTAGGAGCGAGGTTCTTGGGGCAGCGGGTCCCGGGGGCTCCTCCGTCGCGCTCCGCGGCTGGCGAACAAGCGGGAGAGAAAGAAGCCGCAGAAAGCGCCGGGCAGCCTCTGGAACAAAGACATGTCTGCACTGGAGGAGGACGCCGTTCCTGCTCCACATACACGCCAACCGAGCTGAGCATTATTCCTGCTGAGAGCCACACCATCAGTCCAAGTTTCTCTCTCTCTCACACACACACATGCACATCAACATGCAGCACACACTCCCCTGCAGCCCGTCGCCTCCAGCCACAGCGCCGTTCCTCATCGTTTTATTACACGGACCCCTCCTCCCCTCCTCTCTCTGAGCCGCGTTCACTCACAATCAGCGGGATGGTCCTGTCGTCCCGGTGGATCTCCAGCCGACCGGGGACCAGCTTCTGCCCGTGGCCCCTGCCGCGAGCCTGCGACGCGGACGACGACGGCGTCGACGCGGGCTTGCTGTCCTGCCACAGGTAATAAAACGTGCCGAGGATCCAGGCGACGGTCAGTATGGCGATGGCGTTGGCCCGTATCCTGCGCATGGTGAGCCCATAAGGAGGGCACCGGAGGCGAGCCCGCGGCTGGTTCAGGTCCGCCTGGCAGAAGGTGCAGCCCGCCGCCCCCGCCGGTGATGGGTTGAACCTGCAGAGGAGACGCGCAGCCTCTGCCTCTGTCGCTCCTGACTGCCGGAGACGCTGCCTCTCTGCTGGGATTTGCGCACCGACTGGAGCGCACGGTCCTAGCGCCGAGCCGTTCCCCCCGCCCCCACCTCACGCGCACACACCCCTCCTGTAGACACGCAACACTGTCGCGCGCGCACTGCCACGGGCTACAACAATAAAGGGGAGGATGTCTGCTCCTCTTCTCTTCTTTATCGGGGGAAAAGTCGTACAAGCGAAACCGCCTGCTTTGTCTCCGATTCACGACGGAGACATGAATCGGCCATGGTAGATGGAGAAAAAAAAAGGTGCGTGTGTGTGGGGCGGGGGGGCAGAGTACATTACCGCCCAAAAACTCTGAAAATTTTAGATTAATCTCAAAATGTTCTGAAAAACTCTGAAAAATTTGGTAAATTTTCGCCTAATGATATATTTTTTTAAAATTCCAAGTTTTTTTTCTAGAAAATTCCCGAGATTAATCATAAAATGAACTTTTTTCTATCAATCACGCACCAGGAGCGATAAATCGTGTTAACCGTTTTGGTTACACTGTGGAGCCAAAACACAAATAGAGAGTCAATGCACAGATGAGAACAGACCAATCATTATTTGAGTCCATTGCCACCAAAAAAAAAAAATAAATAAAAATCTGAGATTAATTTCTGAGATTTTGTAGGGAAAAAAATGTAAAAATGTTTGAGTTTCTAAAGTAAAAATCAAACAACAACCTCCCCATCCCCTAAGAAAATAAAAATAATAAAAAAATCCTAGAAAATTTCTGAGATTAATCTCAAAATGTCTGACTTTAGGTGGACTGACTTGTCTTTTAGCTTTACAGTTGTGCTCAGTCACTGGTGGGCTTCATATCATTAGCAGTCATCAGGCAATTTCTGAAGGCAAATGGCTGCGCTCAGAGAAAGATGGGGCTGCACCACACTTTTCAGTTTTTTATTTGCACAAAACTGCTTTGAATAATGTCTAATTTTAATTGTATGCCACTTGTGTTGGTTTTTCACATCCAATTCTAATGACATATATTTATGTTTATTATTTAGGTTATTTCAATTGAAAGATGTTATTTTCTATTTTATTTTGATTTCAAACACCTTTATTCTAAGGTAAATTAATGTTCAGGTTCAAGTAAATGTACTTACCTTTATTTTGTAAACTCTTGTAAAATGGTAAAAAAAACCAAAAAACATCCATCATATTCACTTTAATTAGCGTGACACATTTACAGATAAAAAGTGTTTGTATTTGTTGTTTTTTTATCAAGGCCACTGAAAGCTAGCTAGGCATCTTTACTGATGTAACCAGTAAAATGCCTTAAAGGCTCAAACTAAATGCACATCAACTGTATTTATTACAGTAGTCTCACACTGAGAGTCCAACTTTCAGTTGAAGTACGTTTATTTAGTGAAAACTCACAAGTTGGACAACTATTGTTACAGCTAGCTAACAACTGAAATATGTCTAACAGAGGACCTGCTTTAATTTTGTCAGCACAGTCAGCTCTGTGGTAGAGGAAGTAAAAAAAAAAAATCTCAGGATCTCAGTGTCAGCAAAGCATATCCACAATGGTTGCCATGTGTGTCCATGGCAACCATTCAGATGCTTCCTACTGTACACTCCCAACCAGTTGGCTTTGGAAGTAAAGCGAGAAAAAAAAAATCCTGTTCTATTCTACCATTACAAACGTAAACATGTGGAGTTTAGTACACTTATCGCTGTAAATCTGTGATCCAGTCAGATGAGACCAAGATTAAGTTTTTCAACTCTAAACGTCGAGGTGGGACTGGTGTGAAAATTCACCTCATGCACTGTTGAAGGGGTAGTATCATGTAAAATCAACTTTTTGAGCTTTACATCATGTTGTAACGTTATTCCCTCATCAAAAACATACCTGGAGTGTTGATTTGATTCTTTCATGCATGTTTGAGAAATCGTTTAATCTCCCGTGGCAACTATTCATCTGTGGAAAACACCTGGGTGGACCTAGCCCCGCCTTTGAGACGCAGCTCCTCTTCTGATCTGTAGTTTCCAAGCTTCCGTCTCTCAGCTCCTTCAGACTAGTCGGCAGCAATCAGCAAACACCTGGTGGAAATGAAAGCCTTCCTGAGGGCAGGCTTTCAGAAAGAGGAGCTTCTTCAAGAGACAGAGTAGCTAGAGAGCACGGCATCATTATGTCATTTTGTAACAAAATGACATTTAAAGTGAGCTCTGATGAGGTTTTCAACAGGATAACGACCTGAACATATCACTAAATCAACACAGACGAACCTCTCAGCCTTCGGACCTAAATGTAGAGCATCTGAGAGCATCTGTTTGTCACCCCTGGTGCTCAACATGTTTTAGATCAGGGGTGAGCAACTCCAGGCCTCCAGGGCCCGTCTCCTGCAACTTTTAAATGTGTCTCTACTTCAACACACCTGAGTCAAATAATGAAGTCGTTAGCAGGACTCTGGAGAACCTGACTGCACTTAGGAGGTGATTCAGCTGTTGGATTCAAGTGTGTTGGACCAGGGAAATGTCTACGAGTTGCAGGACACCGGCCCTCGATGGACCAGGATTGCCCACCCCTGTTTTAGATGTTTCCCTGCTTTAACACGCCTGATTCACATGATTGCACTTCAGCAAAAGCCTGTTAATCAGCCATCACCTGGAGTCAGGTGTGCTAAAGCAGGGAAACATCTGAAGCATGTAGGCCAGTGAGCCTTAAGGAGCCGGGCTGGGAAACCAGAGAAACTGTGCTAAGGGAGGAAGATTTTAACTACACCTTTCCTTTAACTTACAGGCAGATCCACTGAATTTTATTTAAATTATGTCTTTTATTTCTGAAATAAACACCAAATTATCTGGGGACAAAAGCAAGGCAAAAACCGTCATCCTGGTTTACGAGCCGTTAATCCATCAGCCCGGAATCTAAATATAATCTTCGCCTTTCCTTCTGCGGATGTGTTGCTCCTCATTATTCCGCTTGTGCGTTTTAAATTATGCATTTTAATTAAAAGCTTCCAGCTCTCTGAGAAAATTAAACACTGTGACTAAAATAACAAAAAAGAGAACCGTTAACACTACAATCTCTGAAATAGTCTGGCTTTAAAAAAAAAAAAAAGAAGAAAAGAAAGAAAGAAAAAAGTCCCCCCACCTTTAAATGTGAACCTGCTCACCACTAGAGACAACAGAAGAGGTGTAATAATAACGTAATAATAACACCCCGGGGGCATGGTAAGACCGAGAAAGCTGCAGTTTCTCATCCCACTAACCCCCACCCCCCTCCACCCCTCTTTCCCCCTCTGCAACAAGAAACATGCTAACAGTGTGAGCTCATCCAAACCCAGCTAAGAGCAAAAACACTGTGTGAGAAGCTTCCCCACAGCTGGGCCCACCGCCACAGCATCACGGGTCAGGAAGGCCAAGTTTTCATCGTCACAGGCGCAAGGAAGAAGAAACATGATCCAGAGGCAGCAGGGGGAAGGAAACATGGAGTAAAATGAAATCATTGACTGTAAAAAAACAAAAATGAATCAAATACAATGACATCCCCAGCTGTGTCTTGTTCAAAATGACTTAATGTGCGTTTATTTTCCTCTGTTTTTGTAGGTGATGATATATTTCAACAAGCCATGTTTTATGTCTTTGCAGTCACAAATCAGTGGCGACCCCAAGAGGAGGGCCAGTGGGGGCCGCGGCCCACTCTTAAAAAATGTTGGCCACTCCCCTGGACTTCCATAAGGGCATAAAAAGGTAAACTATTCATCTTCAATTAAGACAGAAAAAAGAAGTGCATAGAGCTCTGGAAAAAATAAAGAGCCACCTGCACCGAACCCCATTGAAAACCTCATGGTTGTTCCACCAAATATTGATCTCTGAACTCTTCCTGAGTTAAAACATTAGTATTGTTGTTTCTATATGAATGAACTTGTTTCCTTTGCATTATTTGAGGTATGAAAGCGCTGCATCCTTTTCCTTATTATGACCATTTATCCTTTTCTGCAAATAGATACTAAATTTTTGTTTGGAATTTTGGAGACATGTCAGAAGTTCATAGAATAAAATAATAATGCTCATTTTACTCAAACATTTACCTATGAAAAGTAAAATCAGAGAAACGGATCATTATAAGTGGTCTCTTAATGTTTTCCAGAATTGTATTTATATTTTTAATGTCAATGTATTTGATTGTAAATGTATGCCATACACCAAAACAAAAGTAGTGCATAAATATATAGTGGATGGGAGAAGAAAATTCAGGATCGTAAATAGAAATCTGACAAGGTTTGGCGTTGCAGCTCCTCCAAAGTTCCCGTGGATCTCTTGGTCGCTTCTCCAATTAAATCCTAGTGAAATACTTTGACATTTTATTCTGCAGCGTGACAAACAGAGAAAGGCTGAAGGGGTGGGAACCCGTTCGCAGTGCGCTGCCCTCTGTTCCTCACGAGCATGTTCTTGTCATTGTTCATTTAATCATAGGCATGAAAATAACCTTTGTAAATAAAAAAAAAAAACATTTAAAAGAAAGAGTCTAGCAGGCTCCAGGCAGTGGTACGCGCACCTTTTATCTCTGTAGCTCGGAGGTGAATCTCACTGCGCTGATGATGAGCCATCTATTCTCGGTACTGTCACAGAGAGACCGTCAGCTGATGAGATCTGCCCCGAATCCATCTCGTGTGTGTGTGTACAGAGGGGAGGAAGCACGAGGGGGTCAGAGCCACATCTGGCCCCCCGAGGCTGGCAGACATTCGTCTTCATCCGTATGGACAGGCCTGTGCCTCTCGCAGCTCCGCTGTCGCTCTCGTCTTTGGGAAAGACAGTGACACCCCAGAGCAGGAAGGAGAAAGTCTCAGCGAGCTCCGACAAGGCGA
Source organism: Poecilia mexicana (assembly GCF_051168715.1). Lineage (NCBI taxonomy): Eukaryota > Metazoa > Chordata > Actinopteri > Cyprinodontiformes > Poeciliidae > Poecilia > Poecilia mexicana. The sequence continues at coordinate 5,046,078 of NW_028263391.1, read as the reverse complement.
GGAGGAAAAGCCCACAGCAGTCGTGGTGAGGCGTCAGCAATGGCAGCTTTGTTGGGGAACTCTGGGGACGCTGTGCGGTGCGGCCTCAGTTCTCTCCTCCGGACCGGACCAGGGATGATTCTTTACTGGCTGAGGGGATGACAAGATGTGTGTGTGTGGGTGTGTGTGTGTGTGTGTGTGTGTGTGTGTGTGTGTGTGTGTGTGTGTGTGTGTGTGTGTGTGTGTGTGGGGAGGTGTGAGGATGCTTCGGTGGGGGAGTTTCTTCTGTCAACATGGAGGGAGACAAACCTCGACATTCCTGGTTTCAGCTGCGAAGAAACAGGGACTGAACTAAAGTAAACATTTCTCTGGAAAATTAGATTAAAAGCATATTACATTTTAACATCTCATCTTGATTAAACAGGACAGGTTTATTTATCATCATTATTTAAATGGGGCAACTGTATTATGTATTTTCCAGGCACATGGTGCCATTTTATAGCACAATAAACATAAAAAATGCTGTATATATCAAATATGACTTAAAAGAAATATGACTTTGTAATTTACCGCTTTGAAATTGGGGCCTCTGTCTCTTTAAAAAGAAAAAATCATCCTCTGTCTGAAGCTCCACTTTCAGGAAGTCAGCACAACATGGCTCCTCTAATAAACCTTTAACCTTTTTCACCTTCGCTTCATTGAGAAGTAGCTCATGTAATGATGTGCACCAGGTGTTTGCTGATTGCTGCTGGCTAGTCTGAAGGAGCTGAGAGTGGGGGAAGTGGAAGCTTGTAAAACTGCATCTCAAAGGAGAATCTTCATCCTTGAAGGCGGGGCTAAGTCCAACCAGGTGTTTTCCACAGATGAATGGTTGCTATGAGAGATTCAAGGATTTCTCAAAAAACATGCATGAAAGAATCAAAGCAACACTCCAGGCATGTTTTTGATGAGGGAATAATGTTACAACACGATGTAAAGCTCAAAAAGTTGATTTTACATGATACCAGTGCATGAGGTGAATTTTCACACCAATCCATCCCACCTCGACATTTAGGAGTTGAAAAACTTAATCTTGGTCTCATCTGACCAGATCACACAGATTTAGAGTAACAGACAGTAAAGTTTCGTAAACTCCACATGTTTACGTTTGTGATGGTAGAATAGAACAGGATTTTTTTTTTTCCAAAGCCAACTGGTTGGGAGTGTACAGTAGAAAGCATCTGATGGTTGCTATGGACACGCAGTGATCCTAAGAGGATATGCTTTGCTAACATTGAGATTCTGAGATTTTTTTTTTACTTCCTCTACCACAGTGCTCCTCTGCAACTTGTGAACATGTAATAAAAAAAAATTATATATATACAGGTGCTGGTCATAAAATTAGAATATTGTGATAAAGTTCATTATTTTCCATAATGTCATGATAAAAATTAAATTGTCATATATTTTAGATTCATTGCACACCAACTGAAATATTTCAGGTCTTTTATTGTTTTAATTTTGATGATTTTGGCAAACAGCTCATGAAAACCCAAAATCCCTGTCTCAAAAAATTAGAATATTATGAAAAGGTTCTCTGAACGAGCAATAAAAATAATCATCTGAATCAACAAAGTAACTCTAAACACCTGAAAAAGATTCCTGAGGCCTTTAAAAACTCCCAGCCTGGTTCATTACTCAAAACCGCAATCATGGGTCAGACTGCTGACCTGACTGCTGTCCAGAAGGCCATCACTGACATCCTCAAGCAAGAGGGTGAGAAACAGAAAGAAATTTCTGAACGAATCGGCTGTTTGCAGAGTGTTATATCAAGGCACCTCAGTGGGAAGTCAGTAGGAAGGAAAAGGTGTGGCAGAAAACGCTGCACAACGAGAAGAGGTGACCGGACCCTGAGGAAGATTGTGGAGAAGGGCCGATTCCAGACCAAATTAAATTTTCATCTCCATAAAACTTTTCAGCAGATGGAAGCATGAAGTGCTCCAAAATCTTCTGATAGCTGCTGCATTGATCCTGCCCTTGATAAAACCCAGTGGACCAACACCAGCAGCTGACATGGCACCCAGACCATCACTGACTGTGGGTACTTGACACTGGACTTCTGGCATTTTGGCATTTCCTTCTCCCCAGTCTTCCTCCAGAGTCTGGCACTTTGATTTCCGAATGACATGCAAAGTTTGCTTTCATCCGAAAAAAGTACTTTGGACCCCTGAACAACAGTGGTCCAAAGTGCTGCTTCTCTGTAGCCCAGGTCAGGCGCTTCTGCCGCTGTTTCTGGTTCAAAAGTGGCTTGACCTTTGACCTGGGGAATGCGGCACCTGTAGCCCATTTCCTGCACACCAGTGTTGTGTTCAAGACCACCTAACCCGAGACCAAGACAAGACCAAGACCAGAGTGTATCGAGACCGAGACAAGACCAAGACTTTTGGGGTCCGAGACCAAGTCAAGACCAAGACCGAGGGAAGTCGAGACCGAGTCAAGACCAAGACCAGCGGCCCGTGCTACATGACACAATAAAATGTAAAATATGATCGAAATTGCTTCTCAAAATAATCTGAAAGATCCATATTACCATAAAACACCTAGATATTAAATACTTAATACATTTTACCAATATTAAATATTCCATTTATGTGCTAAAAAGTGTGATGGTCTCGTGCCATCCCTAAAAACATAACGCCCTGGGCATTTGCCCATATTGCTCATATAAGAAACCACCACTGTCTGCACCATTAAACATAGCAATTGAGGCAATGCCCTGACGGTAAATAACGCTCAACCATGAACACTGACCAAGGAGCAACAAGCAAGAAGTAACCAAACAGAAGGCGCTCATAGTGACTGTTTTCACTCTATCCCAGTACATGAAGCCAGGTAGTCTGACACCATGGCAGACATTACAGCTGCCACTTTGAACAAAAACAATCAAAGAGCAATGTGCATGCTCTGCGTGCTCTTTCGTTCTTGTGTTTTAGTTATTTGTTAATTTAAATATCAATGTACATAATTAAATAAAATAATGATGCAGTGTACACAGAACAAAGAACGGGTGTTCTGTCAGGTCAGATCGTCATACGCTTAGCACGAACTCGCGGTGTTTTGTCAGATCAGCATACGTTGTCAGATAGTCGTACGCTTAGCTCAGACATGCATACGCTGTCATTACCATATGATTTTATTTAATCAGCAACATAGAATAATGACGTAGATCATCATACACTTGGTTATTAACAGTTGTATGGCATCCAGCTGCAGCCAGACCTGCTTTAAACACATTTTGAAACCACGACAACGCATGTATATCCATCTAGTTATCACATTATGTCATATTAGAAACAATTTAATTACTTATTTTCGTCATAACTTGTTGCGTATACTGACAACTACACTGACGGTCGGACTTAATGCGCATGCGCTGGCATGGTACTCACTGCATGTATGCTATTCTGACAGCGTATGGCTATGTGATAGAACACCGGCTATATCTGTCAGACACGTCATTACCATAAGATTTTATTTAATCAACATAGAATCATGACGTAGGTCGTCATACACTTTGTTATTAACAGTTGTATGTAGGGCTGTTGTAAACGAATATTTTAGTAATCGAGTAATCTATCGATTATTCTTACGATTAATCGAGTAATCGGATAAAAAAAATTATAAAATGAAATATTGGTAAATCTGGCATAATACCGGTGTTACTATCAGATATCAATATCAGTCCAATTTTTCATATTTGAGCATCCCTAACAGTTGCTTTCTTGTAGTTTAGAAAACTAACCTGTAACAATAATAGCTCACTTTCTAAGTTAACCTGAAGAAAAGTTATAGAAAAATCTGAAATTATATTGAATTTAATAACAAAGAGGCAGGCTCACAAATATGCTTATAAAAAATGTCTACAATCCAGCTTTTAGTTTATGTATTCATCTTCAGTGAGTTTAATAGATTAATTAAACTCACCTTGCCACCTAACCTGTCACGCTTTGGGTTTGAAAATACGGGAAATGCCGCCTGGAGTGGGAGGAGAGGGCGAATGAACGAACATGGGGTGGAGGGGAGGAAATAGACCAGCGGACTGACGAACCGTTAGACCGGGGGACGAACACGGGGGAAGCAATACGGGATATTTACGACACCTTCACTGGTCACACTCAGAAACTCATCTACCAGCCATGTACGATGCGCTCCGCCACCCGTTTCTTCAGACCGGGATATGAAATTTATTGTGCGGTTCGTCGGTAAAGCTACATTTACACGGTAAGCATCAGCTACTCAGCCGCCCGCCCTGTTCAGGCTATCCGCTCACCTCAGCGCTCTTCCCGCCGTTCGCTTTCAACCAGCAGCCCCGGAGGAGAAATGCTGCCGTACTCCAGGCATTCCCCCAGTCATTTTAAGGATGCTTATTGGTTCCCCAAAAACGATAAAAAGTCGGGCATTATCATCAATCAATAAAATCCCCATGGGCCAATCTTGAAGATTGGACTTTATGCCGCTGAGACTTAGCTTTTGTCAACAACTCAGAGGCGGAAGTGAGAGCTCCGCGCAACGCAAATGAAGTCCCGGCCGGAACACGGTGCGCTAACTAATAAAACATAAATTAACGAAGCTTCGAGGCAGGTAAATTTTCCTCGAGGAATTTTAGTAATCGAGGTACTCGAATCATTCGAGGAATCGTTTCAGCCCTAGTTGTATGGCATCCTGACTTAGCGGTTAAGTGAGTTTTACACGGGCGTGTGTTGTAGCTGACTCCAGCTGCAGCCAGACCTGCTTTAAATACACTTTGAAACCATGACAACACATGTATATCTATATAGTTATCATTGAAAACAATTTAATGACTTATGTTCATCATAACTTGCTGCATATGGTGAACTGACAACTCCTCTGATGGTCGGATTTCTTAATGCTTAATGCATGTATGCTATCTTGACAGCGTATGGCTATCTGATAGAACAACGGCTCTCAGTGAGTGACACTCCAGTCCTATCTAATAAGTAAAGAGCCGTGGAGAATCGACTGTTTCTGAATGTCACCTCACTATATTACAGACTTTTGGACATAGCGTTGTCCCATATATGCGACAAGTCAGTCAACACCTCCGCACAATAATTCAGCACAGTGAGTGATAACATTTTTCATCACAATGCTTATGTGTCTCTATACAGCTAGCTTTGCTAACATCACGTCAACGGAGCTTACCTTCTTTGAGCTACTTTTCTAAGTGACGAAAAAAGTTAGACGTTGTCCCCACCGTCTGTGAAAGCGAAGCGCTGCTGAGTTAGCGGTGGCCATCGGATTTCTTACTATTTATGCAGCGCTATTATATTACTGACCATTAGACAAACATTTTCTGCCGCTGAGAGGAAACCACTGCGCGTGTCCTGGAGCGCCGCGCGTGAGTGAAAGGTGGGGAGGGGTGGGGGAGGGAGAGTAAAAGGTGGGGAGGGGAGGGGGGAGTAACAGAAACACGTGGTTGCTTGGATTTTAATCGGTGGTTTTGCATCCACTGAAAACAAAGATGTTAACAAAGTGGACAGAATGCTGTATGTTTAGTGATATTTTCACAGTTGCGGTCTTGACTGGTCTTGAAATAAAATGCCGAGTCCTCAGCGCCCGAGACCGAGACAAGACCGAGACCAAATGCGGTCGAGTCCGAGACGAGACCGAGACCATCAAAAAATGGTCTTAAGACCGGTCTTAAGACCAAGACCAACTTCGAGTACCACAACACTGATATACACTTATATATATATATATATATATGGTATTCCTTGTACATTAACACAAAAAAGTGCAAATCTCTAGTATCCATTCGTTGCCCAGAAACACCCAAAAAGAGCATCCAGTCTGCACACAGAGATGTTTAAACGGTTTTCAGATATCTGTGTGTAGGTGTGTGTATGTGAGCACTCTGCTGCATACACTCGAGCAGAGATCACCACAAGACGGAGGCCTTCTGCTTTGACTGTAACCCCCTGACCTCTGTCTTTAAGTGGGTTGAACTGAAAAGTGTTGCACAGCAACTGCCAGATCGTGCAGAAAGAAGAAATGAATGGATTTTGTTTGTAAAATGTAGCAGAAATCTGAAGCTGTTCAATATTTTCATGAACTCTGTGCGTTTCCTGGACAAGAAGACGCAGATGAAACAAAAGCAAATCAAACATACAGTCAAGACGACGCGTGTAAAAAGTAATCTTTTGTTCTGAAGATGTTATGTCTCTTTGGAAGCATATCTCCAAAGACTTGGAGGAACAGCAAAAGATGATTCTACAAAGTGTGGCACAGTTTCAGATTTAATACCTGCACATTTTCCTTCCTAAGGCTTCACATGGATCCGGTTGTTCAGGGAAGAACAACACCCAACATCTCAAATCTCATCGCGATGGTTACATCATGAAGCAAAGGCACCTACAGAGATCCCAGACACATTTTCAGTCGCACACACACTCACCGTCGCAGGACTACCAGAGTGATGATCGGGGTAAAGTTTATCCTACATCTTGCAGGAGCCGATAATCCTCAGCCTTTGATGCGGGCAAGTTTAGTCTTGTACATGTTGTAAGAGTCTGCTGTGCAAGATACTGACTGAGAGGAATTCATCAGAGCCTCTGGGCCCAGTGTGAAGGTAATGAGGCAGAGCTTGACTCACACAGGACTCTCATCAGCCCTGCTAACAACAACAAGATGCTCAAGAGTCAACAACAACAAACAGTAAGCATGTTCTTATCAAGCAATGCATGTACCCCAGCTGGAAGGGGGAAAATGATCATTTTTACTCTTGTATCCAATAATAATAATAAATAATAATAATAATAGTTTCCTGTTTTAGGTCAGTTAAGATTATATTTCTATTTGCTAAAAATAATGTCTAGGAGGAGATATTCTAATTTATTGAATATGATTGATAATATTACCGTTTTTATTGTTGGTTTTTTTTAGGAGAATTGTTCCTATATGTGTGTTTCCGGTACGTCGCTAAATCTGACGCACAAGCGACATTCGCAAACAGCGACGGACGACAAAGCCGCTTCTGTTGGCCCGCTGGGGGTTCAACTTGTGCTTCAAAACATTATCTCATTCCAGACAATAGTCTGGAAAAGACTATTGTTGTGTTCAAGTTATGCTGAAAGGAGTTATCCTGACAGCGAAGCTATTCAGGTTTAAAATAGCGTCTCAATGCTAAACATGTAGCAGCAGCGCAAACGTCTCCAACGTCTTCAGCTGTTCCTGAAACGCTAAAAGCTGAAAGGGTGTAAAAACACTCTGCACCAATCTGTTGACCGAATAACATGAATAACAGTTTAAAAACAATACAAATATTTGTTGAGCTTATCTATGTCTTTTGATTTAATCATTCTGAATTGAAAATGTTGCTCTTTAGTTGATACATAGTTTAATAAAAATGAAACTCGATTACTTTTTTAATCGAGTCCCACCACTCATTCCTTTCCTTAGTCCTCACATTAAGCACTGTTTTTCCATTGGTCGCTCACATAATTCCTGATGAAATATATCTATTAATTAGCCATCATCCCAGTTCTGCTTAAATATTTGTATTTTTTTCCCCATCATTCTGTCACACTGCGATTTCCCACATGGTGATAATAATGCAATCCATCATCTGCCGTTTCCCTGAAGTGATTCCAAGCAGATGGGTGGAGCTTCAGGATACGGAGCTCCAGTCAGGCGGAAAGTACACAAGGTGTGTGTGTGTGTGTGTGTGTGTATGGCAGACTGTTGCTTTGTTACACAAGATAACTGCTGACAGAAAGGCCATCACATCCTGCTGGAGATGAGCCAACAGGGCCAACCTGGAGCAACAACACGCCTCGCTGCAACAGGAACCACAGAGATAAGAGAGGATGCATCGCAAGCACACGCAGGAATATGTATGGCAAATATGAAACATGAAAGGATCTGGGAATGAATACATTTTGTTTTTCATTTTTCGTCTCCGTAACAATTTTAATCTTTCTTATGTTATTTTCCCTCACAATGTTTAGTTCTTAACCTTCTCATTCTTATATATTTTTTTAGGTTTCTACATCCACAAACAAGGCTGTATTTTATTGGGATTTTAAATAGAGGAGCACAAAATTAAGCATAATTGTGAGCTGGGAAGGAGAACTGAAAAGTGCCGTGTACATTTTGTTTTTTACATTCAAGTGTTAAAGCTGTGGCAGACGAGGCAAAAGTAAATGTGGTCAGAGAGGAGCGCATTTCCACAGCATAAAAACTGACACCATTTTCACATACAAGAAAAATGTGGAGTTTTTCTGATGGTAAGAATTCTAAATTTGTGAGAAAATATACAAATGTCCACCTCCTAAATGTACCTCCTCAGTCGAGGACTTCTGCAATTTCTCACCAAAAATGTTTGACTTTGTAATCTTCAAAAACAGTTATTTTTGTTCCCGATCACTTTAGGAAGTTTTTACAGAATTTATTGGTGTAAGCAATATTTTATTACTTTATTATGCATTTCATTCATTGAAAGTTTAAGTTGTTAAATCTTTTCACAAACTGAAACGTAGGCTCGTGCTTCATAAGTGTACAAACGGTCATCTTAGTTTGTGTGGGGACTCCCGACAGCCCCCTACTGGCCTGTAGGCTTAGTGCACCAACACCTTGGGCTGGCTCTGGTAAGGAACTTGTTAAATGATGGTGTCTACAGCACAAATAGGAAAAGACAGATCATGTACAGATGTTTCCCAGGAGGATAAATAGTATCCAAATATTTGAATGCTTTAAATCTTCCTCTAATTATACCTCAGGGATTTAGACGCAGACATCTGCCAACAACTGTACATCACGGTGCTTTGCTGCAGCATGTCTTGAGAGAATCTATCCGGTTCAGCCCATTTACCGTTTAATGGCCTTTACTCATTTCTGCATGAAACATGAACTTTAAGGGTTGTTATAGATTTGTGACCCGAAACCCTTCCATTTTTTACCCTGTGCAGCTTTTCTTTTTATTACCATCCACTCTATGACAGCTGATCTGGTCTGATCTGCTACCGTTTTACCAGAGCGCTGCAGAAACCTAAAGGCCAGCTCACATCAGAGCTCGTTATGGTGGAGGGTTTGCACTCACAGAGTTTGATTATAATGGATGAAATATAGCATGAATTAGAATTACAGGATTAAAGAGTTCAAAATGTCTGGTGAGGTTAAGATCCTTCAGCAGCATTTCTGAGCTACTGTTTAGTTTTTCTAACTGAATTATGGGACTTTCTGAGCCTGACCAACCTCTAACTCATCACTTCCCTCTGCTGTGCCTTAAATAACCACATATCTAGAGCGCCAGCGTAATGGCAGCCTGCCTACAGAGCAACAGCAGTCAGAACAACAATGGATCTTTCTAAAACCATCTGTCTAGATCTATCAATCAAGACTGAAATAAAACTAGCTATCCAGATCAAGCCATCTGTACAGAACTAGACCTATGTATCTTTCAATCTGGATCTGTCTGTCTAGATCTATCTTAGTGGCTCAATCTATCTGTCTGGTTCTATCAAACAGACACTCCATCGTGATCAGGGGTTTTCATTCTGGTGCAGACCGTAGAGCAGAAGTTGCCAGGCTTAATGTGGGAAAACTCCCATTGGTTGGGCGGCTTCCAGTTGGAAGATCTTTTCCATTTCTACATCGGCCCACTCTTCCAAGACATGACAGCATCTCAGCGCGGTAAAGAAGAAAAAAGAAGAAAACATGGTGTGAGAACTCCACAAACCTGGAGGTGGGGTGAATTATTCAGTGTTTCTCCCAGTCCAGCAGACATTGCTTTTTTTTTTTCTTTTTTTTTTGAAAAGTCTCCCGAGACCCTCTCGCAATAATGCTGCAACTCCGCTTCAGCTCCAGATATAACACCCAAGCACACAGCGCTGGCTTTGGCTGTTCTCAGGCTTCGCTGTGCCTCCCTCCCCAGATGAAAGAGTCATTAGGAGCCTCCGGAGAGACCCAGACGGAGAAAGCGGCGGGGGTGTTTCGTTCGGTCGTGCTGCTGCGTTGCCGAGCAGTCGGGACTGTTGTGATTTTGTTGCCTCAGCTGTCTCGCCCGAGTGGAAGAGAGTGAGTTTGTGCCCCGAGGATGGTGAAGAAATCCCGCGAAGGAAGAAAAGACGAAGCAGAAATGGCTCTCCTCTTGTCATGGGGCAATAAGAAGGCTCAAATAAAGTAGAGGGGATTGCGAAAGGATTCACACCCACTGAATTTGTCCAGAGCCGACCAAAGGAACAGGCGAAAAGGCCTGCTGCTTAGAGTCCAAAAATCCATCAGGAAACTCCAATGAATCAAGGAATTGTTTCTTCGTGTTTAAGCCTAATTATTGCAATACAAATTGCTAAAGTTGTGCTACATGAACAGTTTGTTACCTTGGTGATTTTATTAAAAGCACAGTGGGCCATAACCTCAGTGCATAGAAATAATTAGAAATCTTTTTTTTTTTTTTTTTTAATAACGCCAACCAGAAGTGGACACACACTCATCATCCGGATGATTATATTTTTAATTTATGCTTACGATGACCATTTTGTGTTTTGTTTATTGACTTGTTCAAATTTCTTGGAAATATAAATATAAACATGTAGTCACAGTCGATGTTGTAGCTGTCGACAGGCTTCTGGCTTAATTCTGTGAATATTTCACTACTTATTAAAAAAAGCTCATTTGTGTTGGTCAGTTCTCAGCACCGGCCACATTTTTTAATAGGGTTGATGTCCGACTCATTATAGAAGCTTAAAATTTCTATGTTTTATCCACCATTATGTTGTCGGAACGATGAGCAGACTCGGTTTCCAAAGTTATTGCAAAGTGCAAATAAAATAAGCTGATTATCATAACCAGCTGATGAACCCAAACATCCAAATTTGGTCTGAATTGGATAAAAAGGATGAAAGTTGATGGGCTATGTTTTAAAGTGGGGGGTTATCGCCATGGGAACAATGAATTTAAATGAAGAAATGTCAAATATTCTGTCAGAATTATGCCAGGAAAAATGAAAGTCACCTTTTCAATCTGCGTGGTTTGAAAAAAAATGCACATAAATTTAAATGAAAGCACTCTGTTCCTATTTTTAAATTTAATTGAAGTTGAATGTTGCAACTTGATAACTACCAGACAAATAAAATAATTAAAATGCATCACCAGAAGTTGAAAAATATTGATTTTCATGCCAATAAAACTTATTTCATACACATTCCCCTAAAGTGAAAAACAACATCAGAACAATGACGCCGTTGACTCAGCAAAACATCCATTTGCATGCTTTTTATTTTCTTAGTAAACAAAAGTGTTCTGCTTCCTGCACTGCTCACTGAGGAAACGGTCAACAGACACGTTGCAGAACAACGTCGCCTCCAAAATGCAGACATCCACCGTTCCTCTGAAAAGTTTAGTATAATTCCAGTATTGCAAAAACAGAATAAAAAAGAATTAAAGTGCAGGTCGTTCATTTTCAATTTAGCGACGGAGACCTTTTGAAAGAAGAGTCGACACCAGCGTTCAGCTTCCAACTGGACGCTGGTGATAATGAAAGAAGTTTGGAGTGAATACTGCTACAGCTTGGAAACCGATTAATAACCACTGGTGTTAGTGAAGTCTTTTTTTTTCTTGTTTTGTAGAAACAGTCCAGACCTAAATATGTTGCATTGACTGTAACAGGTCACAATTAATAGTAAAAAGACGGCTATTACTCAGACTGCAGAAGCAGGAATAAATGGTAACACTTTATTTGAAGTATTATGTCATTAGACTGATATAACACTGTCATAAACATGATATAACATCTGTTATGAACATGAAGGAGTCTTGATGAATGTTTATGACTGTTATTATGAAGTGTCATTCAGTAAATAATGAGACTTTTAATGCAAAGTTGACACTTTTAATGTAAGTTTGCATTAAAAGTGTCACTATTTACCGAATGGCACTTCCTGACAACAGTCATAAACATTCATAAAGACTTCATGTTCATAACAGATGTTATGTCATGTTTATGACAGTGTTATGCACACCCCTTCAAATGAAGTGTTACCGAATAAATATTTGGATTTTGATTAATGCACCTGTAAGCCACAAAAAAAAAGGACAAATGTTTAAAAATAACAGTGGATGTATTTGGGTAAGAACTGAGGGATTGACCTATAAATAATATTAAATGGACACTACTGAATAGAAAATACTATAACGTGTTATATTCACAACAAAACGTTATGAGTGACATCTCATTTCATTGTACAATCTTCAGAGTCACAGAAAGCATTTAACAGTACTGTAGCACTCAGTATGGCATATCAAGGTGTATTTGAGGCCTACGATGAGTTATAGCAGTGGAGGGAACATGAAAGCCAAACAAAAACAAAAATAAACTGTAGTAATCAGAGAGAGCACGCTTACGTCTGCAATCCCAGCTGTGAATAATCTTCCAGGACGCTGTGCCGGTAAGGCAGCAAATCCTTTATGTGGTTACAGTGGCATCTGCTTCTGGATTGTCTTTCTTTCCTTCCTTCTTCGTCTCTCCGTTCCCGCTGAGCGTCTCCAGACGTTTTCCTGTTTCTTCATGTATGCTGAGAGGGGAAAAACTTCAGCGCTGCTCCTGTTCTGCTCTGTGGCAGCAGAAGGGCATCTTCTCAGGCCACAAATAAACCAAAGCTGCAGTCCTTCAAATATATTTCTGATTCCAACATGGCCGAGCGACGAAGCCCGCAGCAGGGAGGTGGGGAGTGAGGCGGGGGTGTGGGGGGGTTATTCTTCAGTGTGAGAAGAGGATTTTACTGCTCGGTGGGACACACGCTGCGATCTTTGCAGCAGAAATAGTGAACCACCACGCCGTTGGGATACCTGGCAAACGCACTGAAAGACAACCAGAGGATTTATTATTATCCTTCCATTCCACTTACTACGAAGCGTCACATTACATCCACAAAACTCAATTTAGTGAAAAGCTGCTTAATTAAATAATATTTAAGAATGGGTCCCAGTTCATGGGTCCCGCTTGAGTCAAGAGGGCCACATAAAAAGCGATGGCGGGCCGGGTTCGGCCCCCGGGCCTCGAGTTTGACGTGTTGTAATGAAACAGAATGTGAAAAGTTTCAAGGCTCATGCAAGTCACTCTGTCCCATTTAATCAAATCAGAAAACAGTAAATTTGAAAAAGTTCAACTCATAAAAACATAGTAATTATTTTCCCTACTCGTTTCACATTTGGAGTCATCTGTTATCATGTTACCTGTTTCCTATCTTCTTCTTACAGACTCTGCAGGTTTTTTCTTCTGTTATGACGCATTTAACCTGCTGGTGGAAGATTCGTTCTTCCTGCACCTGAGAACAGACACAAAATCCCCTTTAACATCTTTACCCCGAACGAGTCTTCAGCAAGACAGACAAAAAAAAGAGGAAAGAACATCCATCCATCCATCAGATGACATCATCCTGAGCAACACCGATGTTTCAGCATCATGAAGAATCCCCTGAATGATCAACACCAGAAAGTTTTCAAGTACTGTGTAAATGTCCAATCCATTTAGGATTTTCTTTAACAGAGTATCAGAGTCTGTTCTAAAAAGGCCCCCAGGAATATGCCTGAACAAAATCTCTCCACTTAGGCATCCCACTATCAAGCGGATCTACCATAAAGACGTTTCCCAGATCTCACCCTGAGGAACTCGGCCTGCAGCAGACTCTTCAACACCTGGTTGCAGCGTTTCATTTGGGCCTTCTCCTCCAGGACGCTCTCCAGGAAGACCTTTATCTCCCGGATCTGAGTGTTTGCTGGGAGCAGATTGATAGCCTGGAGAAACGGCGGCCACGGAAATATGGGTTTAAAAAACGAAAACAGGTCAACAATTCAAAACGTGACATGAAAAAAGAGACGCACTGCGAATCTCACCAAGTACTTTTGGTCTAGTTTTTAGTGAAAATGTCTTAATACACTTGAAATGAGACAAAACTAATTACTAGCTAACTTTTCAGTAAGCTAGCTTGTTTTAAGTGAATAATTCATTAATATTGATGAAAAGCTACTAGTTTCACTGGCAGATTATTTCACCTATAACATGGTAAAAATATTTCGTTAAGTGAAATAATCTGCAGTGGAACTAGTAGTTTTTCATCAATATTAAGGAATTATTCACTTAAAACAAGTTTTGTTGTTTGCACTAGAAACATACTTGATAAAATGTGGTGTTTTTGCAGCGCACAGGTTGTTTCTGAATCAGTGGGGACATGACTATGACTTCTTAATGATTTAAAAGGCATATTATGTAGTGAAATTCTGGATAAATTAGAATTGTTGCTGCAGGTACACCTTTACCTGAAGAATTATAGCAAAGCAAATAAGGCTGTAACTCAAGTTTGTTCCTCAAGCCTCCATTTTTTATTCATGGCAAAAGTTCCAAACTGAAGTGCAAACTTTAAAAGTGCAAAATGTACAAGAAGTGATTACCTTGGTGGTGTTGAGCTTGCTGTGGTGCAGCTCCAGGACATGCAGGGCTGCCTGCAGGTTGGCCTGAGGCTCAGTGAGCTCCATCTTAATGGGCCCCAGGCAGTGGGCGTCGGGGGGGGACAGGTACATCCGCAGCAGAGACAGATAAACCTGCGAGGCACAGTCACAGCACTTCACTCTTCCCTACATTCATGCTCCATCTTGTTTTAGCTAAATTCAGTCAGAATGAATTTAGCTGCAGAGGCAGAGACTGAGGTTTTACTTTTAGATCATTCAAGCAGCGAGCGAGATAGAGAAAGTGAGAGGGCTTTCAGAAGATAACAGGAAGGCAGAGTCGCTCTGCTTTATCGTTTTCAGCTTGAAAATAATGGACTGGGTTTGTTAGATCTTAGAGACTACTTTCTCTAAAACATCCTGAGTGATGTCATTTCTGCTCCATGTAATAAATACTTAACGACCAGAAAGACCAGAAAAAATGTCTTCTCATTTAGTCAGCTAAAATCAACATCAACAGGTTAAAACTTGATCAGAAGTTACTGTCAGTGTTCATTTTTCTGCATCTATATTTATAGTCAGTTATTAGTGGAACAAAAAAAGTGACTGAAGAAAATGTTTGTCAATAGTAATATAAAGTATGTGGACTCATTAAAAGCTCTAGTTTACTGAAACACCATTTATACACAAGTTTCCTTTTTTTCCTCAGCCTGTAGTGAAACTCATCCATTTTGTGCCTGTGATTAATTAAGATGTTTTTCTTTTTATATCTGAAAAAAGAGAAGAAAAACTATGCTGTCCAAGTTCTCCTCTTCACTTTACGTGGTCATATTGCCTGATTTTCCAACCTCTGAAACTGGAAGGGTCTCAGAGCAGATCCCCGATGTACTTCCAACCCATCTGAGGTGTGCTGTGTCCCACAGCACACCTCACCACCGTCTTCCTCCTCATTAATTTTCTTCCCTCCCTGACTCACCATCTCTCCTCCAACTTTCCTAACAACTGAACTGAACCAGCCAAGTTATAAATGTAATTCTTTGTGAGCTTTAGTTTATTTATTAGATTTCTCCTGTTTAATAAGATATGCTGTAGTTTCTCTGCTGTGATGATGGTATTTATTGCAAAATGTGACAAAAACAGGAGGGAAAAAAAAGTACTTACATCTTTATTTCCTTCCATTGAACTGTTATAATGCCGGTGACAGTATCTATATGATAAGACAAGAGAAAATCATCATCAAGGACTCAAAGCTACAAAAAAATGCTTATAGCATTTTATACAGTCATAACAGTTCAAATGAGTCATCTGCTCTTATAATTTACAGAAAGAACTTCTCTTTAAAACATGACTTTTGGCAACAAAGTGATTCAGAATCAAACATTTGCTCATCTTCTCTCCAGTGAGCGCTCAGATGGCTGCTGTAATTTGAGGTGAGGTGAGGCGGCGTTTGCTCAGGTACTCACTCCTCGGCCATGCGGGTGTCGTTCAGAACGTGAACGTATATGAAAAGCGCCTGCTCGTGTTTTCCCATGCGACCCAGGAGCAGAGCCCGTTCCTCCAGCAGCCCTTAAGAGACGGAAAGCATGGAGAACAAGGTCAGCGAGGCGGCTGCAGACCGGTGGGCTGGAGTGCTCCATTTCTCCAAGTTACATTTAGCAGAAATAATGGGAAACACTTTATACTTTACTGCTGTTTAATATGTAATCTTATGTTCTTGTTTATAATACGATAGAGAGAGGAAGAGTGAGAGATGCAATAGATATAGATTGAAAGATGGAGAAACAGATGAGACATTTATATAAATGAAAAGATCTAAATAAATACAGTAGATTCAGGATGAATAAGAAGTATTTTCAAGTGTTTTTTTTTTTTTTTTTTACACTTCGGAATGTCGATTATGTAGACATGTTTAAATACTTCCTGTAGCTAACAGGGCAGCTACGGAGAAACAAGACATTTCTCTGAATCAATAAGTATATTCAAATGAAGTGTTGAAATTTGCTCAGTGTGAGATTATGCAACTGAAATCAATAAGGTTTTTCAGATTCTGTAAACATCTTTACAAAGTTGTTAACACATTTGCAGAAGCAGCAGAGCTGCAGGAACATTTCCTACCATCAAATGGGAAGTCGCTGATGAGTCTGGCAGGTTCATAGCTGGTGGAAATATCCAGAAAAGACAGCAGTTTGTTCCTGAACTCTCCCAGTTCACCTTGCTCCTGGCCGGCAGGGACGGCAGGAACCCCTGCGCAAAACGAAACCAATCTCATTAATAGCATAGTTAGTGAGACGATGGATACTGAAGAAAATGATCAGACGTTAAGAATCTTAAATTAAACTCCTTTTTTTTTTTTTTATGATATCTGCTGTTTATAGGATTTTTGATCAAATAAACATAGCAAATGTGTTATTTACAGTGCAGTTATCCACTGAGCAACACATGAAGGTTCCTGACATTAACACAGTCTGTCTGCAAGAACTTAAAATACATATTTGTTGGCCCATTTTAATCACGATAATCCCTAAAAACAGCCGTATCACATGTTATGGCTCGATTAATGGAGACAAAGCAACAAACCGTTTACTGCCAGCAGTTTGTTTAATCTGCTACTTTTAATTTCTTTTCTAACACTAGAGGACAATCATGCATATCGGGGCATTTTACTGTATTAAAGAAGAAACTCGCCCTCTAAATGTGCAATCTTTCCATTTATTAATGCTTAGATGAAAGGACAAGTAACTCAACTTTGAATGTCGGTTGTGTCATCCTACCATCTTTGGTTAAAAGCAAAATTCCTCAGATTGCCAAAACAAAAAACCCCCTCCTGCCCCCCAGAGAAAGGAAAACCTTTCAGAGCCGGGAGCTTCTGAACAAACCTTCTGGCAGTGAGTTGAGGTACTGCTTCATCAGGCCTTGGACCCTGCTCAGATACAGCTGAATAAGCACATTATGAAACTCGGGGCCCTTCTCGTCCCACACGTAAATGATGTGCTCCAAATACGGGATGGCCAGCTCCACGAAGCCTTCCTTCAGGAACTGCAGCACTTTGTCTCTGGGCAAAGTCTCCACCTCGGGCAGATCTTCAGTGAAGATCTAAAGAGGAGCAGACATTTTCAAAACAAGCCAATATTAAAAAAAAAAACTAAACAAAAAAAAAAAACAACACAAGATACACAAGTAACTTGAATTTTCTATTTGTTACTGTAGCTGGGACACAAAGTGGAGAATAATTATACATTTTTAAAAATGCGTTTGCTCACCTTCAGGCCGTCCTCAGGACAGATTTTAAGCACCCAGGGAGAAAACTCCAAGATTATCCCCAGATTCTCTGATCCTGTGAGTGAGAAAAGTTCACAAGGTGGGGAATTACAAACAGTTGATTTTTGTTTATTTTGTTTTAATATGTACAAAAATACTTACAACATGAAGCATAATGTCAAAACATTTGTTTTACACACTCAAGGAAGTGAAACGTATCAATATTCCTGCTCTTTGTTTGCCTACTTTTATTACACCCGTATAACAAATAAACCTGTATTTAATAGCTACTCCACCAATATTGTATGTATTTAATATGAATTAAATGCATATCTTATAACATGAGCTTGATTTTAGTGTATTTCATTTTAATTACGGTAGATGAACAATATTTTTGTCTTCACATCTCACCAAAAAGACAAAACAAAACTAACGGCAATAACAAAAACACCAACAATAAGTGAATCATATTATATATTATGAACATTGCTGGGCTAAAAACTAAAATCTATTCAGTTCAAACATACAAAAAAAACAAAAACACACGCCTTGCAAAAATATTTTAAACATTTTGTCTCGTTAAAACTGCAAGTAAAGCATTTATTGCGATTTCATCTGATCTGAAAAGTACATTGTGCCCCCTTTACTCTCACAGCCCTAAATAAATTAGCAGAGCAATTGATTGTGCTCTGAAGTCACCTAATTAGGAAGAATCAGCTAATAGAAACAATTAGTTTCCCCACACAAATCTGGCTTTTATGAAAGTGAGGCAAGAAACAACCATTGTTTTTAAGCAAGAAAAAGAAAATCGGTAAGAATTACACAATCTACATGCAGGAGAAAATGAACCTTTTTGAGTTTCATTTTCATGAAATGAAACTCAAAAATCCACTTGAAAATTCATGTCTGCCCTCCGCCAGACTGAAGTTTAGCTGTTCAAAGAAAAATGGGCTAAAATATCTGGATATTTTCCCTCCACTTCTTGATGTTGCAATACTTCGTGTCCATCACATAAAATCCCAATAAAATGTGTCCAAGAGAGCAGAAGCAACATGAAAAACACTTGGAAAAGTTCAGGAAGTCTAAATCCTTTAAACCAGTCAACGCGGCCGAGTCTCACCTAGTCGTTGGAGGTACTGTACGGTTCGCTCGTGACCTTTCAGAGGAGAATTGGCCTTGGTGGATTGGTCCAGCAGGACCATCAAGGCTGAAACAGAGCAAACAAAGTGAGAACAAGAACATGGCGGCAAGTGACGGCACAGCAGGAGGCAACGCGTGATTAGTGGTTTGTACGGCACAGCGGGAAGTCGTGTTTGTCGCACGCCTTGTCAACTTGAGCAGCGTGACATCACAGGCATAAATCAGGGCAGGCCAATTAGGACCAGCTGCGCCCGCAGAATCCAGAAACCACAGGGAGCAAACCGCTGTGATTTATGCGGTGACCACGTAGCCTCACAGAGCTGACTCCCAAACCCCAAAGGATTCGGCTTTGTTAGGAGCAGCTAACCGGAGCCTGGCGATGTTCTCCGTAATGGACCGACTGGGCTTACAAAGGCTGCATTGTGCAACTCTGAGCGAAGATATTCGAAGAAACGATCGGAGCTGGAGCCAAATGAGACGACAGCTGACAAATACGGGGCAGGGCCGACATTTAAACCGCTAATTTAAAACCAGAGTTTCAAAGAAAAGAAAAAAGAGGATGATGAAGCAGATCACTTGTTCAGCTTTTATACTGTCAAGCTGAGGCCTGCGGCAAATAAACAACACAAACAACTCAGACTGTGACAACAGCAGCTATATTTCAGCTGACTCATATCCGTCGCTCCATGAGTAACTTTCACATTCGAATAACACATTTTATTTCCTTCATTAAAACAATGACAAAGCAAACCAGGACCGTAAAAAGTTGATCTGTTAAATGTGCAAATCATAAATGGTGATTTCGATCTGCACACTTATCAAAGAGCTGGACTTTAATCAGCCCAGGGAGAACAATAGAGCCGTATTGATCGGCCCATCTTTGTTCTTTCTGGAGAGCCATTTGGTGAGTCATAAAAACATTTTATTACTGCAAAAACAAAACAATTTTACAAAGTATTTTTGGTCTAGTTTATAGTACAAATATCTCAGTGCACTTGAAATGAGACAAAACTAACTCATAAGTAACTTTCCAG
This sequence comes from Poecilia mexicana, assembly GCF_051168715.1. Lineage (NCBI taxonomy): Eukaryota > Metazoa > Chordata > Actinopteri > Cyprinodontiformes > Poeciliidae > Poecilia > Poecilia mexicana. The sequence continues at coordinate 5,026,228 of NW_028263391.1, read as the reverse complement.
CAAGATGTCAGAGCTTATTTTAAGTAAATAATTCTTTAATATTGACCCAAAAAAAAAAAAAAAAAACCCCAAAAAAACCACTTGTTCTATTGGTGGATTTTTCCACTCACAGCATAAGAAAAACGTTTTGTTATAAGATAAATAATCTGCCAATGGAACTAGAACTTTTTCCATCAACTTTTTCATCTTGCTGAAATTTTACTTTTAAGCTAGTTTTGCATCATTTCAAGTGTATTAACATATTTTCTCTAGAAACTGGACCAAAAATACTTGGTCAGATTTTGTGTTTTTGCAGTGATGGCAATCTGTCAAGCGTTTCAGTGTTTTTCTGACAAATAAGTATTCGCTCTCAGCAAGAACCAGGTTGTTCGGGGCAAGACTTGTTAAAGTTGCATTATGTAATTTTCTATAGAAAGTGTTTTTTATGCATTTGTTGAAAGTGTCACCATGTGGTGACAATATGATACGATTAGTTAATCTGTGAAAACACTGAGCTCTTCTGCCTTCTCCCAGCACCAACTAGAAACAACCAATCAGGGCCAGGAGGCGGGGCTTAGCACTGTCAATCACAATCCTGTGTCATAAAGATATTAGATTGTGTGTAAGAATCTGTTCGCTGGGAAACTATTAGTCGTGGACTCCGTGAAGTAGTGGTGAGAAGAAAGAAGCTATAAGAAGTCAAATGTCCACAAGAAAGAAAATTATATCTTAATTTTGCAGAGACGTACGCTACATTCATCCAGCAATTCAACGTATAATATTTTAGGCGACCTCCCAGCATCAGCAAAACATCTTAAACAGAGGTAAAAAATAAAATAAAGAAATACTTTCTTTAACAGTGACGAGAAAAATGTAAAAAGTCGTATTTTTGTGACAATCCGACCTGTTAAGGTGCATCCATCGACAGCTGCCTACCTTTCTGGTGCAAGCCCTTCTTTTCGTAGAGAATGATGAGCTCGCTGTACTTCTGGGTCTTCTTCAGGACGAACTCACTCTCCTCGATGTGGCAGTGGTTGTTCTCCAGTCGAAGGAGCGGAGAGACGAGGGCCACGTTGGTCTGCAAGGAACAGACGAACAAAACACACCGTTTATAAACCCGAGTCCGTCACTTCCAGTACAGAACACCAGCACGACCTCCGCCTCATCAGATACGTAAAAGTTAAACAATCGAAAACACAAAAAAGTTCTTTTGTTGTCATTTTCAGCACCTGTCTTCCAGTTTTACAGCGCATCTAAAAGTGAGGTTGTGTTTTGTTGTACATAATGTGAAGACTTCAATAAATGGTTTTCAGGTAGATTATCAGTGGAAATTGAAATCAGCAATAATAAAATTAGAAGGTGCTTTTAAGTGACACCTGAACAAAAAGTGACACTGCACATCACTCTGAACACAACACCATAGTGAAACATGGTGATGGCAGCATCATGGTGTGGGGGTACATCTGTTTTGAGGGGGCAGAAAACGTGAGGCTGGAGTGACCGTGCATCTTCTATCAGCAAAGCCCTTAACATGCAGCCAGAGTTAAAGATTAATGGCCCAGTCAAAGTCCAGACCTAAACCCAATACAGAATCTGTAGCCAATCTTGAAAACATTACCTCCATTTGATCTGACTGACTTTAAGGTATTTTACAAAGAAGAATAGAAACTAATCACTACCTGTAGATATAAAGATGATCAGGACATCTCCAAAAAAATACTAAATAAATAAAATCAGCAGTAACTGAAGTGAATGATGGTTCTATTAAAGTGCGACTCAAAGGTGCCGAGTGCAAATGTACGCTACACATTTTATACTTTTATTTGTTAATATAAATGTACAAACCATACGCTGAAGTTTGTGGTCATAATGCGACAAAAAGTGAAATAATTTGAAGAGTTTTTCAAAACTCAGTGTAATAAATAACGAGATATAAGCAAATAATTAACAAACGTCACTCTGGTCTTACGTGCAGATAACATTTGAGCAGCGTGGTGTCGATGATCTGCAGGAGTTTTTTGCGGCTCTTGATGGTCGGCGTTCCCTCCATGAGCGGAGACGTTGTGGACGGGCTGGTGTCGTTCAGCTGTTTGGCAAGATGGGTGCGTTTCTGTGAGAACCAAAACAAACAAAAACGTTTTACTTTAAATCTACCGCAATTTATGTTATCCCAATGTTTAAGAGTTTCCACATGGGCGGAGCATTTTATCTAATGTCTTTTGTCATGAACACACACCTGGGTGAGGTAATCAATAAGAGCCAGATGAGCCTTCTCCAGCTCGGCCCCAGACAAGCCGGGCAGAGGGTTGGGGTAATGCAGCTGTTTGCGGTAGTCTGATGGGAGCAGGTCCGGGTAAAGTCCGATCACATGCGTGGGATCTGCCAGCCACACAAACAAATATGGAAAATGACAAGATTTTAATACGTATTCGAAAAAATGTACAGCACATTAATGCAACGGGCAAAAAAGAAGGCGCCAAGAATCCTGTATTATCAGCCATTTACAGCGTTTTGGTTTTAAGTTTTAGTTAAACGTTTACAGAGAAGATGTGACGCTTACATGTGAGCTCATAGCATACTGTTTCAATAAGAAATATGAAACAGTGATGAAATAATTACAAATGACAGAATAATTACAAATATGCATCGAGAACTGATTCAGCAAAAGTAAAAACAATCCTTTAAAATTTCCAATCTGTGTTTGGTCATTTTCAAGTTAAAATTGTGACAGAAAAAACATAAATAAGCAAATAAAAAAACGAAGGGAAAAGACCGAGTATGAAAATGATTCAAGTTTTTGGGAAATTGCTGCAACTGTAACCAAGTATGTCTTTGTTTTTATGATTTTCTTGATTTTTTTTTTTTTCCCCAAAATATTTTTATTGAGATTTTTCAATTTGGAAATACAATCACGTAACCATCTGAACACGTTTTCTTTGTGGTTATTACATGACGGTAATTATTCTCTCTCAAATCAGAGAAATGAAAAAAAAAAGAAAAAGAAAAAAAATGACAGACATGGGAGAGAAAAACAAAACAAGAAACAATAAACAGCTTCTCAAAAACAGGGGTATTCAAGCAGATTACAAACTGGATACATGTAGATGTACACATCTATACAGCATGGCACACTGCAGGTTCCGGCAAATCAAAACTCAAACAGTCCCTCTGACAAGTCTAAGTTCTTAATAAAATTAATGAAAGGCATCCAAATCCTCTCATAAAGATACTGTTTGGATTTCCTAATATACGTTATTCTTTCTAGTGCCAAATTAGATGCCATCTGCTTTAACCACTGGGTCTGCAGACATTTTTCCAAGCCAAAGCAATAAATGTTTTTGCAGCTAATGAGCTTATATCTATAAAAGTACATTCTACTTTACTAAAGTTCTGCTTCTCAGGGTATAAAGCCAACAGGAACAATTTAGGATCAAGTTAAATTTACTTTAGGAGAATTTTTTCAATTCTATCTTTCACCTCTATCCAAAATGCATCAATTTGTCTGCATTCCCACATGCAGTGTATTAGAGTCCCTTTAGAATTACACCACTTTACGCAAAGATCTGGGATGTTGTTGTTGTTGTATTTATTTAAATGCACAGGCGTAACATAAACACGCATTAGCCATTTAAATTGTAGAATTCTAAGACGGCTATTTATGGACATTGTGTGAGTTTTAATGCAAACCCTTTCCCAATCCTGTTCACTGATATTTGATGATGAGTCCAAATTCCAGTTTATAAGATTATTTTTTGAGTTGATTTTCTTGATGTTTTACTGACAATTTTATTATCGTTTTTTTAAATGTTATTTTGTCGAACATATTTTTATTTCCTATTTTATCATTTAAATATCTATGCTGTTGTAATTATTGGGCCTGAGGTTGCTGTATAAATAAAACTGGACAGAACATGAGCACAGCTGCAGTATTTTGCATCGGTTTGACCCAGGTGTAACCCATTCGTACCTGTGCCAAGTTTAGCAAACACCTGCATGGAGTCGTCAAACTTCTTCTGGCAAAACAGGTTGAAGGCGTAAAGATTCTGGATGTGATGAATCTGCTGCTTCTTTTCACCGTCTGAATCGTCCTTCATTTTCTGAAAAAGAAAAAAATAAATTAATGATAAAAGGAAATGTGATCCACCCTAAATTTTTAGTTATTTTGTTGCGTAAAGAGCACCGACATGCAAGAAGACGACTCAAGAAAATCCTCCTGAAACGGTTTTTACAGCTGTGCCTCATCAAAATCGGATTTCTGGTGTGATTTTATGTTGCATTTAAGCCACAGGTAGGCTGACTTCTCGGGGGAATAAAACGTGAGCTCTGCGGCTCGTGCTTACCGCCAGCTGAAGAGCGAGCTCGAACTGCTTGTCCTGGAGTAGCTGCTGGATCTGGCTGGCGATCGACACCGGCACCAGGCGCCAGACGAAGTGGTTGCTGGCGACGTACACGATGTTTGGCCTGGGAGGGAAGAGGAAGCGTTTTAGCTACAAACACAGAACATCAGCAGCAAAGATGAGAAAAGCCCTCAAAATGAAATTGTTCTCACATTGTACATAAAAAGAAACAAATTGCAGACTAAAGGTTATCAAAATCTACTTTTGACTGTTTTATTTTGTTAGTTTTTGGGGGCTGCATGTCATTTTGTCCTTTCCCCTCTTCCTACCTTTGTAGTTTTTTTTATTATTCTTCAGGTATAAAATTTGAGCCCTCGTTTGTATTTCTAACTGATCATAAAAGAAAAAAAATATATATACACCCTACAGGACATTATGTACCCCGAAGAATAAAACTCAGAATTTAAAGTTGTTTTCTATTTATACTCTGAGGGGCAATGAAATTATACGACTCCAATAAATAAATCCTACATGCAGAAGTCAATTATAAAGTTTTCTTTTTGGTCAGGGACCGAACAAATGGAAACTGAGAAAGATACAAGCAATATCAATAACTACAATTTTTTTTATTTTTTTAGAAAATGTACAGTCAAATTGAACTGTATCTGAATAGAGCTGAATAGTTTTGGGTTTATGTGCATCTAATAGTAGGTAGGAACCATGTGCAGAAGCAGCCTCAGGTCATCTGAGTCCTGCCTGCTCAGTGAAACCAGCATGAGACGTAAATATGAGGCAACACGTCGTTTCTGCAGCGCTCTGCTCTGGAAGCGAGCGCCTCAACACCTGAGATGAAACCAGAAACTTTTGATTCCTTTTAATTAGTACTGAAAGCATGACAGCTTACATGGAAAAGCCAAAGGTTACTTAAATACTGGGCATGTTTCTTTCTTTTATGTCATTACATCTTATTTGTTTATGCTTTTCTTGACTTTTTGATGCATCGTTCCTGTTTGTTTTAGTTTCTTTTTTCTGTATAAATCTTGATATTATCCTGCATTTGAACGGTCACATACAAATAAATTTAACTCGAGTTACTGGAGTAAAAAGGGATGAAATGGTAACATGAATGTCTGGAATTGGGCAACAAATTGGTGAAGAGAAAAAAAAAACTGACTCAGTCCTTGTTGTTTCTAATAATTGCAGCCTCTAAATTGTGATCCTTAAGAATAAAATGTGGTCGACTTAAAAGCTTTTGAGAGTCTAGCAAAACAGATTTATTTTCCGTAGCAGAGAAACACAAAAGTCAGAACTTTTACTTGAAAACAGATTTTTACAAAAAGGTCAGTGCTCTACATCAAAGTAAACAACATCATTTTTTTGGGGTTTTTTTTTCCCCCCCACTTTTATTTTCTGGTTTTCGTTTACGACTGTGAAGTCCATCTCACCCTGCTGAGGCGATGAAGCGCGGCCTTTGCAGCTCCACATTCTGCACCAGCAGCCGTGGCTCTAAGGTCCGTATCTCCACATACCGAGGGAGGACCGCAATGATGTAGGGAGGCTGGTGCTCTGCAGAGATAAAAAAAAAAAAAAAAAAAAAAATTATATATATATATATATATTTGTTTTGCATTACACTGTTTTTCTTTTCAGCTTAAAAGGAAAAACAGGATTATTACAAGAAAGTTTGTGACCAGGCCTAAATGAAACAGACTTTAATGGACCAGAAACTAAGGACACACCGATCCACTTTCTTCACTTCCGATACCGATATCTGAGGTTACGTATTGGCCAATACCGATCCGATCAAAATGTTTAAACCCAAACCTAAATCTACTGAATTATAAATTTATTCATAATAAATGCATAATTTATTGCACATTTAGTAGCTTCACAACAACTTTTTTTTTGTCCAGTCAGTGCAGTTAGGAGTATAACAACTAATGTAAAATAAATAATAAGCTAACAAAAACAATAGGTTGACTACCTTGGTCAAACATGTAAAAATGAACTGCAACAAACTTTTGAAATTGTCAGAAAGTGCAAATAAGAACTCAAAATATAACGTAAAATAGATAAATCATGACGTCGTCAGAACACAAAGCATAGAGTTAGACTGAGTAGATAATATAAGAAGTAGAATTTATTTTAATGTCTTTGTGCACAAACAAAGCACAAAGAAACACAGAACAGCTGGGATGTTAAGAATGAATGAAACGGATCAACGCATCTCTAGTTGGAACAACTAGGAAAAGGAAACTTTACGGAAATTCAGAATCAGTGAGGCTAATTCATCTGCAAATCCAACTAAAAGGCAACAGTTTTTGGTAGATATGTGGCACACGATTCACCCTGGGAGAAAAAAACCCCCAAACAAAACAAAAAAACCACCAGGTTTCCCTTTATTGTTAAGCGGTTGAGGACGGTCCGTTTAAACGGATCTAAAACGGTGCAGCTCATGTCGCCTCTGCCTTCCAGCTCCACTCTGTTCGCAGTTTGAGGATGAGGAAATTGAAAGCTGCATAAAACCAGCGCTTGGAGGCTTCATTTCCTCTTGTTGTTTTTCCCTTCTGTATTCCGGCGAGAACAGAAACGCACAGCATCTTAAACCACTACAGAGCTCATCATGGACCCATGGTGAATTAGTCATGAGGTAAACACTTCATTCTCCGACACATGGAAGCCAAAAAATGGTTGTAACAGATAAAAGACAGCTGGATTACAGCAAACAGAGAAAAGGGTAAAACTTGAGCAATTCTGTCTGGGCTCAAGTATTACTTGACTATAAAGACTATAAAGAGCAAGTCATCAAACTTGCCATTGGATGAGTTAAAAAATAAAATTACCTTGTAGAAAATTGCTCAAAAATTATTAAGTATTATCAAAAATGCTGGATTTTTAAAAAATCATTATTATGAGCTGAATAAAGTTCAGCAGCAGGAATTTAAGTCTGGGCGAAATGTTCTTAAAGTTTGGTCACGATATTTTGTGCTAATATTGTGATAACGATAAAAGTGATAGAACTATTTATTGCCTCTTTTTTTAGGTAACTGTATGACTGTAACTGTGTGCCACAGCAATAATGGTCCCACAAACACAAATACTGCTCTTGAAAAACTTTTCCATTTGTAATACGCTTCTTTAGGACACTGCAAGTACATGTAGTGTGATTTCACCTAATCCTCGTTTCAAAGAACAATTGTGCGACTTCATAATTCACTATATTTGTTATTTCTGTTGTTTTTGTTTTTGTTTAATTACTTGGGATATTTAAAATGTCTTCTTGATTCGCGTTAAATCTTGGTAAGAATTTAAAGCTTGTTGATGTTTGAGGATTTGTTCTTGCATTATTATGTCATTACCTTCATGTTACCTGAAACTGGTCTCAAAAACAACAATATCGTTTATCGCAATAATTTCTGGGACAATTTATCGTCCAGTAAAACTTCTTATTGTGACAGGCCTACACATGGCTTTCAAATATTTTTGCAAAGCAAAACCTGAAAAGTGGGGAATACATTTGTATTCATCCACTTTTTATTTCGTAGCTGCTGTTTGGTAGTTGCAGTTCATTTATGTAAAGCTTTTTTCGTAGTTTTCATTTCTTATTTAACCCACATAGATCTCAAAAAAGAGATCTATGTGGTTGTTGCTTGTGCGTCACTTCGCCTTTTGCTGTCTCTTCTCATTAAAGTCAAACATGTCAATGCTGGGGAATAACTCCTTACCCATGGCGATGGGGATATCGGTCCAGTTCAGGGCGCACTTCTGGGTGCAAACTCCTTCTTCGTTAAGCACCACGGTGAGGTCGTCCTGCCCAACAGCCACCTTCCCATCAGCCAGCGGGGCAACTAGAGGCTCCAACTGTTTCCCAGTGGGGAAGAGCTCCTTGATGGAGCCGCGGCCATCCAGCTGGATCACAGCAAACAGAGTCCAAATGTGTGATTAGACCAATAAGCAACTGATTTCATTCAAATATAAATATAACCAATCAGAGATCTTACAAAAATCACCATAAAAAAAAAAACAAAAAATATGATGAGAAAGAAAGACAAATATCAGCTTATCCATTGCTAAACACCTCAAATACAAACGTATTCGGTGAAGTGCTGTGGTTTTTCATATGTCTTGGCTTAGATCAAAGTGTTTTCTCAGGATGTTCAAAGTCTTCAACTCTCCTGAGAACTACTTTCACTAATTGCTGAGGTGCTTTTCACTAAAACAGACCCGAATGAGGTAATAGTCCCGCTTGAAGCCGACACAGATGGAGTTTTCACACCAGGCCATGGACTTAGGAACATCTGGCACACCCAAGTCGCCCTGAGAAATGGAAACAAAAACACCAAGACGCCAGGATACAGTGAAGTCAAAGAGGGCTGTGTGGAAAGTGTAGACTTTCATTACACACACACACGGGTTTGGTGTAATTTAATTTACCTGCAGCTCATGGAACTCTCTATCCTTCCAGTAATACAGCTGCAGTTTCCTTTTCACCGCCACACACATGCGGAGGCTTTCCTCCCCAGAGCTCGTTTGCTGAAGATTTAAAAAATATATAGACATAGTGTTTAATTTGACACTAAAAATGCCACAAATGATGGTTATTTTATAGAAACAGTAAAATATTTTGGATGGATTAGTTCATTTCAACAAATTATGAAATGCGTTATAAATGCTATGTGGCTATTTTTTGTGTCTCACTAACGGTTCTGCTTTCAGGTTCCCAGTTGGCACAAAGGATTCACGGTTTACTGTGTTCAAATTTCCTGTTCTACACATACTGACAACATTTTGACTACTCTGACATCTATGAATTAATAGTCCTTAAAAATAAAACCTTCAAAATGAAGCAAAAACAAAAAAAAAAGAAAAAAAAAACCACCAACAAATAAAAAATAATTTGTAGTCGTGGAAAGAGTATTAGTAGATCTTAAACTGATTTACTAAATGCAATGCATGTTATTAGGATTTCAAGTGACGGTTACACATTTAACAAATAGAAGAAAAATGATTCATAGGTTTCTAAACTTTATACAAATAAAGTTCTGAAAAGTGTGGCTCACATCTGAGTTTAGGGTCGGCCTGCTGTAAGTGAACCTCCTTTCCAGTCTCCAATATTTTAGAGCCTCCAACTGGATTTTATTTAGAACTTCTCTGTATTTTCCTCCATTCGTCTTTGGTTTGCTTTCATGTCCCCACCTCTACAGCATGATGCTGCCACCACCATGCTGACTATGGAGGTGGTGCATTCAGGTGTGCAATAGTTTCTACACTCTGATTTCTGACAGTGCTCCCAAAAAATGTTCAAAACCAGTTATAGTGTTTTATAACCAAACGCTGATTTGAGCTTTTGCATAACTTCGTCTCTAGTCCATGTGCGTTAATTGATTATCATGATGCTGTTTGTTTAGTAATGTTCTCTAGAAAAACAAACAAAAAATAAAAAACACATAAAATCTCAACAAGACACAGAAGTTGTGTTTTTAATGGCACAAACAAAAATAAAAAGTTTAGATGCAGTTTCTGGCATGCAGCTGCTTTTGCAACATTTTATCTCCGACCTGCTACATCATGTGTTACAAGAAACCAACTAATTGAAAAAAAGATAAAATGACGCTTGTACTGTACTTTAATAATAACAATAACTAAGCTGCACAAGACTTGGGCAATAGCTTAGATCCTCAAGTCATGAATTTGCTTAGCTACACGGCTAATAAAAAATACTCAAGACGAAACTCAGGAAGGTCAAATAATTATAATAAACATAAAAATTCAACTATAGAGAAAAAAGTTTCAACCTAAGAGCTTTTTGTCCTGCAATCAAGTTATATTTAGACTATAAAAAACATTGAGGATTTTCATTTATTTTTTTATTTATTTATCATTATTACTAGTTGATAATGGTAGTTGTATTAAAAAGTGACAGACGGAGCTAAAATTTGCCGGAGGTTTTTTGTGGTTAAGAGTTGAAGCCAGGGAGACTTTAACTGACCTGCAGGTCACACGCAAACAGCGTGGCTCCTTTGGCTTTAGACACCACAGTGATCTGCTGAAAGGTCAGGAGGTCATGGACGTGGATGTTGTTCTCTAGAAGACACGAAGGAGATTTAATCAACTTGTCTTGATATAAAAAGTATCCTGTGTGGATAACAGGGCTCCATAGTGCAAACAGTTTTGTTGCACATCCAAAGAAAAAAGCAAAAAGAAAAAACTTTTTTTTTGGTTGAACTGGTGCCCCCAACCTTTAATAATAATAATTTTCATGTTTGTGTTGGAAATTAAACAAAATTTTACCGTTAGATGTGTAATGTGGTGGTAAAGAAACTGTAAAAACATATTGTTGCACCTTAAAGTTGTGGCAGTGAAGCTAAACAAAACAGTTAAGTGCAAAGCTGCAAAAAGTTAGTCTGGAGCCGTGCACACACCGGTTTTAATCTCAAGTGTTCAGAGATTATTTTTAAGTCAATAAGCAATTATGATGAATAAATGGAAGATAAATGGGACGCCAAAACTTACCCAAAAGACTGACGAGAATTTTATACTGAGAAACGACGTATAGCTGGAGAAAGAAGAAACACAATAATTATGTTTAAATGCTTTTTAAATTGAACTTAACAAACCACAGATCATTAAAAAAAGATTAATGTAGAACAACACAAGAGGAAGCAGGAAGAGGTCTAAATGCTTCCTCACAAGCAAAACTACTGATTTGTTCTGATATTGATATCCTACCTGTTGAATTTTCTTGGAGAAGTTCTTATTAGACTTTTCCAAAGTCACCTCGAACCGGTTGGTGGCTGAGGAGAAAATAAATTACATAAATGTTCCACAAACACTTTAAAAAATGTATATCAAAAGTAAACCTCCAACACTCAGTCTGTTTTACCTGCATCCTTCTTGATTCTGTACAGGAGAAGATGTCCTGGTTTTGTGCCAACAAGCAGCCAATCCTCTGCAGGGATAAACACAGGGAAGAAGTTTGAAACATAATGAGTTACATTTTAATACAGAAAGTCAATCTACGAAAAGTGGATCCATTTTTTTTTCCTTCTGTGTTTTTTTTAAGTTATAGAGCAAAAAATAAGGCATGTTTTGATTTATTTTTTTTAATGTAATAGTTGCAGGATTTAGAGCAGAATGAAATCGGAAGAGGCTTGCATGACATTTTGAGTGCATCCGTAAGTTGACCTGTGTGACGGAAACAGGATTAAAACAAAGTTAAACTGTTGGTGGAAATATCTTCAAATAAAACGTATATCACAATGCAAAACAACAAAATTAAGCATAACAGTTTAATAGGAAACTAACTTTACAACAGCGTTTAAAATCAACGCCAATTTTTTTTTTTTTTATTTTGTGCCAAAATTGTTTTGTGTATATTAGCAAGGACAGAAAAAGAGTTTTACAATTACAGGGTCAGACATTATGCTGGAAAAAAATCGTCTTATCCAAAGTTAAGTATCCAGGCACACATGAAAATATTCATTTCCCCCTTTTCTTTTTATGAGTGAAAATTATTATTGTTTAAATATTTTAACTTGTTAGTAGTTGCTTTAGTAGTTTAAAACTGTTTTTTTTTTAACTTTTCCAACTTTTGCTTTATATCAACAACAAAAAAGTATATGGCATAATATATTTTTTATTATAAAAAAAATTTTTTTAGAGGTTATTTATATTTCTCACTCCTTTCCCAGATTTTGTATCCCTGCTGTGATATCCATCCCAGTCTTAGAGATGTTAGCTGAGACACTCAAGATCCGGGGGACACTCGGGACAGCAGGACAGTAAACACACGGAGGGACAATAACCCTCTGTAAGATACTCACCCCAAGCCGCAAGACAGTCGATCTGAAGAGGAAGCTTCTCTAAAATAGGCACTGGCTCATACGCGTCATGCATCTTGAAGCACTCTTGCTGGTTCTATTACACAATGTTTCTGCTGGATAAATTGCCAGACAACAGCTGACGAGTCTGTCAGGGTGATGCAGCTTTTTAAGTCGCCATTAAACGCCGGCCGACCAGTTCCATGCGTCCAGAGTGACCGTAGAAACTGCAATCTGGTAAATCCTGGTATTTTGGACAAATATGACAACGGAACACTTGGGCTAATAGCCAGCTATCGCCCCGACCATACCATAACAACAGCTGACTGTTAGCGAGCTAGCTTAGAAGTTAGCAAACAACAGCTAGTGGTAAACATTGTTTTCTTTCACTGGCGGTCTACTGAAAAGCGAGTCGAGGCCGCCATCTTTCCATAAGTCCCAATGTAGCCGCAGGTGACAACATACGCCCAATAATAGCCGCAAAAAACTGAGAGTAGCAGCTTAGTTTTTACTTCCACTGTTGCTTCTCGCTGCTTCCTGACTGTTGACAGCTGCGCGAGCGTTTGACAGACACGTGACTGAACTCACGAGGACCGAATTAAAGGTGCAGTGGCTTTTATTTCCCCTCCACCGCAACTAATTGTCAACAAGAAAATTAGTCAAATTAAATTAAATTATTGACATTTTAAATGTACTACTGGTAGGAATGAAAATTCTTCTCTTCTTAATACACTGTAAAAAAACAATACAGAAAACATAATTTGACCTTAAATGACCCTGCAATTAGAAACAAATCATCTAAATAGCGGATGTGGACTCAGGGGTCTTAGACGTTTCCATGCTTTTGCAGACTTAAATATCTGGACTCTTGTCATGCCCATTTTAAAGTTTAATACAATAGCTAACTGTGAATTTATGACGAATAATTTTACTACGGCAAGTTGGTCCTACAAAAAAAATGAAAAAAGGAAAAGATTAATGGTTTTAAAAATATATTTTGGTTGGACAAACAACTGGACAAATATGACAAGACAATAAAAGTGTAGAAGTCGTCAGTACGCATGCGTGTTAGGATGGAGAAAAAAACGGACCAATTATTGGATGGACAAATAAATTAATGGATGGCGAGACAACTAAATGGACACGTTTGTGTATTCAATAATGGATGTACTTAGACTGTAGTGAATAAAGTCTGTGAGAATACAGATATTAGTTTACCGTTCACGAAGTGCAAAAAACCCAAAAAAACACACACAAAATCATATTTTTATGGTCGTTTAATATAAAGTTTCTCTGCAGAACATATGCAAAAAAGCTTCACAACAGATCCAAGTCTTTAAAGACTGTCAAATATTTCCAATTAAAATATTCTTAACAAGACTTAAATCTTTATAAAGGCAGAACGCAAGGATTCCAGAATATCTACACATATTTTCATAAATTGAGGGAGATAAAACCATATTTGCAGTGTGATGGGTAAAGCCGTAAACAATTCTAACAGTAACTATTCACTCATTTTCTGATTTTTTTTTTTTTATTAATTAATGTCTGAATTGGGGTGAGGTGCTAAATTAAGCATTTATCCAATTAGTGAAATTAGCCTCTAAGATACATGCTGTAAATCATGTGTCAGAAACGTAGGCCCATATGAGGGGTGAGATTTACTGGCTGCCACATTGAACGCAGCTGAAACACTTGTTTAATGTCAAAAGCAACAGAATTTGGCCTTCCACAAAATATATCCATACATTACTTTACACATGTAAGTAATAAAGGAAATGTAAAAACAAAATTGCAACTTCTTGAGCTAATCTGGATAAAAATAATCTGAGAAAATGTACACTGTTTAAAAACACTGTCTGGGAAAAGTGTCTGTACCCCTCAAACATACAGATGAGAGATTTCCGAAAGTATGGCATGCATTTGTAGTCGGCCCCTTTTACTCGTATATCCCTAAATAAAATCACCTATGCAGTAAATGTAATTAATCTCGATATAATTCCAGTTGTTCTGTGAAGGCCTCAGGGATTAAAACACATAAGTGAGTAAACAGAATGATGACGACCAAGAGCACAGCAGACAGAATGTGTCGGCAGGGTGACGATTAGTCGTGAACTCCACAAATGTGACCTTTAAGGCAAGAAGAAAGCCAGCGTTGAAAGGAAGTCATAAGAGCTTCTGCTTGCAGTTTGCCGTAAGTCTGTGCATGGAAGAGAGGAAACACGTGGAACGAGGCGATCTAGTCAGATGAGACCAAAACTGAACTTTTGACCTCTTTGTAAAATGATTTTAAATCAGGGGTGTCCAACTTGTGGGCCGGGGGCCATTTGCTGCCCTTGACAACGATTTTCTTCGGCCCCTCACTACAAGCCAAGAGTGGTAAAAGCAATTGATGATCCCAGAAATTTGGAAAATATGAATTTTTCTTTTAATAACGCGATAGTTTGAAGCCTCTTTTCATGTTTTGGATCTTTAAACATATACAGATTTTTAAAAACAAATTTATTGTTGAGCAAGTAAAACTAAAAACAACAGCAAAGGAAATCATTTTTAATTTAATGTGATTTCGTGGCAGTTACGCACCATTTTCTTTGATACACCAATCTAATATTTTCCCCACTTTCATGTGATCACTTAAGAAATACATTCTGAAAACGATTTCAAATAAGAGTCAGCATTTTCTGTTTAAGTGTTAGAACTGACTTCAACAACAATATCCTCCTGTTTTCAGTGCTATCTGACATTTTCGTACTTCAGCATGTTCTGGTTGGCTGAACTCCTTTGGTAAGAAGTGGTTGGATGGAACTAATCCCAGAAGATTTTATCATCAGTCATATCCGCCTTAGTTTCACATGGTACTAATTCAAATATCACGGGAATAGGTTTCAGAATCTTATTTAACGTGGAAATTATGTGCTTTAGCTTAGCTGACAGTGAAGACACCGAGGTGAAACAAATAGAAATGTTCTGCTATACATCGTCTCCTTGTTCTAACACTATTTACACTTCTGAGCTTAACACAACTTGTGTAAAAATAAAAAGAAAGAAAATAAAATCTAAGAAAATGTTCTTCCACGTTCTTTTTGGTGATGACATTTCTATAATTTCATTCATTGCTGCTTCGTTTTCTTCTTGCCTTTCCCTCTACTCCATTTTAGATCGCTCCATCTTAGTTTTCAGGATTTCCTAGAAGAAAAGCACAAGAGATTTATGCGCAAGCGTCAGCGTGACAGTGAGATAAAGGGCAAATTAAAGGTCAATGGCTGGAGGTCTTTAAATAGTGGAAACTGTGACTAGAATCATGGGATCGGCACGAGGGGGAAAGAGGAAGACTTTACCTCTTCCTCATCCAGCATAACAGGGAGAGCTCTGAATGAAGGGGAAAGAAGATGAGAGTGTTAGCATGTTGCTATTTAAGCGTGTTAACAATATTTTGCAACTGTTTGAATGCCCAAACATTTTCTGTGGAATTCATGCCAAAATGAAAAGACTTACACATCAGCAACGGAGGTAGGAATGTTCTCTTCTACCCATTTCAGGTCTTCATCCTGAAAAAGAAAAAAAAAAAACATTTGAAACAAACTAATGCTTGAAGAACATGAAGATAACAGAACCACAGAGTTTACCTCTTTATTCAGAAGTTTCTGGGAGCCGTTAGCGTCAGGTTTCGTGCCCCGCATCTTCATTCCTTCTGGATGTAAAAATAAGAAAAGCTGAGATCACACACAGACAGACGTGATTTACCTTACATTATAACTACAACACTGGATGTATGTTAATGCTATATACACATTGCAACATGACATCACCCTCAAGGTCTTGCCAATGACGACTACCATAGGTTTTAGCTGTCAAGTTGTCATCACGACGCACTAAATCTGAAATGTACATGTGATTTATATGTATATATAAAAGAAAAAGGGACGCAGTGCTTTGCTGCTAATTGTCAACACTATGACAACTACAAGATAAGGTCAAAGGGTATCACATTTCACAGGTCAGAAAAAAGTTTGAATTTCAAAAAATAGCAAGAGTGAAGTAGGTCAGATATGCTAGCTTGACTTTGACAATCCGAACATGTAGATGTGCTGCAGAATTCGGTGTGTTCGATTTGTTTAAAAAAATGGCAACCCGTCAGTAGAGCAGAAGTTTGAATTAGAGATAAAACTGTTCAAGTGGGGGGAAATTTTCACAGAGGACTATAAATACTGATGCAAGTCACTTTATCATCCTGATAAAAAACACAAGCACATGTTACCAAAAGCTTCGTTCATCATCGGCTCCTTGGCTTCATCTTCTTCATCGTCTTCGTCAATAAGAGGGGAATGAGAGAACCTGGGGATAAAAACACAACCCAGGATAAATTCAGCTCTCAGCTCAGTAAGTACAATTAATTTCCGTTCTTCCCCAGTCCCTCTAACCTCTGGCTGTTAACAGAGGGTCGCAGCAGCACCATGATGACCAGCAGCATAGTGGAGAACAGGAGGCGCCAGAACGCATCGTCTACCCACAAGTCCCGCCAGCCCTACGAGGGAGAGAGTCGACACAGAGCGCAAAGGAAAGTAGCTTCACGTTCTCCTCTCCACAAACTAAACAGAATTTATCTGAGTCAGAAGAGAACAGAAACAGAAACCGACCCTCTGACAGTCGACCAGCCTGAACACCTTGGTGGTCCAGATGATGAATATGATGGAAACTGTGGACACAATTTGAAACATGAGCTTTTCATTTCCTCCATTATTCACAGTTTCAGCCTGTGCAGCTTTCACTTTATTACCATCCACTCCATGACAGCTGCACTGCTGTAAAAGACGGTGATGGACATAATGGCAGAGGCATGATCTGGTCTGATCTGCTGTTGTTTTACCAGAGCGCTGCAGAAACCTAAAGCCCAGCTCACATCAGAGCTCGTTATGGTGGAGGGTTTGCACTCACAGAGTTTGATTATAATGGATGAAATATGGCTTGAATTAGAATTACAAGATTAAAGAGTTCAAAATGTCTGGTGATGTTTTACAGATTAAGATCCTTCAGCAGCATTTCTGAGCTACTGTTTAGTTTTTCTAACTGAACTATGGGACTTTCTGAGCCTGACCAAACTCTAACTCATCACTTCCCTCTGCTGTGCCTTAAAAAACCACATATCTACAGTGCCAGCGTAATGGCGGCCTGCCTACAGAGCAACAGCTGTCAGAACAACAATGGATCTATCTAAAGCTATCTGTCTAGATCTATCAATCTACATCTAGGTGTCCAGATATATAGCTCAAGATCAATCTATCTACATTTGGCCTGACCTAGCTATCTAAATGTAGTTATCTATATGGAGTTAGATCTATCAATTTGGCTCTATCTGTATTGATTTAGCTAGCAAGCTAGCTAGCTAACTTGATGTCCAGCAAGATATCTAGATAGCAAGAAAGCTAAGTAGCTAGCCAGGTAGCTTGCTAGCAAAATCTACTATTTTTCTAAATTCTGTTTTCTTCTTTCACAATATAAAAAAATATACACCAATTTCACTCATACAGACACACAAACAGAAGCTAAAGATGAATCATTTTGCTATTAACTCATGTAGCTTTTGAGTTTAGTTTCCTTCTTCCAGACCGGCTTCAACTCACCAACAACGAAGAAGATGAGCGTGTTGGTAAAGTGCTGATATAAAGACAGCTTGACCAAATTTCTGCGGAGCTTCAGGAGGCGAGTGGTTTGTGACAAGCTGATGAAAATGTAGAGGCTGATTAAGGAGAACCTCGTGAGCACAGATGGAAAAACAATACTTATACAGGGTACGAAACACTGCTGGGAGTCCCAGATTGGACTTGAGCAAGCCCACTTGAGTGAAACAAACAAAAATAAAAAAAAGGATATCCACCACATGACAAACGAGTCGATGAGAGAGAGGCTGAGATTAGCCACGAGGGCGACGGTTCCATAGAAACCCTGGAGGAACGAGATGACAGAAAAGACGATCAACGGAGCGATTCTCTGATCAGGAGGAAAATAGTTTTAGTTTATAGATTATGACTAATCTGTAAGCTAAAAGTACTCATGTTCAGTCATAACTTTTTTACATTTTCAAACATTACAGCCACAACTCTTAATGTATTTTAATAAGATTTTATGTGACAAAGTAGTGCATAAATAAAAATTAGAAGGAAAGTTTTACAAATAAAACATTTTTAAGGGGGTTTACATTTATATTGATATTAATTTCTTCCATCCTCACAGTGGTAGATTTATCATTGATATTCTTGTTTTCATCTTTAATTAAAAGGAACAGTGCATTCTAATTTTAAAAAAAAACTAATGTAAAAATATGTCAAAATTAGCCAAACGGCCACTTTACATCTGTCAGAAGTGATCCAGACTGTCCTGTTGAGGTGCATTTAAAGATCCTCATTTTGTTTCCTCACTGCTGCTTTGTAGAATTGAACAGGTTACTCTGCCACCTAGAGGTGGCGACCATGATAAGTTACTCAACATGAGACTTAGTTACTTTAAGATGTTTCTTTAATGTTGAAATTTAGACCGTACTGTTTACTGTATTCAGGCTTTATTTATGGTCCTTTATGCACACATAATGGAGTGATTGGGTCTTATACTTGTGGTTTTAAATTTAAAGTTTTCTTTATAAAAGAGTAGCACCGGGACTTTTAATCATTTCTTTTGAGTTACAATATCACAGATTTTTACTCGTTAAATCTTCTTAATCCATTTTTTGGGCCAGAACCTTTGCACTCACGCATTTCTGGTACGCCTGTACCGTATTTTCCGCACTATAAGGCGAGAATAAATCGAACATCGACTATTAATTAGGCGAGTTCTGATTGTAGTTGATTACACTAAGTTATATTTAGGAGTATCAGAGGTAAAAACATATATACACATTTCATTTTTTGCACTCTGTGGTTGTAAAGTGGCACATTTTGGAAAAGGTCTAGGGACATGAATACTGTCACGACGAACTGCTTGCTTAAGAATGTCTCATATAGAAAGTTGGTTACTTACGCCCGTCACTCTGAGCACTCCGTCTACAGAGGAGAAGAGGAGGTAGAGGAGTCCAACGGCCGCCAGGCGGTGCACCGTGGTACCCAGCCGTGGTCTGCACCGCAGGGAGAAACAGGGATTATTAAGCCGCAGTTCATGCGCTGGGCTCCTAGATTTTTATCTTTCACAGCAGCTGACACACCTGACTATGCCATAACCAAGACTGACTATGAGAACCAGGATTCGCGCCAGGGATCGTTTGAGCGCAGAGAGCAGCTCGGCGAAAATCACAGCTCCCAGGACTGCGAAAACAGAAACCAAAATGCAACGAGTCGGACTTGGGGGGGGAGGGAATGGAAAAACAAACACGGCCAGACCCGAGCAAACATGTCCGACCGTAGTCTCCTTTGTAGCGGATGCTCTGGTATTCGGAGTAGAAGACGGCTTTCTCCAGCATGCCGAGGATGATGACAGCGCCGATCCAGTACTGGATCCGCAGCAGATCCCTCCAGTAACAGACGCACCAGAAGAGCCAGAGCGCCCCGAACAGAACGTACACGATGCACATCACCATGAAGAACTGGGAGAGAAACGCACGCAGCTTCACTTTGAGGCCATGCAAACAGCAACCGAATGAGGTGCTGCGCTAATAAAGAAAAAAAAAGGTGAGTTATCCTTCAGGAAATAAAGATGCGTACGATCATCAGAGGCCAGTCTGCTGGGGACGAGTAGTCATGTGGTCCTTTCATCTCCACTTTCACTGAGGAGTTAAAAGGAAATCGGTCACTGGTGATATTTAAAAGCTGATTTTAGAAGGAAATTTTCTAAAAATAAAAGTTTTGCAAATAAAGTTTGGCCCTCACTTGTGAAAGCAAAGTTGAGCTGCTCTGATAAGATGTCTTCTATCTCCAAGCTGCGAGCCACAGGCTGCACCTTCACTATGAACAGGTAGGGCCCGTCCACCCAGGCTTTGGCCACCGCGCTGATTTCCTGGAAAACATCACTTAGCCTCGTCAGTGAAAATGAGCAAAAATCTTTCCAGATTTGAGAATTTTGAAACACAAGGGCACGATTTTAATTTGAAAAAATATGAAAAAAAATTCTGTTTATTTAAAGGGTGCACCGATTTGAAAATCTGGGCCGAAATCGATGTGCAGCCACATCTGGATTTCAGAAACGTGAAACATAAAGCTTGGATTTTTATTAAAAAAAAAAAAAAAAAAAAAAAGTTCAGCTTATTAAGGGAAGCACCATTTTGAACATTTGGGCCGATGCCGATATCGATACGCGATATTCTGCTGCTATGGCCGATAATGTTACCGATATAGTATTTTTATATTTACCAATATATACATTTCCAATGTGGTGGTGTTCTCACCACCACATTGCTTCCCACAATCCTGTGCTGCATCACTATCAGTGTCCCCTTTCTGGATCACAAACAGCAACAAAATGGAAATAAACATCAGTTGTTAACATCGGCCCAGTCCTACTTATCAGGCCAATACCGATATGATAAAAAAGTTACTAAAATCGACCAATACAGATACCAATACCAATATATCGTGTATCTTTAAGTTTTCAACTACTAAACTTTGGTTTGATGTATGGTTGGGCATTTATTGTATTTTGATAAGAATTGTGATTTATTGTTGTCTCAATAAATGTCAACTATTGATGTTAAAAAAAGACTTTATTTTTATTTTCTCAACTATTTATACCGCAAGAGTATCAATAAGTATCAGTAAAATTGAAAATATGGTTAAACGCAGTTACTTTGTACAATTTAGTTAAACGTAATTAAAGGATTCCTCACCGGTTTTTCAGGCCAAGTAAAGGTCTGATTTGATGGATCACTCTGAAAGACAAAGTTACAATAAACAAAAAACACCAATAAAACCGTGCGGCCGTGTTAAACGACGCCGGAGCTTTCAGACCAATGAAATCAATCACCTTTGGACTGGACAGTGGCTGATAGGGGTTGAAGTCTGGGAAATAAACCTGCAAAAAAAAACATTTTTTTCAAACGTGTTCAGGTACCGCAGGTGTTACCAAAAGCGAATACGTTTTGTCAGCTTTTACCTTCGGGGTGAAGAGGTAGGAGCAGTTCTCAAAGTACATGTAGCCCTGAGTGTAGAAGCCGCTCCAACCGTCTTTCAACATGTGGTCCATGCCGAACATGTTCATCGCTTTGTTGTCCTTCAAAAAACAAACAAAAACAAAAACATAACTGGATTTCATCTGCAGTTACGATTTACTAAACAGGGTGACGCTTTCAGAAAACATACTCCGATCCGTATATTTGCACATTTGCTTATTAATCGCATGACAAATCAAGATGAGTTCAATAATTTCCATTCTGATGTTCAATATTTTTTGAAGGGAAATTTTGTTCACGCAGACATCATAATCCATTTCATTTACGGTTTTAGTTGTGTGGTTCTTATATCAGTTTAATTCATTGTTTTTGGTCGCCATGTTTAATTTTGGATTAGAGATGCACGATATAACAATTCGGGTTTGATGTAGATATCCGATATTAGCATTGCTGTTAATATCTCTACTGTTTCAGCACCAGACCGAGCAAAAACGGATGGCAACAAGCTGAAAATAAATATTGGTTGTTCATATCAGCCCAGTTTCATTTATTGGACCGATCCCAAAAAATGACTATCATTTGATATCGATGCTAGCACCGATAAATCGTGCTTCCCTATTTTGGATATTTAAAATATCGCCCACTTCCAGTGTGAAGTGTTCTTCATAAAATTAAAGTTTATTGGTGTTTGAGAGGATGAACTTGCATTATTATACCATTATCAATACATTACTTTAAAATGGTCTCAAAATTACAATGTTGTACTTTATCGTAATAACTGCAGGGACAATTTATCGTCTGGCAAAACTGATCGGTGACAGGCCTATTTGTGCGTTGAAAGCATAATAAAAAAGAGCAGGAATGTAATTTGAACCAAGAAAAGCTGAAAATGACATCAAAACATTTCCTGGGTTTGTTGGGGGGAGTGGTGGCTATGAAGTCTAGCAGCTACGCTGAGTAGAAAGACCAAACATCAACAAACAGAAGCACCGCTCACTGGGGTGTTGAAGACCTCATTGTAGCAAACGGACGAGCGCAGGTACCAGCTGATGTTAAAGGCCAGAAATTTTTCACATGACCCCATGTTGTTCAGAACTGCACAGAGGAGAGCAAACAGGATCATCAGACACAATAGGGAACAAAAGATCACAGTTTTAAACGACTTTCACAGATTATGTTATCAAGAGGGATGTGAGGTGGGGTGAGGTTACACAACGACCTTGAGCTCCGTAGGTCAAAGAAAAACCTGTCAGTGAAAAAAAAATGCCCAGGCACAAAGAAAAGTGGCCATGATACAAGAATAAAACCGAGGCTACAGAGAAACGCGTGTTTTGATGCGAGTACTTACACCTCATAAAGATGGTGGTGTTGGCGTACAGCGTCTTCCGAAACACAGCGTCCTGTGTCTGAAAGCACAACACAGACAGCAACTGATGAGACTTTATCTGACGCAGCAACTCGTCTTTTCTTCCCTTTTCTGGACCTCTATGAGGAAGCCAGTGACAGTCCGGCGCTGAACCGCCTGGCAGTGTCTGGTTTTGCCGATTACGGATTCCACCATTAATGCATCCTTTTCTAATGTCAGTTAGAAAATTCTGGGTAATTTACAAATATACAGATACAACTTTCCAGATGCGTATTGATACTGTTCAATTTTTGGATCGAAGGAAGGAAAGAAGAGAAGAAAGAAAGAGAGGAATCAAGAAAGAAAAAATAGAAAGAAAGATGTGAGGAAGGATGAAAGGAACGAAGGAAGGGAAGGAGAAAAGGAGGATGAAATTAATTAAGGAACAAAGGGTGCAAGGAAGGATGGAAGGAAAGAAATAAGCCTTCCTTCCTTCTTTTGTTTATCATAGAGAAAATAGATTATTTTCATAAAAATCATTTGCAGTGATATCGCTAAATTGTATGTAATATTGGCAAATTCCCAAAACTGACACAGGGGTCGGGATTGTTGCTTTTGCTGTTGGAGTTTTTCCACTGTCGTCTCCATGACAGCGCAACAAATACAAAAACAAACATATTTGAAACTACTAATTAATTCAATTATTGTATGTTTTTAAGAGCTACAGCTGCCACATTTAATCTAACTGGAGTTGAGATTAAGTAGATTTGATGGTTCTTAAAATTCTCCTTTGTGACCTTTATTATTATTTACATAAAAACAACGAAATATCATGACAAGAGCTTGTTCCATGTAGTCCATTCCTAACATTATGGATAACTGGATTAATTTCCTGGTGAATGAGCAAAAAAATGAATGAACTGATGGAATTAAATCTTGGAATTCAAGTTTATCTCTACATCTATTTATTTCGCCTATGGCACAACGTTTAGCATCCCTGAATTTAAGAATACCTTAACAGCAATTATTATTGAGGGCAGGCGTACATCTTTAAAAAATATATATATATATATTTTCATTAAAAGCTGCCTTAACAGTCCAGGAGACAGCCTGCCTTTAGTTTGTTACGGACATTTTGGATTCTATCGAAGGAAAATTCCGGGTATTTAAAAAAATGACAAGAACATCAGCAGTCATGTATCATTAGCCTTGCTGACAGCAGCTGGACCTCTCATCCGGAGGAGCGCTTTGCTAGTGGCTAGTTAGCAGCCTTAGCTACCAGCTGCTGAACATTTAGCACGAGCCTGGGCTTTCTCCGTAGAAACGCTCACACCGAAGGTAAAACACTGACCGAGTTGATGTTTACGCTCCATACTGAGACCTCCGCCGCCCTTCCGAGGTGAAAACCGAACGCTAAGACCACCAAACACAAGCGATGAAACTGGACATCTAGCATCTTGCAGAAATGCACTGCAGGTAAGGTGGACTTGCATCCGCCTCCAGGTCCGGCTGGGCGATTTTCCCCTGTAACTTACGCAACCGCCACAAGAGGGAGACAGAGGTCATTAATTCCATGTTTTTGCCATATGCTGGATTTCGAACTTGTTTGATTTGAATAATAACAAACGAGAGCTATTTATTCAAACAAAAATGGAAATATTATTCTTGTATGTATGTATGTATGTATGTATGTATGTTAAATTAGTTAATTTACAATTATGTATTGAAGTGATGATTAAAAACAGAAAAATGCGATTTGAAACACGCAGCCCAAGAATAATAGTTTTTTTTCTTACAAAATAGCGGAACTTAAGCGTTAATGAAATTTTTATAGACGTAGAATAGTTTCCGATGTCATTTTATGCCTCTTATGGTGCATTTTATGTACTAATATTTGTATTAAATATATTTTTACTAAATAAAACAAAACTAATATGTTTCCTTGCGTTTTTTTTGTTGTTGCTACAATATGTTTTTACTGCCAAGCTTGCCACTCACAATATGGCGGAGTCACTACGCATCCACTGACACGACGTAGGATTTCGTTTTATTTTGAAAATCCTCACCGTACGTTGGATTTTTGTTGCGGATTTGACGCACTCACTTCCTTCTTCTACACGCTCAGCCTTCAGCTGTCAATAGGAACACGTTAACTCATAAAAAACCAGTCATTGTGTTTCACTGAAGGAGAAAGGACCACAGTAAACAGCTGCTGTTTCTGTCCGAGTTTGCTTGAAATGGCGGCAAAGAGCGAACCTATTATTAGGTATTTGCATGTTGCTTCATGTTATGTCTGTCCTGCAACTTGACCTTTGGCATATTTTGATGAATAAAACTGAATGGAGAAAGTTTAGATTTGCACATTTAATGCTTTCTATTAAATGAAAAGTATATGGGTATACTAATTCACTAGATTTTAGGTTTATTTACTTTTTTTATTCACCAATTTTGCATGTAATTTTTTAATAGCTGAATAATGAGTGTAGTCTTTTCTTTTATAACTGGGTTTCAGTGTTGTCCCTAATGATGAGGGGAAGGAGAAATTCAAAAAAAGTGAGAATGTTGCTTTTTACAGGTATGTATACAATATTTTTAATGTGACTTTTTGATTGAGAAAGATCCATGCGCTTATAAATTTTGATCTACTTTTGAGGCGACAGATCCAGGGTCCAAACCTGAAATACCGACTTCTTTTGGATTCCCTTGTCCTCACGGAGAAGGGCGCACGTTTTGAGCTTTTGGAAGATGGCACAAAGGTTGGTTTACTGAAACTCAACAGGAAAAATTATCCATGTTTTTTTTTCCACATTACATATACTTTATATTGGGGGTAATTTACTCAATTTACAAAGCAGAGCCAGGATTAGTCCAGCAATAAACCTGAGGGACAAAACATTTTCATAAAAAGGATGTCAACATCAAAACTTAACTTTTTTTAAAATTAATAATACAAAAGCAGATGAGCCAGACTGCGTCCGCATCAGCATCAAGGGTCAAGTGGTTGTCGACAATTGTACCAAGATATTTCCAATGTTGCACATCTACTGTGCTGTTTATGTTTAATCATTCTTTAGGAAACCTAGCCTCTGGCTGAGGGAAGCCAATGTTTATCTGATAAGGAAAAGGGAAAAGTTATTTTTGTACTTCATAAAAATTTATGGCACTTCCCAACAGACTAAAGGTTGCTTTTAAAATAACCCTACGCTTGGGTAAAATACTGATGATCAAATTGGTTTTTATTAGTTTAAAACTTTGACAAAAACATGAAAGGACTTGTCTCTTTGTCATCTTGTCTTGAATTTCTGTCTTTCTGTGAAAGTAATTCAAGAAGGAAAGAAATCCTTTTAAGAAATTGTATGAATTTCTCGGTGGAAATTCTTGAAATTTCACTCATTCTTCATGTGATGTAGATATTTTTTTGATGACATTTATACAGTTGTATCTCTTTGATATAATTTCTCTCTGCCTCTTTGGTCTTCATCAGAAGATCCTTACCCTACCATCCAAATAAACAATTTTCTTCATGAACCATTTTTTTTATCCACAGACCAGACTGCTTCTTTCTTTGACACCTTGCAAAAACGACACCGTAAGGATTGTAATAGACGAGATCTGGCCCATCAAAACTCGTTACAGAATTCCAGATGTGTTGACCGGGGAACCTCCAAGTGAACAGTAAGAGCTACCGAACTTCCAATATCCCCTTGTTCCGATTATGTTCAGCATTTCTGCATACGAGCATCACTGGAAACTCACCGTTTTCTTTTTTGCAGGTTGAGAGTGGAGAGCAAGACTAAGGACTCCGTCACCCTGTCCTGGTCTTCAGGACAATACCAGGTCAGAGTGTGGCACTTCCCTTTCAGGCTGGAGGTTTTGTGTGATCAGGAAGTGATCGTCACCTTCAACTCCAAGGACAAACTGTGGTTTGAAAGCTTGCAGAATAAACCCAGGTGAAGTTGTAAGACAATCTTTTCATTCTAACAAAGATGGTGGTCCTATAATTATTTTAAATGTCTTTTTTGTTGTTTTTGTATTATTTTTTTTTAACCTGGCATCATCACAATGTAGTAAGGTGAGGAAATAAGAAAACTCAAAGTGCAAATTCAGGCTTTTCTTTATGAAAACTTCATTTGGTCTTTTGGTTGCTTT
Organism: Poecilia mexicana; assembly: GCF_051168715.1. Taxonomy (NCBI): domain Eukaryota; kingdom Metazoa; phylum Chordata; class Actinopteri; order Cyprinodontiformes; family Poeciliidae; genus Poecilia; species Poecilia mexicana. The sequence goes on along the minus strand of NW_028263391.1, from coordinate 4,999,510 downwards.
CTGCTTCTGTTTCAGCTTGAAGAGGACAAGAACTCACTGTGGAGGGAGACTTTTAGGAACTTTGAGGACATCAAAGCAAACGGTTTGCACCCACTTTGGGTTTTATTTCATTCTTTTTTGTTTTCTTCTCTATTTGTATTCCAAAACTTTCATTAACCCTTCAATCTTTTCACGGTTGTCACGTAGCAACGACAAACTTTGATGTGTTAGTGACCGAAACACAGCAGTGTACTGCAGTTACAGCTGTAGGTTGTAGTCTTCTTTTTTCTCACCACATGCAGACCCGTTGCTATAGCAACTGATTGACAACAATGTTACTAGTGCGTCAGGATTTAACACCAAAAAACACGCAAAATGTTTCCCATGCAAAGAACAGAACATTCACTCAGCTACAGTTTTATCTTTTCAGGATTTTAAAAAAGTAAGACCAAACCTTCAAAGTTACATTCTACTTTGTGTTGATCTATCACATAAAATCCCCTCAAAGTAAATAAAGGTTTGAGGCTAAAACTCAACAAATGTGAAAAAGTTCAAGACATTGACTGATTCTCGAGTTTGTACCCCTTTGGTAACCAACTGCTTGCTTTTGGGGTTTCATCTTTATTACGACAACAAATCCTGAATGTTGATTTAGTTATTTAAGTACTCTATTTTTATTTTTTCCAGGTCCCAGCACCCTCGGCGCAGACTTCTGCCTTCACGGGTTCCAGCATGTCTACGGTCTGCCGCAGCACGCAGACAGGCTGCGGCTCAGAGACACCAGGTGATCACGTCTCACATCGTCGGTGTCGTCACTTCAACTGTGACATCAACGATGTATTTCCTCCTGCAGCGATGGCGAACCTTATCGGTTATACAACCTGGACGTGTTCGCCGCCGACTTGTACTGCCGGCTCGGTTTGTACGGATCTGTGCCGCTGATAGTGGCTCACAAACCGGACAGGACCGTTGGCGTGTTCTGGCTGAACGCGTCGGACACGTTCATAAACATCCAGTACTCCCCATCCGACCTTCAGGTAAGCTTTTCTCAGTGAGATGAGAATGTTTTTTTTTTTCTATAATTTCTTATTTTTCAAGGAGGAGAAGCAACATTATACAGCTTTCATGTTCAAGAATAATTACACTTACCCTGCTACCTGCACATTGTAGTTCCAGTTATAATTTTTCCTCATTAATTACCGTTTTTATTTATTTCATTTTAGTTAAGTATAACAACCTTTGTGAATGCCATCTGGTTAAAAATTGAAAATTTTCCCCAAAACAAAAAAGGCAGTGAAGGATTTTATCAAACTTTTCGCAATGCACTGCAACTTTTTCATGTGCAAAATGATTTCCAGCGCCAAACTCTCCGTCTCGCAGGGCGGTGAAACGCCTCCGGTGAAGAAGCGGCGGCTGCGGCGTCAGACCGACGTCCACTGGCTCTCGGAGAGCGGCGTGATCGACTGCATGATTCTGCTCGGGCCCGCGCCCCGGCAGCTCTTCAAGCAGTACGCTCAGCTCACAGGTGCGCAAGTGGTTGTTAATTTATTGGAACATTTCGCGCATCTAAAAAAATAAAATAAAATTTAAAAAAATCACTTCTTGTTATCTTGCCGTTTAGGATATCAAGCCATGCCGCCGCTGTTTTCCCTCGGTTACCACCAGTGCCGCTGGAACTACAACGACGAGGCCGACGTGAAGGCCGTGGACGCCGGGTTCGATCGCCACAAGATCCCGTACGACGTCATCTGGCTGGACATCGAGCACACGGACGGGAAGCGCTACTTCACCTGGGACCCCGCTCTGTTTCCCAAACCGGTGGCTCTGCAGCAACATCTGGAGAAGAAGAAGCGGAAGGTCGGTTGCAAAAATTTGCACAATTTACTGAATTTTCCTTTTGCTTTGAACCTTTTTTTGTTTGTTTGTTTGTTTGAATTTCAGATGGTTGTGATAAGTGATCCGCATATTAAGGTCGACCCTGATTGGCCGCTCTACCGTGAGGCCAGAGATGGAGGGCATTTTGTTAAGGACAGAGAGGGGCAGATCTTTCAGGGAACATGCTGGCCAGGTGATGCCTGACCAAAAACTGCACCAACCTCTGAACACTTTGAAGAAAGAAGAAAAAGCCAAAAAAAATCCTAACTGCAGATTGTCTTCGCCTTTCTCACAGGCGAGTCGTCCTATCTTGACTTCAGTTGTCCTGAAACCCGAGCGTGGTACTCCAGGTGCTACAGCTTTGATAAATACAAGGTAATGATCAACAGAGAAAGTTTGGCTTATGATCAGGAGAAAAACACGAGACTGGCCCTTTAATGATGGGTCTGTTTAATACCTGCTCATTTTCAAAAGGTACTTTTAACTGACAAACAAAACCCACCTGGACGTGTATTCTGATTTATTGAATATGACTGCACAGTGGAGGATCGGTGATGATACGGGCTTCTGATTTTTCCAAAATTCCCCAAGAACGTTGTTGGAGTTCACAGCATCATGAGTTCTTTTACAAGCCAGAAAATCCAAAAAATATATATTTTTATTTCAAAATGCATGATTGGGTTTCTCAGCAGGTATTTTCAAATATGATGGCAATTCCACACAGAAATGGGTTCAAAGACTTGGGTTGCATTCACACCAGCCATGTTTAATCCGCTTTAATCAAACTCTAGTTTGTTTGTCTAGAAAGTCCAGTTCGTTTTTGAAGGTGTGAACACACAACCAAACTCTGGTCTGCCTAAAGACCCTGGTCTCGGTTTGGTCGCAGTGAACTCTGGCGCAGTTTGAATGCAAGCGGACCAGAGATCGCTCCAAAAGCAGGAAGTGGACTACAGCGCAGGGCATTCTGGGTCAGTAGAGTCAAAATAAATGCGCAAGTCTAGCACTACAGGGGAAAATGGCTGGTGTTTCACCATAGACAAAAAAAAAGAAATCCTACAACCGCTAAAATCTGATGCTACTCCACTGTTGTTTACATTTTGTGAAGGGGAAAGTTGCGCTGATCTTCTTTGGAAATTTTTGCGCCGTTTCTTCCAGTCGTTCTTGGCGCAACACCACCACGGGCAAGGAGGTGAATTGGTTTGAATCGTTTGACACAGTGCAGTGAGAAAGCGAACCAAACCGAAAATGTAAAATATTATCAGAGAAGAATTAACGCTATCAACGGGCAAAACATTACAACCAAGAAGCAAAAACAAAAAAATAACACTCACTGACTCGACCACATATTGTGATCCTGTGTGTCATGAAGGGATCGACGCCGTCGCTGTTTGTGTGGAATGACATGAACGAGCCATCCGTCTTCAACGGGCCAGAACAGACGATGCCGAAGGACGCGGTGCACCACGGAGGCTGGGAGCATCGGGAGCTGCACAACCTGTATGGCTTCTACCAGGTCCGCAGGTCTTCTCTCCTAAGCTACATTCACTAACATTTACTATTTAAGCTAAATCGTGTCATTGCGCGCTCTTGCAGCACATGGCCACGGCGGACGGTCTGACGTCCCGCTCAGGAGGCACCGAGAGGCCGTTTGTTCTCACACGCTCCTTCTTTGCTGGGTCACAGAGGCTGGGTGAGGGACTCAAACTGGATGAATTTTTTAGACTTTGTGTCTCATGAACCCAGAACCAGACTTTTTTTGCTTTCATGTCGAATGCAGGCGCAATATGGACCGGCGACAACGTAGCCACCTGGGAGTATCTGAAGATTTCACTGCCAATGGTTTTGACCCTGAACCTGACAGGCATTGCATTTTGTGGAGGTAAGCCTTGGTTTTACTGCTTAAATTGTGCATGTTAATGTAAAAAAAAAAAAAAAGAGTTTTCGACAAATCTGTGTGCACATTTTTGCAGCCATTCTGTTACTTCAAAGAAATCTCATTACTTTGCGCATTGGTTACATTTCTTTTAGGGGTGGGCATTTATTGTATCGCTTATTATTCATAGAGATAATTTTCTTAGCGTGATAACAATTTTGATTTATCAATGTCACGATAAATTTTAATTAATGATGTTTTAACCCCCCACCCCCTTCCCCAAAACTGTCCATGTTATCCAGATTGAAAAACTGTAATTTGTAAAAGCACTAAAACCACAAGACAAATATAATAGTTTTTATTTGCTGCTCAACAATAAACAAAGCAGAATGAGTTTAATTAAACAGATAAAGAAGTCAGTGTTTTGCAGGAAAGGTAAGTTTAAATAATTGTAGAGCTAAAACTTAAAAAGAGAAAGGCATACAGTTGTAAAATTCTTTTGATCGTGGATGAAAGTAACTAAATATTCAACCTATTCTCAGCAATAAGAGCAAGAATTGGCTCACTGTTTCTTTAAAAATGTTTGCTATACTAAGCCAGGTCCAATTAATTAATTAAGAGTAGATTTGATTTCTCCAAAATCAGTTTTTACACTTAATATCTACCATTGCAAGAAAATTTTAATGAATTAGTAATAATTTCCCTCTAATTAATGATTATGATTAATGTTTTTTTTGTGTGTGTTCCAGCTGATGTCGGTGGGTTTGTTAAGGATCCAGATCCAGAGTTGTTGGTGCGCTGGTACCAGGCAGGAGCTCTGCTGCCGTTCTTCCGCGGCCACTCCGCAAACGACACAAAGCGGCGGGAGCCTTGGCTTTTTGGGGAAGAGGTCACCGCGGCGATACGCACCGCCATCCAGCAACGGTAAAAAAAACAAAACAAAAAAAAAACATCTGAGCAATTTTTTAGATGTATTTAATGCTTAAAATTCCACAATTTTCCAGTCTTTTTGAGATGTTTTTTTAAACTTAAATGTTATTTTTAATATCCTTCAAAGGTATTTGGCAAAACCTAATCTAAAATTAGTGGAAAATGTATTAAAAGAGAATTACTTTGTCACTCCTCTGCTTCCAGGTACTGCTTGTTGCCGTTCTGGTACACTCTCTTCCACTTCGCTCACACCTCTGGTATGCCTCCAGTCAGGTTAGTGATGCTGCCCTCTGCTGTTCACCTACAGAACTACAGCTAAAAACGTGCTGCGTCTGCGATCTGCTGCAACCTGCAGCTCAAGAGCCAGAAGTGACTCTAGGGACCCTCCACTCCACAATGGCTCTTGATTGACTAAAATATATTTAATAATATGATAACACAAGATGGTTTTAGCATTTTTTTTTCAAGAAATAACTGCATTGAATCTCCACTTTTTAAATTTATTATTGCCATTCAGTTCAAAATTTTGTGCTTTTGTATTTTTTTCTTTTTGCACAAATATTAAGTATTCATTCTCTCTTTACAGTTTTTATGTGTTTTTTCACATTTATGTCTCTAAACAAGTTTTATTTATCTGAATTGAGTGCAAATATGGCTCTTTGGATTACTTTTACTGGGATTAGATTTATTATTCGTGCCAATCTGCACAAAAACGTAAAACATTCACTCTCTTGCAGACCTCTTTGGGTGGAGTTCCCAGAAGAGGAGAGCGCCTTCACCGAGGACAACCAGTACATGATTGGTGATGAACACTTCTTCGATTCACTTCTCCATATTGAAATATTACACATTTGTTTTTTCTGAAGTTAGTTGTTTTTGTCTCACTTAGGGGGAGCCCTGCTCGCCTGTCCTGTGACGGAACAAGGCGCTCAGACAGTCAAAGTCTTACTTCCCGGCTCTGATGAGGTAAAGGCGTTTATAACTGTAACCGTTTATGAATATGGGACATTAAAGATTTCCTTCTGTCATAGATTTGGTACGACATCAGCTCTGCAAAGGCGTACAAAGGAGGAAAGAGTTTGAGTCTTCCTGTCAACCTGGACACAGTAAGCGTTTGCCGTGGTTTAAATGGCATACACCGTTTTCTCACTGTTGTCGAATTCAGGAAACAGATTGTACTAGAAGCCTAACCCGAAAGATCAAATCTTGTTCCAGTTAAATGTGTTTACAGCTAAGTTTACTTTTGGCAGGTTCCAGTGTTTCAGCGGGGCGGCTCGGTGGTCTGCAGGTCAACAGGAAGCGGCACCTGTACGGCCGACTACCAGAAGCTACCTCTAGATGTCACTGTGGGCCTAAACTCCCAGGTAGCAACTCAGACCTGATGCAACAGTAGCAGCTTAGACCAGATAGATTTAAAACAGCTATTCCCAAAAACATCAAATATTAGTAAACATACAGTAAATGCTAATATTTACTGTACACCAAAATGTTAATGCTACTCTATTCTACTTTATGATATCAAATCTACTAAAGTACATAATCACATATTTGTCTCAAGAGTCCTCTAAAACTATGGATAGTGAAAGTCTACATGGTTAAAGTTCTTGCTCTTCAATGTCAGAATTTTTTTTTTAAACTATCAGACAAATTTTGAAACATCGGTGTGGAAAAGCAATGAATTTTTGAGAGAGCTGATTTGCAGGAGCCCCACAAATTAATATCAGCAAATTAACACTGCGGATATTTTCTCACCTTTCTCAATCAATGAAGTATTTCTGAATTGAATTGAATCAGCTTTAGCACGTGTAGTAACAGTGTGGCTCTTCTGATCTGTGTGTTTTTCAGAACAAAACCGAATTTTATGACCAATACTTAAAGATTTGCCATATTTCAGAAGTGTCCTCCATAAACAGACAAGATGTGTTTTCAGCTAAACCTTAGAGAGTTTGCTAGCATCCTTGTGTTTTGACATGGAACATTTCTACCCGTGTTGCTCCTCAACGTTCAGGCCAGTGCAGACGGAGAGCTGTACCTGGACGACGGCCACTCCTTCGAGTACCGTGACAAAAAAGCCTTCTCCCTGCGGCGGTTCAGCATGGCGTCGGGCCGTCTTCTCTGTCGGTGAGTCACGCTCCTGAAAACGTGAAAATTCTCAAGTTGAGGTTGGGAAAATCTGCTGCTGCTGACTCAACGCGGACTGTTTTGACATTTGCTGTTGCGGTTGCTTCTCCCAGTTCAGCCAGTGAGGAGGGGAGGTTTGACTGTGACACCGTCGTTCAGTCCGTTTCCATCATGGGAGTGAAGAGCAAGCCGACCACGGTGAACGTCCACGTCCCAGGTGAGGACGTCCACGAAATGAGCACATTTAACTCGTACCGAAAGAAGTTTGAGTGTTTCAAGGGAAGATTTGTAAGTTTTACAGCACATCGGATTATAATACATGATGAAACCGAGCAAATAACGATGTGAAAACCAAATAAGGTTCCTTTGTTTTGAACGTCGTTAAATTTAATGATGGTTGTTTCGGCTGCTCTCTGCGCAGCTCTTCTCCAGCAGAGAAGTCCACACAGCAAAAACACAGAATCCTACCAAGTATTTCTGGTTTAGTTTCTAGTGCAAATATCTTAGCTTTGTCTCATTTCAAGTCTACTAACTTACAAGTAACTTTTCAGCAAGATATAGGAGCTTGTTTTAAGTGAATAACTCTTTGAAAAAGTACTAGCTATAAGTGAAATAACCTGCCAGTGGAACAAGACATTTTTTTCCATATTATAACTTAAAATGTCTTGTTCCACAGGCAGGTTATTTCACTTATAGCTAGTAATTTTTAATCACTATTAAGGAATTATTGACAGTTTTTTTCTTATTCAAGGGTACTAAGATATTTGCACTAGAAACTAGACCAAAAACATTTTATCTGTATCTGAGACTGGAAAAAATGTGAATTTTGAGACTTTCTATTTGTTACATTCTTGCAAAATTGATCATCTCTCTAAATCAGTGATCAAGAGTGCTATATTTCTGATCGAACCTTCCCAGGCAGAGCAACTGGAGTCATGTTGAAGTAAAAAAAAAAAAAAAAAAAAAAAAAGAGGATAAATAAATAGTTTACTTTGTGTATCTGCAGTAGCCTTACACCACCACAGGGGGCTCTGATCCTTCCCATGCCTGCCATTAACTGTGTTTTTATTACACATGTGGCCAAAACTTTGTCAGTATTCCACTAAAAAAACACACATTTCCCAATTGTGGTGTTTCAATTAAATAAGAAATACAATGAAACTCACACGTGGATGAGTTTGTTCACTCTTTAAGTGATTAAAGAACATGCCACGCCATCATCCTCCTACCACTTCCTGTCGTCTTCTTTGTGGTTTCCACCAGTAGTAACTTCTGGTTGTTGAGTATGTGACTCGTGTGATGCGAAAAAAAGTGCTTCCATGGCAGTTTTGCAAAAAACACCAATTTCGATACAGTTTAAATAAAAAAAAAACTCATCATAGCACAAAAATATTTTAGTGAAAAAGGTTAACTTTTTTGAAATTGCCACGTTTCAATTAACCAAATTCATTTTCAGAATTCCAATTAGCGCAATCATACGGTCAATGGAAACAGCTATTGTTAAGTCAGTTTTGTAAGCTTCTTGCCTTAAAAGTTGCTTTAATTTAAAGCTAAGCAAGCCTTGTTCTGATCTTCTCACCAGGTGCTAAATCCATCTCTGCGTCCTTTGAGTTCCTGGAAGCCTGCTGCAAGCTCAGACTGAACAACCTGAACGTCAGAGCGACGACGGACTGGGACATACAAATCAACTGATCCTGGAGAAATACCTGACTGCTTTTCCTTTGGCACTGATTGCGTATTCCCGCAATGGGAACAGTCAGGAATACGATGGTTGCTAATTTTATCAGTTGAATGGGACAATATTTGACCTAATGAATGTGACTGCTTGGACTGATGAACTGTTTTGTTGCTAGTGGAGCTGCAGACAAATATCAACCAGGTGTGGGCGATTTTACATTACTGTAATCATTTTAACTCTTTTCGTGTTCAGATTTTGACTTGTGAAGTCATTTTCGGATCAAAGTTTTTTCCTTAAACTGCTCCTTGTTATAGTTCAGAAGCTAAATCTACTGTCTCCTGCAAAAATCCTCCACCTTACTGGAATGTTATTATGTTTAAAATTTCAAACTTGACTAGAATTTAAAGGGGGTTTTGTGAAATATGAACACAACGTAGCACATAATGCGAAGAGGAAGGTAAATGATATATAGTTTTGAATCATGGTTCAGTCAAAGTCTAGATAGAGCTTATTGAGAATGAGCTGCAGAGTGATGAAAGTGACGGGTGAGAAAGAGAGGAGAGAAGAAAATAGGCAACATGGCAGCTAATATTGAACATCGCAATATTTACTAACAAGATTTTCTGATATTTTACAGCTCTTCAATCAGAATAACTTTCTAATAAAAATAGAAAACACATACTTGTAGGATTCACAAAAAGAGGTAAGATCAGTCCAGGTTAATCTTTAAGAAGATGGCAGGAAAGCAGCATAATTTAAGGCATCATCTGTTGAAAATTGTTTCTTTTTGGTTCCTTATATCCTGTTCTTTCCACTTTAAGAATTAAAAGAAGAATTAAGACGTTTAATTCGGATGTTTTTTTCTGATAATTTTGGTTCTAATCTCAGAATTTTAACTTTTTTCTCAGAATTCTGACTTTAACCTTCTGAGATAAAAAGTCAGACTTAGTTTTTTCAGTGACCCTAAACCTCTTCCATACAAAAAAGGGAATCAGTTCAAGAGAATAAAAAAAATGGTAAGGTAGCGTACACTTATCCTGACAAGCTGAGATGTCATCAGTATGTTGACTCATACTGATGAATGACTCTTTAATGTCAGAGTGCCAGAGATCTTTTTAGTAAAATCTATCTAATTTGTACTACAATCCAATCTTCAAGTCTCAGACTTCCTTCTTAGTCGAAACGCAAAGTAAAACAATGATATTCCAATGAACAAGTCTGCTTTGTGTTATTATTACCATGACGACTTTACCAACATTTCCGTTATCGTCAACATGTGTTATCTGGTACAGTGACGAAACTTTAAAGAGAATATAACACGGGTGTTGCTGCCCGTCACAGCGTCAGCCTGCTCCGGTTGTGCTGAGGCTGCTCAACGCTGAGCTCCATTGAGAAGAGGTTTAAAGGGCTTGAATGCCTTCTGCTGAGGCAGGGCATCCACCAGCCGCTCTTTCCATGCCCTCTGGCCTTTGTGTCACCCAACAATGATGGCAGGGCGAGCGTCGGCCAATGGGAACGCAACAAAACAGCTGTTGATGTGGCCCGTGAGTTTGTGGCGTTTGTGCGTCCAGGTGAATGGCCGCCCAAAGGTGAACGTTTCTTTCACGCCGCGTGTGACGAAGGGGACCGGGGGGAGACGTCACGCAGAGGAACAGCCAATCGGATAATAGCCGTTTGGATTTATGCCAGGGTCTTTTTGGCTTGTAAGACTTTCGTACAGGTGACCAGGGCCAGTTTTTTTTCCTCCCCCCTCACAAAAAAATTGAAGGTCTGCCGAGTGGAGATGCCATACACGCCATCTGGCTTTTTCTGCGACCGGTTGATCCGGGAACGAGAACGGAGAGACGGGGAAGGGTCCCTGAACAAGCCCATCCGGTTTAACGGCCAGGACTACAACACCCTGAGACAGGACTACCTGCAGAGGAAGACTCTGTTTGAGGATGAAGCTTTCCCCGCCACAGTGGAGTCTCTGGGCTTCAAGGAGCTCGGACACAAGTCCAACAAGGTCAAGAACATCGTCTGGAAGAGGCCTAAGGTAGGTCGGGTTGGCAGGCGGAAGGGCAATCTCACAAAGTTGAAAATAAGATGGGGTGGCCCACATTTGGGAGGTAGGACATGATTTTTTTTATACACAAATTTTATACACATCAGCAAACTTATGAAATAATGTTGGGATTCAAGTGAAGCTATCCAGGAAGAGGCTTTATACCTGTTTTTTGAATGTCTTTCACATTAAACCGTCCATTATAGTCCACATTTAACCTGAAATTAACGTTCGTTTGTGTTTTGTTTTTGCAGGAAATCAGTGAAAACCCTCAGTTCATTGTCGGAGGAGCGAGTAGGACAGACATCTGTCAGGGAGATCTTGGTAAACTCTGTCTCGTTAGATTTTTTAAAACGCATTTGGAACATCAGCGGAACACCACTCAGTCTTAAAATCTTGTGCTTCTCCCTATACTTTCAAAAGATGACGTTCAAAAGTTGAATTTATTTAATTCTTTAGAGTTGAACTGAAACGGCGGGAATCTGATTTTATTGTTTTTGCCTTATTGACATTGATGGTGGCTCGCTGGGTGAGAAATTAAGCATTCTATTTTTTTTAGATGGTATAGAAAACACAGAAATGATAAGAAGCTATTTAAAAAGAAACTGTTTTAGACATGTTTGCATTTTATTCAGGCTGGGAGATAGCGAGCGAGAGCAAGACTTAAAGCAGATAACGTGGAGGCTAAATGTACAGCAAAAGAAAGTTTGACTTTATCCTCTAAAGGTTTCTAGGTTTCAAAATGGGGCAGCAATTTCTAATCACAGAGATAATTTCAAAATTCTCCTGAAACAAAAACAGAGTGAACTTTAATTGATTCCAGCCATGTGAAAACTTAAATCATTTTACTTGTTTATAAGTATTAGTAAAACCTAATCTGACACCAGCTGCTCTTGCTCGTACAGCGGCTCTTCACCTCTATAGATGATTAACGACTAGTTTCAGCTGGAAGGACAGGTTTTGGACGGTTTGGCTGAAACTAAATTACATAAAAACGAGCGACGATTATTGCAACAACAATCTGTATTCTCAAAAGTAACACAAAAACGGTTGATTATTCCATATCCCACGTCTCCCCTGCATTCGGCCTCTCTGCCTGCAGCAGCCTCCCCGTTTTGTGCTTACTCTTTTGGAAGGGAATCCGACCGGCAGCACTTCCCATTGTTGTTCCGTTCACACAACAAATAAAGGGGACCAAAGGGAACAAAAGTCTTGGCAGACACTGTTAATCATTCCCTGTTGTAAAAAAAAAAAAAAAAATGCACATTGTTCTCGTGTGACAGTTACAAAAGTACAACGATCAGCACTTAGCAGAAAACTTTCCCTCCTGCAGGACAAAACTTATCGATATATTCTGGGCTAAATATAGTCGTAGGTAGAAATTGTGGCTCAGAAGCGCTCATGTTGGAACGTTCTTTACCTACGGGCATTGTTCAAAGTTTGTTTTCTCTGTTTAGGTGATTGCTGGTTGTTAGCCGCTATTGCTTGTCTCACCCTGAATGAGAAGCTCCTCTATCGGGTTGTTCCCCAGGAGCAAAGCTTCACGGAGAACTATGCCGGCATCTTTCACTTCCAGGTGTGGTCATCTACTTTAAAAAATAAAAATTTCAGATGTTCCGTTGAATGTCTATTCTAACAGAACGTTTAGTATTTCGTTATAAATACTAAACGTTCTTTTGTTACTTTCGAGCCATAAATATCTTGCATTTTCCTGGGTTTTTACGTGGTAGACCAGCAGCAAGTGGTGAATGATTGTGAATCGTAAAGACAATAATGCATTGTTTAGATTGTTTTTCTATGACCGATATCTGAAATATTTGTCTTGCGTTTAACCTGTTTTACTTTGATCCCATTAAATAAACTCTGGTACAGCGGCTGCATTCAGAAGTCTGTTTATAAGTGTGTATAATTCCATTTCAGTGAAAACCTAGTTGTTCTTTAGTAGAAGTTTGTTAGAGAAAATGTAACACTTAGAAATGCCACAGATCTGGCATTTATAAAAGAGCGGTAAGAAAACAATACGGTGCACAGCTTTCCAGCGGGACACCAGTTCTAAGCATACACTGTTCTGCGCGTTCAGTGGTCCAGTCAAAGTCTCCAGATCTCAATCCAGTTCAGAATCTGCTGCAAGATGTGGAAATTTACGTTTGTAGATGTTCTCCATCTATTTTGACTCATCTTGAACTATTTTACTGAGAAAAATAGACAAGAATTTATGTTATTGTATGTGTGAAGCCGGGACAGAAAGGCTATAAGCCGTAATCACAACGAGAATGATGCATGCCACACTTTTCAGATGCTTGAAAATCGCGTCTCTTTTTTTCTTCCACTGCTGCTTTGTCTTGGTTTGTCACATAAAATCCAAATGAAATATAATGAACTTTGTTTTTTTGTAATGTAACAACATATAAATGTGTGGGAGCTACAAGTACTTTAGCAAAGTACCATAGTCACAAAGTCCAATAATAAACAAAAGAAGAACCAGTAATGAAGGGCTCACCAAACATACTCAGACATTGTCATCTATCTCATGTTTTTGGACTCTCTGTATTTCAGTTCTGGCGTTACGGCGACTGGGTCGACGTCGTCATTGACGACCGCGTCCCGACTTTCAACAACCAGCTGGTCTTCACGAAGTCCGCCGAGAGAAACGAGTTCTGGAGTGCCCTGCTGGAGAAGGCCTACGCAAAGTAAGTCGTAATACCTTAGCATAAAAGAGCAGAGGCATTACGAGGTGCTTTCAGCTGCTGCACTGCGTTTATCACTTTTCATTATTGCATATAGTTTATATTTACTGATGTAGCATTTCTTTTGTTTCTGTGGATGTGAGTTTGGATGTGTGTTTTTTTTTTTTCAAAACAATTGTGGATCACTATTGTTAATTACAATTTTTTTCATTTATGGTTACATCTAGTAGTTATCCTGCACCGTGTCAGGAATTTCTTTATTAATTAATTGAAACTGTGCTGATGTAATACCTGTAAGACTATGGACCTTTATTAACGTAGTCTACAGACATATTTGTATGTTATCTCTTATGTCAAAGGTATTGGAACAAACCTGGGAAGGTTCAGTGGATAAAGACGGGATTGTTGGGGCTGTGAAAGCTTCTAATTAACTAGATCAATGTTTTTTAATCATGTCTCACCATTAATTGTTACTTTAAACTTTTGGACAAATTACAGAAGAAGTTAAAGGCAGATTTACAGATCTTACAGTAAAGACTACATGCTGGCTTACAAAATGTTGCTAATGGCTAAATTGCTCAAAAAAGACATTTGGAATGTTGTTTTTTTTAGAAAACCTAAGAGTGGGATCTTTGTGGTGTGGTCAGCTTTTGTCAGATCTTACTCTTCTCTAACACAAAGGCTTCAGGCGTAATAGGGTTGCTAGTATCTCCAGGATCTAAGGCTGCACTTCCTTACAAACTCTTCTTACGATCTTCCCACCATACAGGCTGTCTGGAAGAGTCTGTGGAAGCCAACTTGCTAAGACAACCTCCTGATTGGTGAACCTTGTCTCAGCAAACTGGAAACATGGAAAGAGAAGCAATGTCCAAGTTGTGGTTATTGTACATCTTGGTTCTTAAGAACAAACTAGTGAAGTGAGGGAGTCCATTGCTGAAAAGGCTTCAGTTTTAGTAAGCCAATAGGAACTGTGGCTATCATTGATTAAGATGGCCTAACGCAATGCTGCAAGCTGCTTCGATTGGCGTACTCAGCATAAAAGTGAGCGTTTGTCAAGCCCTAGTCACACAATTCTGGTTTGGATTTCACATACTTGCCTGGATGTTCAGTAATGAGCCCAAAGTCTGAATAAGCATTAGAACTATCAAAGTTCACTCCTACAGAAAAAGGAAGAATGCAAAAACCTTCCTGATGGGAACTCTCTGATGGGAACTAATGGGAACTCTCTGATGGGAACTAACGTTGGGGAGCAAGCGACAACCCTGGAAGCTGAAGAAATGTTTTGATTTCTAGATGTTTCACCACACAAAATTAAGTTACTTGGTCCAGAGTTACAACTCAATCTGGGTAGCACTGAGGAGATGATTTTGGCAAGCTGAAGCGGGTAAGAATTGGTGACTAAAGGAGACATTGACCTTTATGTCCGTATGGTATCTGACGTTGTTGCTTAAAGGCGTAATTAGAGATGTGTTCAGCCAGAACTTGAAAGTGCTTGATACCCAATCCTACATGTGTAGCACCAAGTAAATTGCCCAAAAGGCAACTAGCTTTTTTTGCGTTTAGCCTTATTTATTGATCAATGTACGTTGCCCCTTTTTAAATAAACACATTTAAATTGACAGGAGAAAAAGTGACCAAAGAGTCTCTGTTGCCTGTTGCTTTGTCTAGGCTTCACGGCTCTTATGAGGCCCTGAAAGGCGGGAACACCACAGAAGCCATGGAGGATTTCACGGGAGGCGTCACAGAGTTTTATGAGATGAAGGAAGCTCCGAAAGAGCTTTATAAGATCATGAAGAAAGCCCTGGAGAGAGGCTCACTCATGGGCTGCTCCATTGATGTGAGGGATCAGTTATCTTACTGTGACTATATAAGATAAGACTTTTTTGGAGTATGATGCAGGAGTTTTTGTTAGTTAGAAGTGTAGTCTGTGTGTTGCTTTTATGTTTTCTCATATTTTCTCTTCCTCTGTTCTTGGTTTCTTCTTGATTTTTGCTCAATGATTGGCTTTAGTCTCTGGTTCCTGCTCGCTTTGAGACCCGCACGGTGACGGGACTGGTGAAGGGTCACGCCTACTCTGTGACAGCGGTGGGCGAGGTAAAGCCGGCGGCTCAACTGGAACACATTCGGTTCCACAGCGTGCGATTCACTATTTCCATCTCTCTGCATCACGACAGTGTAAACCCTCCCAGCAAAAGGAGAACAAAGTTCGTCTGGTGCGTCTCAGAAACCCATGGGGTCAGGTGGAATGGAACGGCCCCTGGAGTGACAAGTGAGGATTTCTTTTTTTCAACACTTTCCTTAAAGGTTTTATCCCCAGTCTCAGATATATGTTGCTTGTTAAGGAACTTACATCTTCTTGTTTGTTTATTTCCAACAGCTCCAAAGAGTGGGCGAATCTCTCTAAGGCTGACAAAGACAAACTGCAGCACCAAAACGCAGAGGATGGAGAGTTCTGGTGAGTGTCGGGTTATTGAACATGCGACTGCCGTTAAGATGTTTAGATTTGCTTAAGAATGTTTAAAAGTCCAATAAACGAACTGCTGAAGAGTAAAAACTAATTATTGGTTGAAAGCACCTTTCAATTTAATTTTAGTACCCAGTCTCCGTCACTAAGATAACTTTGCCAGTCAGTTATCTGTTGTCCACAGCCATATGTAGATGATCCTACTGTATTTCTGTCAGATTTGGTTCTCCAAAACTTTAATTTTTCTACTGGTGAGCAAATCCTTTGGGGTTATTTAGAAGCATTTGGTGTGCACAGACATTTTTGGGGGGCAGGAGATCAAGTGGGAAAATATAAGGGAACCTTGTGAGTTACATGGGACCGCCGGCTGGCTGGTGTGAGATTTACTATGGCCGGTCTTGTTGGGCAAAATTAGAAAATATTTGGGGCATTGGTAACGTAGGACTTTAAATACAGAAACTGTTACTTTGGGCCACACACAATACAACAAAAAACTCAAAAGGGCACTTTTGAGTTTCTTTTCATTCATGATGTCTGTTGTACTTTCTGCTCTCCTTCAGGATGTCATTTGAGGACTTCAAGAAGAATTACACTAAGATTGAGATCTGTAACCTGACACCCGACGCCCTAGAGGACGATAAGATCCACAAGTGGACGGTTTCTGTGAACGAGGGCCGCTGGGTGAGAGGTTGCTCCGCCGGAGGCTGCAGGAACTATCCAGGTGCAATAAAGCTTTTTATGAATCAAAAATGTCTGCTTTCATCTGTCCAGTTGATTAAAACAAGAACAACAACAAAAACTGAATGGCTTTTGCAAATCAGTGCAAAACCATAAAAGGTCAAACATGAAAGTTTGTTTCATGTAAATGTGAGAAGATTTGATTGTTCTGCAGACACCTTCTGGACCAACCCTCAGTACCGCCTCCGCCTGCTGGAGGAGGATGACGATCCGGACGACAATGAGGTGGTCTGCACCTTCGTGGTGTCCCTGATGCAGAAGAACAGACGCAAAGAGCGAAAGATGGGGGCCAATCTCTTCACCATTGGATTCGCCATCTACGAGGTGACGGATTTAACATAAACCTACTTTTGTTTAAATATGAACTGATGGAATTTGATTGTTTGAAATAATAAATCTTCTATTTGTTTCCACTGCCGCTTGTATTCTCTCCACAGGTGCCAAAGGAGGTGAGGAAGGTGTCAACAAAACATTCGTCAGTTGTATCCTGCATTTGCTTTTAATTGGTTATCAAAGGGATTATTGTCTAAACCTGATCTTTGCTTGGTATCCGTGCTTTCGCCTGTCGCTGCGGCTCATCTTTGCAGATGCACGGAAACAAGCAGCACATGCAGAAGGACTTCTTCTTGCTCAACTCCTCCAAGGCCCGCTCCAAGTCCTACATCAACCTGCGGGAGGTGACGCAGCGCTTCCGCCTGAGCCCCGGCGAGTACGTCATCGTGCCCTCCACGTACGAGCCGCACCAGGAGGGGGAGTTCATCCTGAGAGTCTTCTCTGAAAAGAGGAATACCTCAGAGTGAGTGAGCGACCCGGAGGGTTGTGATGTAGTCAAAAAACAGGTCTGTAAAGTACGACGGTGTGTTAGGGCTATAGTAGATAGAAAAAAAAGAGGAATTAATTTCCAACAAAAAAAACAGAAAAAAAACCCCCCAAAAAACCCCAGGAAAATCCATGATGGAAATTTGTGAGCTCCAAAAGTCAAAGATTTGTGAGAAAAAATAAACTCTGAAAGTTTGAGATCATTCTCAGGAATTTCAGATGCCTCGGAGTCAAAAGTCAAAAATGTTAACATTTTTTATTTTTTGCAAAATTTCTGAGATTAATCTCAAAATTTCTGAGTCATTTTCTCACAAACTTTCAACTTTTGAAGTTCAGAAATTTCCTTTAATTGTACATAAAATTTCTAAGATTAATCTCAATATTTCAGAGTATTTTGGGGGAAATGAATTACTGTTTTTTTGTTTTCTATCTACAATGGCCATCATATGCTGTCATATGGTAAAGGACAAATGGGGGGTAAATACTTTTTTTGTGTGGTGAAGGCCGAATACTTTTTAATATTTCTGATGTTTCTTTACATGCTGCAGAAGAGGGCTGGGTATTGCTGGAGGTGTCAGAACTAAAAATGTGTCAGACTTCAGGAATCTTTTCCCAAAGTCTTCCTGAAATGTTGCTACAGGCCTTTTTTTAATGTATTAGAAGATAAAACATTAAAGAACATATTAAAATTGGGAATCAAATTATGTGCTGTTGGTTTCAAGTGAGAAATTGGCTGTAGGTGTTCAGTTTGATGCATTTAAGGACTAGAAAGAAATCAGGGCAGATTCCTGTCTTTTCTGACTGATTGGTGCATCTCTGCTAAAGTAGCCATGTTTATAGTGAATTATTTAAATTCTGTAAATCTTTAAGTTCAATCCTAACCCAACCTTCATCAGAGAAGTTTTAAAAGTATCATTTCCAGCAGTACCCAGTCCTACTTCCTGGATGTCACTCGGTTTTGATTTCTCGCTGCTGCTGCTGCTGCTGCTTTGTGTTGTTGGGTGGTGACCACATGTTTGGGTGGGAAAGAAAAAAAAAAAAAGAGCCCCAAGAGCGAACGATTTTAACGGCAGTTTGATTTGTAGAACTGGAAGAAATCGGCCCGAGTTCGAAGCTGTTATGGAATCTTTTTTAGGACAAGCGGCTTCCGATATGGGCGTGATCCGGTAAACGTTCGAACGACTTCGTGCTGGAAGATCTAGCCACTGGCGTGAACCACCGGAGGACGAAGCAGCAAACAGGAGGGATAGATGTGCACAGTTCCTATCAGTAATACTGGTGTAAATCCCTGGTCAAAAGTTGACACATTAATTTGGAACGTCTCATTGCAACTGTTTTTAGTTTTTAGAAACAAGAAACAGGTGAACGAGTTTCACTTTACTGTGGATTTTCTATAATCCGCGGCAATTATTTCTATAATTTTCTATAATTTCCAAACCCAAATTGGATGCATGTTTGTGGTCAAACACAGTTTGTGTCAAATTTTTAAGCATGAGGCTAAAAATGTAGCTATTTGGCCACAATGCTCAGAAGTATGTTTAGAAGCATCAATATGAGTTTGTTAAAGCTTAAAAAAAAGTGCATGGCATCGATTGGCATTTGTTGGAAGAAGTTTGAAGTTTGTCCAAATATTCGTTAATTTTGACCCTTATGTTTGTTCTTGTTTCTACTGCAAATATCTTAGTACACTTGAAACAAGACTAAACTAACTTACAAGTAGCTTTGCAGCAACATAAAGGAGCTTGTTTTAAGTTAATAATTCATGAATATTGATGAAAAAGTCCTAGTTCCTCTGGGTTCACTTTTTCGGAGGCTTGCAAAAGTATTCAGACCCCTTGAATTCTCCCATATTTTGTCACATTGCAACCAGAGACATAAGTATGTTCCCTTGAATTTTAATGGGAAAGTAGAATACAATTGTGAAGCAGAAGGAAAATTATACATGATTCAAAACATTTTTTTACAAATCGAATTTCGAGAAGTGCGACCAGTTGCCTTCAGAAGTTGTCTGACGGCTAATGACTGACTAGAGTCAATACATATGGAAACATTCGTGGGGTATGAACACTTTTGCGAACCACTGTAACACGACATTTTTTTGCAATGTTATAACTGAAATAATCTGCCAACATTAAGAAAGCTCTCCATATCTCGCTGAAAAGCTACTTTTGTTTCATTTTAAGCATACTAAGATATCTGCACAAGAAACTAGACCAAAAATACTTTGTAGGATTTTGTGTTCTTTGCAGTGAAAATCCACACACACAAAAAAAAATCAAACATGTCTTCCCAATTTGAGTTTTCAAAACTTATTGAAGTTGTAAGTTGTGTTATCATTCCATCCTGGAAAAAGAACTGTTCAAATGAATCAATAGAGGCTTAAGATGGCCATGATGAGAGGATGCTACAGGGTCACCTACAGCTGCAGGCTGTAGGAAGCACCAGGTACCAACATGTAGCTCCAGGTGTAGAAGAGATGCTGCTGGTGTCAGCCTGGTGACTGCTGTTTGTCCGTTTTCACCCAGGGAGATAGAGAACAGGATCGAAGCGGACCATCCTGTGGTAAGTCTGAGTTCGCTTCGCATCATTTTGGGTTGGAACGACAACATTTTGTCTCTTCGCTTGTTTGTTTTGGGGGGTTTTTTCTTATCGAACCTCGTTTCCCCGGCAGCCGGCTCCGGCCTCGGCGGGGGAAGAGAGTGAGGAGGACCAGCAGTTCCGGACTATTTTTCAGGAGATAGCCGGTGACGTGAGTGCAGACGGGCGGAAACGGGAAGCAGAAACTCGCATGATTTGTTTTAGGATCAGCTGTGTTGACGGCAAAAGTGTATTTGTGCATCAGTCCGACGCTCGTTCTCTCCCTCCCAGGACATGGAGATCACAGCGAATGAACTGAGAAACGTTCTCAACAGGGTGATCACCACGCGTAAGTCCAACACTTTTGATACGTCACAACTGCAAAGCTTTGTGTGTTATTGGAACTTCATGAGACGCCTCATCAGAAATTAGTGACTATCTGAAAGGAGAACGCAAAAGAACTTTATAAATGCGTCCCATCTATAGTTACATTAAAATCTAGATGCAATGCCAGGCGTTTCCAATAGGTCACATTGAAGTTTGTGGTCGTTATTATAGTAAGAAGTGACAAAGTTCAAGTAGTAACTTTACTTTTCCAAGAAAAGTGGTGTCTTTTCAAACATTTTTTCCATCTTGTTTTCCCTCCAGATAAGGACCTGAACACGGAGGGCTTCAGCCTGGAGAGCTGCAGGAGCATGATTGCTCTGATGGACGTATCCTTTGTATCGAGCGCATCAGGCAGGCTGTGTTGTGCACAGGAGACGCAACCTGCCGAGACCCGTTGGTCGGGTCGGTGACGGCACCTTGGCAACGTCTGGATTTAACCGAAAACTCTACTTAGCCTGGAGGAGACGGCTCCTGTTTGATACAACCAACACGGGGCAGAGACTAGCAATTATTTCAGTAATGCTGAATATACTGATAGATTACCTTTGAGAAAATGCTCCCCCACATTCCCTACTAAATGCCTCACACGATGTTCGTCATTCATGGATAGTCAACAGGGTAAAATGAAAAGAGGGAAAGACTTCCATTTCAAATTAAAAGCACGCAATGGTGTGGAGTTTGGTCTTAACCGTGTCCATTTAAGATGGACGGGACAGGTAGACTCAACCTGCAGGAGTTCATACATCTGTGGAATAAGATCAAGCAGTGGCAGGTGGGAGACGTTCATGTTCATTTAGAATAAACAGCTGAGTCAAATGCAATAGCAGTGTTTTGTAGTGTTGGCGTCAAATTTTTTTTATTTTTTTAGCTGGTATTTTTCATTACGAGCAGTTGGGCTGGGATGATATTCAGCTGTTTACGCGACAAATTCATATGTTCCTGTTTTCCAGGGAATCTTCAAACATTATAACGCCGATCAAACCGGCAGCATCAACAGCTACGAGATGAGGAACGCCGTCAATGACGCAGGTAGGAGCAGACAGGAAGTAACTTGGGTCGTCACTAACGATGCGCCGGGAAAAAAAATCGAGTTTAGTTTGCCAACATCATGAGAAGCACAACCTTTTCATATTGTGTCACATTGCTTCAGTGTTTTATTAGGATTTAATGTGATGATCCAACAAGAAGGGGAAAAATAAATGAAACTAGAAAGTTTAAACACCTAGAGTTGTCTTTTGAAGAAGGGAACTTCTCATTTTTGTTGACTATCCACTGTAAGAAATTTATTTATTTATTTAATTCAGGTTTAAAGGAAAACAAAAACTAACGTAACTTAACTTAAGTCATATTTTACCAAAGGAGATTTTTCTTTCTTTAACCTAAATTATCTTAATAATTTAACACACTTGCTAACAGAAAATGCATACATTGCTTTCTGTAGGGTATTTGTGGAAAATTATGTAAAAAACAAAAACACAGAAAACAGGTTTCAGTTATTCAACACGAGCCAATGGATCTCATTTTATAGTGACAAC
Source organism: Poecilia mexicana (assembly GCF_051168715.1). NCBI lineage: Eukaryota > Metazoa > Chordata > Actinopteri > Cyprinodontiformes > Poeciliidae > Poecilia > Poecilia mexicana. The sequence continues at coordinate 4,977,803 of NW_028263391.1, read as the reverse complement.
ATGAGCATTATACCTAATATTTTATGACTCGGGCTGAAACCACATGTTTAACTGCATAATTTGACTCTTAAGGTGCTCCGTTGTTATTGTCGCGTCACGTTTTTGCTACGAATAAAAAGAAAAATTTTTAAAAACTGACTGTGAGATTCTTCTTCACCTGCAGCCTAAACTCATCCTCTAAATGTTCTTGTCACTGTACAGCCATGTGTCTTATGTCCTGTCCAGGCTTCCGTCTCAACAACCAGCTGTATGACATCATCACCATGCGCTATGCCAACGAGAACATGAACATCGACTTCGACAGCTTCATCAGCTGCCTGGTTCGGCTCGAAGCCATGTTCAGTAAGTCAGGCTCTGATTGGTTGTCCCTGCAGATGGCAGTAGGACCACAGGAGGGAGGCGGAGAAGCTTGATTTTGTTTTTTTTCTCTTTTCACCTATTATTTGTCTCATGTCATACAGTCACAACAAAGTGGCAGTTTTAACAAATATGTGAAAAAATATGTTGTTATATACTGCAGCTTTAACAAATGTTTAGCAGCACTTACAGTTCAATGTTTTCCTTCTCAGGGGCCTTCCAAGCATTTGACCAGGATGGAGATGGAACCATCAGACTCAGCGTCCTGGAGGTACGAAGCCATCATCACGCCTGCATACACACTGTGGCATGACAGCCAAATTAACCATGACACAAATGTAATATTCTGACATATTTATCTGACGCCAACCACAAGTTTACACATGCACAAATAATCTTCATCATGAGAGACATTTAGGTTTGTCTTAATGGATTTCAACTGTTGTTCAGCATCCAGCCTGAAATAAATAAGTACAAGAGCAGGTTGCAGAGAAACTACAAACTTTTTCTTGCCATCATCAAGCTTTCAACTGATTGATTTAGTTGGAGGTGTTCAAATCTAAGAACACAATACTATGCTAGAGATAGCATCTTCTGAGTATTTCACTGCCAGAGTGGAATAATGGAGGACAACCTTCAAATTCTACAACTTTCTATCAAAACACCAACTAGATAGTTTACGCTTGGAGACAGTTGGGTGTTCCAGCACCAAATGGTTTGGAGTGGACGAAGGTATAAGTTTGGAGAACCATTCAGAGCTCCACCATATTGAAAATGAACGGACTATGCCAATGGTTATGCCTCATGGACCAAAATTAAAATTTTAAAAACACAAGTTGGTTTTTAAAAAATATCTTAAATTGCTTTTTTACATGCTCACCAAAAACATTAAATATTAAAAAAAACAAAAAAAAAAAAAACAAAGTTGTTAGACCTACAACTACAGAGCCCGTCTGGTGACACGACCGGGAAAAAAGTCGTTCCTATGAGATATTAAAGTCGTTACCACGATTTTCTTTTCTCCTATGTCTCCAGACGGGCTCTATGCCGCATAAAACATTCAAATATAAATTAGAAATATCCCAACAACGGAATATAGGCCACTCTTTGAAAACGCTTCTGTATTTAGCTTAGCTTAGCTTAGCTAGCTTTAGCTCACCGTGACTAATTAAGCCTAGCTAACAATAACATTTACTTTGGATAAAAATCCCTGTACGTTGTGTTCCTTCTTACTGTGAAACTAGAATGAAAGAAGAACAAAGTGCTCACGTAATTTTTTGTTTTCATCTTAAAATTTGTAAAAGAAGAAAAAGAAAGTGTTTCCTCACATCAGCTGCCTGTGCTATCTGGCTAAATCTGTCTCATTCTTGACCACAAAAATATCAACAGGCTGAACTTTTACAACCAACCAGGACATCGGTCAAAAATATCCAGCAATGCTAGAATCTTTCTGGTGACTAAACACAAGACATTTTTAGTGGGGGTGTTCATATCATTTTGACAATACATACAAACTTTTGCACAATGTTTTGCATAAAAAAAAAAAAAAAACATAAAATTTGTTTTGTCATTCAAGATGTTGTGCATCACCCTGGTCCGTTTACCAGCATCCACAACACAGATTCAGTTTTATATTTTCACATTTTTAACTTAAACTGACTTTCTTCTTTATCTGTAGTGCATTTAAACTTAGGTTAAAAAAAATAGAAAAAAAGTATTCTAGCACTGCAAACTGAACCATAAAAGATTTTTCTTTATTTCTACTAAAAAAAAAAAAAAATGTTTTTCTTCTCCCTCCGTCTGAAGTGGCTCCAGTTGACCATGTACGCCTAGACAGGCCCACCTTCTCCCAGGTGAACTCCACTCCACACGAGGACCAGACCTGCCAGCCTTTACCTCAGTATTCAGGGGGCCCGACCGCCGTTGGCTTTCATCCACATCAACTCACCTCCAGAAGTTCCAAAGGACGTCTTCACCTCCACTGTTCTGTTTCCACCATCACCACATCAGTCTCTTCTCAGTTATTTTTTTTTTGGAGATCATCACCTGTTGTACTGTTCTTTTTCTCAGGCAGCAAACACAACCAACCTCTTTTTACTGTCACAATACCTCACAGAGCCCCTCTCTCATGCATCATGTTTTCTTGTTTTCTTCTTATACCACTCATCCCTCTGACCTGGGCTTAATATTTCTCACATTCAATTTTCATCACGTTCTTTTTAACCACTCAGTTTTGTTGGTAAAAACTTTTACTGATCCATGTCGCATACAGCTCTCTCCGTGTTGGAGAAACTCAGGCCTCCTCTGTTCCACCTCAGCAGGGCTTCGCTCCCGCTGACTGTCTTTCAGTTTTTAAGCTTGATTAAAGATCAGAAATATGGATTTGAAAGATTATGGCAAAAGGATGAACTGCAGCTTTTTGTGATTCATTTCCCCCCTCCCCTTACTTATAAAGGCTTTGGTCAATTGAGTGTACCACATTTTTAATCATCTTAACCCAATAAATAAATATGTAGCTGTTGGTTTGACTGCTTTCCACCATGTCTGATTTGAAAATATTTTTGTTAAATGAAAACAGACCCTTTTTTTATGTTGCACACATTTTTCTTTTATTATTAACATCTTAGATCGCACTTCTTAGAAAAAAAAGTTCTTCAGAACTTTGATAAATGAAAAACTTGAAGAAACTCAGGAATGCCAGGTAGAGGTGAACTGAGCACTTGCATAAACAGAACATTGTGCTGGTAAAAACGGGTGGAAACTGCCTTTAAAAATGCCGATTTATGCTACCGGTCACTTGGCTATCGGCATGTGAGATGAGACTTTATTCTTCCTTCGTCGTTCTTCCATCCAACACCTCCTCTTAACACCCTTCAGCTCCACACTCCATGAGAAAACCGGTGTGGAAAATAAAGCTCTTGTGCCTTCTGCTCAATGCTGATTCAAAACCAAAATAATAATAAAAAAAAAAAAAAACATAAAACACAACCTCACTTCACTCTTGATAAACAAGGTTCACGTAACAGTGTGATTTAACACATTCCTTCAAAAGAAAAAACGAGGAGTAACTCCACGCAGACTAAAACGTACAGCAGGAAACGCCACCGCATTCGTGTCTCGGTTCTCAAATCAGACGATCGTTGGACGTCTGGCTGAGAAACAAATAACAAAAAAAGTGACTGCAGCAAACAAAAATTTCTTGTTCAACTCCAACCACACTCTTAAATACGGCCGAGGGGATTACACAGTAACAACGCACTCAGTCCTGTCGTAAACCTGAGCTTACGGCAACTTAATATAAAGAAGAAAAAAAACGTAACTTCAGGTCGCTCGATGTAACACATCACAACTGCACACTTATAAAAACATCTCAAACCATGCCGCGTTACAGTGAATCTCAGTGATAATTCTAGATTTTTTTGTTTAAGTTGCAAAAAAGAAAAAAAATAGTGCAACAGATCCCTCAGACCTGGGCATCGCTGGAGTTTCTTCATCAATAATTTAAAAAAAGAGTTGCGTGTTTCTTTCTCTCGCTTTGGTCAGTGACAGTCGAACAAAAGGACAGGAAGGAGTGTTTCTGAGAATGTATTTTAAAAACAACACAACCTTCCTTTTCGCGGAAGAATCCCGGGGTGGGATTCCAACGCCGAACACAAAGGATGGAGTCATCAAAAGCTTGTCGGGCTCCGAGGGAGCGCGGTCAGGTGTAGAAGGTCCCGAGAACAAATACCCCGCCCAATATGGGAGGTTAAATGAGGGAGGGGTTAAGATGAGAGGGGAAGAGAGGGAGAGGGGGGCTAGTAGTGAAAATATAATCCCACCACCGGCCCCTTACGGCTCCGCTGCAGCCTCTTCCTCAGCGTGTTTCTGCATGTGCAGCGTCACCATCTGCCAGGAGAAAAACGTGATGAAATGCTAAGATGGTCACTCAAAGCTAATTTCGTTGAATCACAAGGCACCAATCAATGTCGAAGAAAGAAATCAGAGCTAAAACGATTCATTGTGATTAATCGATTTTTTAAATGATCGTCAATTTAGTAATGGTTAACTGGAGTAAACGGACTCAAAAAAAAAATATTCAGAGCCATAAGTAAGCCAAAATATATCTACATTTAAGATAAAATCACCTTTCTATGTAAATATGTTCTAGCCAAAACTCCTCAAGTGGCCTACCCTGGTTCAAATCCATTATAGAAATGCTACTGTATCCCATTTTAGGCTATCAAATTAATATATTTCTTTTAAAAAAGGTATTTAATTATTTATTTGCATCTTTTAATGTTTTTTCTGATTTTTATAAGAAAAACTTAAGGGGTTAAATGAAAAAATCTGTAGAGTGCAGCAATATCGTGATCTGATTAATCAATTGATCGATAGAATAATCAATTACTAAAATAACTGTTAGTTTCAGCCTAACAAGTAAGGCAGAAAACTGTGAAAACTTTTAGTCTAGAAACAATGAAACCTCAGTTATGGACCAGGTAAGGATGTTACAGTCTTGACTCTGTGTATTTGTTGCTGAGATGATTTTAGATCTAAGAATCAATCGATTAATCAATTAACTGCTTCGAGATCTAAGGAAGTGAGGTTAGAAAATGTAAAGAGGGCATCTGTGCATCCTTAAAAAGTCTTACATTCATGTATCTAAAATTAAGGCCTTAAAATGTCTTAAATTCACACGAAAATGAATTTGGCCTTAAATACATTAATCTTGCATATGCAATTTTATACCATTTTTTTTTTTTTGCAAGACTTTTCTGTCAGGCAAAAGTTTGAGTCACACTGACACATTTTCACTGGGTTCTGCGACTCAAGATTGTAGCGGCTACAGGTAATTAGCTGCTATTATACCCTTAGAAACAAACTAGTTAAGCTTTTTTTACTTAACTAGTAAAGTAAAAAAAAACTTAAGTTAACTAGTTTTTTAACTAGTTAAGTAAAAAAAAAACTTTTCTAGTTTTCTTTTAGTTTTCATGGGAAAGTGTAAATTTAATGCTAGTTAGCTGAAAGGCGTTTGTGAGTAAAATAGGCAAATTTCTTTTGTACATTGCTGTCGCCATACAGGTCTTACATTTAATTCATAATGGTCTTAAAAGTTTCAATTTGCGTCAAAATGAGCTGCATCTGTTTGTCACATAAAAACTTGAGTTTTTGATCGAACTCACTGATTGCTGTGGTTTTTGAGTTTCACACATATTACAAATGTTTTTAAAAAGCTAACTTGCTACTTTCACATCTCTAGATCTAAATCTGTATTTATTCAAAAATATTACAGTCCAGATTTTTGTTAGAGCTTGTATCTGACTTAAATTTGTGCGAATGTTAAAAGAACAGAGAATTAGCCCGTTATTCACTTCAGTCAAATGTTTTTCCTGTTTGAGGGGAATCAGGGGAAATGCAATAGTAGAAATGCAATAGTAGAAAGAACTTAAGTGTCAGAAACCTGCTGACGGTTTCTCTACCTGCTTGGAGCTGCTGCGAACACTGAAAAACTCTTCACAGTTTTTCCAGCGGCACTTGAAGGTCTGGAAGTTGGCGCTGGTGTGGTTGTTGATCAGGTGCTGCTGGAGATGCTTCATCATCCCGAACACCAGCGGGCAGCCGTGCCACTGTCAACACAGCAGTCATTCACTGCACACCAACCAATTATAACCTCTAACTACTCACAGGATGATCAATAAGCTCAGAGAGGAAAATAAAATATGTTTCTACAGGATCTTCTAAAAGCGTCACTGAGATGTCGCCGTATCTTACCCAGCAACGGTGGTTCTGCGTCAAGTTGAGCTTCACGGCCTCCGTGCTGCCGTCGTAGCATCCTGTGTAGATCTGAAACAAACACAGATCAAGACATACATAAAACAGCAGCAGCTCCAGTGCATTTCAATGGGATTTAACATAACAGACCAACAGGTGCTATATAATCTGCAACTCAAATAAATGTCTGTCTATGATGAATGAAGCTAATTATTATTAGGCCACTTAAGAGAATTGAAATTTCATTCTATAATACACAATAAGAGTAATATATATGGTCAAAACACAGCAAAATGCTGAATGTCACACTACTGATCCCAGTTTACATGCTCTATAGTCTAATGTGGGTTTTATTAGTACTTAATGCGTCTTTATCACGAATGTATGTGTTTTTAACAAGTCTATCTATCTTGTCTATCTACAGATGGATATCTGTCTGTCTGTCTGTCTGTCTGTCTGTCTGTCTTTCTATAGCAACCCGTCAAAAATATGGTTGGACTCAATATTTCAGGAAATCACTTTAATTTCCTCACATATTTTTCAAAACGCTTCAACTGCATGCCACCATTTTTAGATTTTGATCTGAAATCAGTTTTGAAAATCATGAATCCCTTCCATTTAATCCAGTCATTCCTGTTCCTCTGTCACACAAAATCCCTAAAACAAACATTGAACTCTTAGAAGATATGAGACAAAATTTGAAGAATTTTAAGTGGTATGAATACATTTGCACGAACTTCCAAGATTAAAACGAGATACTTTTGTTCCAAATAAGGAATGTTTGTTTTCTCACCATGTTCTTATGGACGGCCATGCACAGCACCATGTCACTGTATCCACCATAGACCTGCAGCTGGTCCTGAGACTGTGGAGACAATCAGCACTTCCTGTCAGCTGAATGTCAATTTGAAACAGAGGCAATTCCTTCGGTTCATCAGAGCAACGTTTTAGGGCGTACACACCTGCAGGTCGTAAACTCTGACCACTTTGTCCAGGCAGGCTGTGACCATCACTTTCCCAAGAACGGTCACCACGGTAACAGCATGGCTGTGACCCTTAAATGAGCGTACAAGCTCCCCTGTCTTTTTTTTTTTTACACAGAGAATAAAAATCAAATATTTAAACTAGTTAGTGGTCCTTCCCTCTCCCCCACAAAAAGATCTTAAAATGACTTAAGAGCCATGACATGAACTCACATGGATGTTGTGAGCATACACAGAGTGATCGCTGGATCCACTAATCACCAGATCATTCACCACCTGAAAAGAGAGACAAGACGGAGGAGGCTGTTAAGCGTTTAGCCGAGCAGCATACTTGTGTTTTTTTTCTCTCTCTTGTGGTGGGGTTTCTCCCCGTTGCAGCCCCGACCCCACCTTCATGCAGAGAACGCTCTTGGTGTGGCCCTTCAGCGTGCGCAGCAGCAGCCCGTCGTGGGCCGCTCTCACGCTGATCGTGTTGTCGTAGGAGCCGACCAGCAGGATCCTCCGGGCCCCCTCCTGCGACGAGGCCAGACAGCTCACGGCGCGCGGCCCGTGGCACTCGAACACGTCCATCTGCTTGTTTGTCTAAACAATGAGCAGGGAGATGTGAACCCGGTCAACTGGAGCTGGCAGAGAGGCGCACCGTTTTCGATCAGTTTCACACACAGAGGAGCTTCGGCAGGATGAAAGTGCAATCAAGTATTGAGAGGGAAAACTTGGATGACTTTTGTGTGACCAGGGGGAAAGAAAAGGTGGTGCATGATTGTAGGGCTGGAACGATTAATCGTATTAATTGTGATTAATCAAATTAATTGTGAATAACTGCATTAATAGTAATTAGTTTTTATAAATTGTGATAAATCAATTATTGAAATACTTGTCCACTAAGTAATTGATTAATTGTAGATTTCTTGAGTATACAGACTCAGGAAAGGCCATTTGCCTAAGAAAAAGCTCTTATATTTGGTTATAATTAAACCAAAATCATGGAAAAAAATATATAAGTTTTGCATTTAAGATAAAAACACCTGTCTGTAAATATGTTTTAGCCAAAACTCCTCAATGGCAAAGTTTTAGCTTCACCCGGTTCAGATTTCCTGCCATTACATTCTTACAATCTTTATTTTCTTATTTAATATAGCACTGAATTGTTTAATTACATTTTTTTATGTACTTCTAGTGTTGTACAAAAATGGTGTATGTGGTTACATGAAAACTCTGAAGAATGTACCAATTTTTTAATTAATCATCAGAACAATTGAGACTAATTGATTACTAAAATAATTGTTAGTTGCAACTTTACATAACTGTGACTTTAATTTTCCTTATTTTTTTCCCAAGAAAAACCCCCTGAAATATCAGCATTAGATGGAAGCAGATCAGAACCAATAAGAGATTCAAGGAGTTAAATACATGTGACACTTTGTCTTCCTCACCTTAAGGTTAAAGGTCACCACGGTACCATTTGCCAGACCGGCGTATAACGTCTTCCACCGGCTGTGAAGGCAGAGGACTCGGTCGGACAAAGTGAACTGTTGCTCAAATTCTTGCGTCTGTAGAAAACATTGAACATGAGGGAAACATCAGCTTCTGAGCGCGGCTCCAAAGGAGAAAGTCGGATGAGAACAGATTCCAACCTTGAGGCTGTAGCAGCGGATCGTCTGGTCACTGGAGCCGGAGTAGAGGCGATGGTGCAGGGATGGAGCCGCGGACACCAGCAGGCAGGTCACTTTGGAGCTGTGACCCTCAAACACACCGACGCATTTATGGCTCTGCAACAACAGAACTCCATTTAACTCCAGAAAGAGATGATGGGAAGCGAATAGGTGAGCGGTCACCTACCACCAGGTCGAATGCCTGGACGGTCCGGTCTCCGGAGCACGTGTACAGCAGCCCGTTGTGGATCTGGAGGGCGTTCACCGCCTCCTTGTGGCCACAGAACATTCCTTCAGTCGGGACCTCGTCCTCCCCACGGTCAGAGAACGCGTCTAAAAATACAGACATGATGCAGAAATACATACATGATACAGGAAGGGGGAGGATCTTATTTCATTAGCTGAATTAGTTCTGATAAATAAACGTCTCAAAATGCTGAAAATGTATGATAACGTACCTGATGAGGTCCTGGGCAACGTGATGGGAAAAGGCAGATCACTGTGGAGACAAAAGCTTCTGACATCAGACTCACTGCTGAGAGGAAACAGTCACCTGGTCTGCAACTTATGATTCCATACACTTTTTAAAACGTCATTTTTAAAATGTCATTTTTCTAATCAAATAAAAAAAAACAACTAAAGTTAATATTTGTACAAAAGAAGAAAGTATAACTTGCATACATATGAGAACGACCGTTCGTTCCTACAATAAATATTTCTGTGGTTTTCTTGAGATGAGCAACAACGAGTCTGAGCTGATCATAGTTTGGTGATGATGGGAAATTCATCTCTATGAAAAACTATTAAGAGCAAGGATGCTTGCTGTCTGCTTCCAAACATTTCATATTTTTATTTACATTACATCTTTACAGCTCAAATTCAAATGTGAAACTGAGCAGAATAAAATCAGCTTTGTTCCTGTTGACATAAATTTCCAAAATTCGATATATCATTGGCTTTAATATTGTTTTTTAATCTTAATCTTGACCTGATTACAACACAAAATTTACTATTGTACTATTTTTATTTTATTGTTTTTATGTTTTTTAATATTTTCAAATATTGAGCGCTGGTCCATTTTTAATCAAAATGTTATATTTGTGTGTTTTTTGCGTGGCAAGAAAGCTGACTCGCTTCAGTGTAGCCAGATCTACATAATGGTATGAATAAAGTTGATTGATTGATTGATTGATTGATTGATTGATTGATTGATTGATTGATTACCAACATGACAAAATCTGACTCAGCGAACTGTTCTTACTCTTCTGCTGCTTTGTGAGTCGTAGATGTTCAGCCTTTCAGATAAAACTCTGGAAAAATGTAAACAAATGGATATTTTCCAGAATGACCCACCTCTCAGAGGATTTGCACAGGTCCATGTCACTGGTGGAGGAAACCTCGTTGCACGCCAGGCTGCGTGGCTCAGATTGACATTGGTCTGGGAGCAGAGGTGGAGGGGGCGGAGCTTGGACGAACGCATCCTTCTGAGTCTGCTGATCCGCTGCGGCGGCCTCAAGGTTCTCTGCGGGAGAATTCCACTCCGCCTTTTCGGTTTTCACGGCCAAACATGGCGCGTCGAGCGTTTTCCTGCTCCCCTCGTCCGTCGGCAGGCTGGAGGTGCTGACCTGGGAGCCGCCGCTCGGTCTCCTGCGCTGCCGCAGCCACCTCGGCCGGGATGCCTCTTCGTCCATCTCCGTGTCACTACTCTGGAGCTGCTCCGCTCCCTGGGCCTTGTTCAGCACCTTCCTCTTCTTCAGCTTCCTCACGCGCTTTCCGTTCCTCAGCTCAGACGGAGAGGCCGGCAGGTTAAACGCCGCCGTGGGCTGCGCTGACTGGACGTTGGTGCCATCGGGGAGCTTCGCCGAGGTTTTCCACGGAGCCTCTGAAGGCCTTTCGGACTTTTCAATCTGTGCTGTTAACTTCCCTTTGCCGTCTGGAGGTTCAAGGTTTCTGTCAGGAGAGAACCGCGAGCTGCAGGCAGCACCTGCAGAGATCCGCATGTAAACTGATTAGATTTCATTAAAATAATCCTCTAGCCTCTGATCGCTAACCGGTCTTACCCAATGGGTTTGTGTTGTCCGGGGTGGTGCTGTGAGCGCAGTTGGTGACTGCGCTGTGATCAGGGTCCAGTTCGGAGCTGACGCAGACCGGAGACTGGGGCTCCTCCTTGATGACGACGGACAAAGGAAGGCTGGACGAAGGAGGGGAGGTGCATTCTGCGGCCCGATGCGGACTGGAAACGGCCGTGACCGGAACCGGGGGACATTTGGCACAGGAGGATGACTCAAGCGGCTCCGCTCCAAAAGAAACCAAGTGGGGTTTTTTCGGGTTGGCCTCAGGCGTCTCCTCAATAGTACCTAAAAAGACACAACAGAAAGTCAATCCATCGTTTCCCACACATGCTGCGCCTTGAGGAAGCATCCCAGGTTTCACCAACTCAAATTTAAGGCTTTTTAAGATTATAAAGACAGAAATTTAAGGCCTATATCTCCACAGAAATGTTCAAACGTCGTCCAGCCCACTGGCGATAAATCTGCACTCACTCATGACAGATGCAAAAAAAGCTAACTAGCAAGAACATGTTAGCAGTGGGTTACCATCTGGAGTCACATGCAGTGAAGATGTCTGAGCTGCTGGCTACAGCTTATATTACACTGTCAGGATAATGTGACAGTTTTAACAAATATGCAAAAAAAATAAATTTCTTGTTCATGACAGTTATCTACTGAAGCTTTAAGCTGTAAACTGTCTGCTGTGTTTGTTAAACTAATTAATTCTGTTTGTTCACTGATGTTCTCTTAAACCTCCTTTACACAGAGACATACTTTTTTTTTTAGTTATTATTAATTTACTAATTAAATCACTTCTGTACTAGACTTTATAAACAATGTAACAGCAAAACAGAAAAAAAGTTAAAGTGATACGAATACTTTTGCAAGGCACCACAGCCTGTGACGCCTGTTCAGGTCACTTTCAAAATACTATAAACAAATAATTCTAATTTTCAATGGTGTAATTATAATAACGTTATTTTTAATTGTATATATATATATATTTTTTTTTTACCTTGCATGCCTTTAAGCAAGTCTATCCGTTTGTTTCTCAGTGAGCTCATCTCCACAGTAATCTGAAAGGGAAGATGACACACAGCCAAGTTAGGGATGTACAAACTCACAACTATGCATTACTAATACACTAAATAAATTAAAACGTTGAGACAAATATAACAAATCTACCATGATACAAACAGACGAACCGAATGTTACTTTCATTACCTGCTGTTTAACCACTATGAGTCGCTGCACCTCCAGGAAGGCCGCCTCCAGCGCCGCGCGGGCCTGGATCAGGTTGGTGTCCACATTCTGCAAGGACTGACTCAGCTCCTCCTCCCGCAGAGACACTGCAAGCAGCTGGTCGATCTGCAGGCGCTCTGCACCAAACACAGACAGCACCTCGGTGTCGGTCACACTGCGGTGTGTGTGGAAGAGTTTGATGATCAAAGATGGAGACAAACCTCTTTTTGATTTGACTTTTCTTCTCTTACTGTCGTGCTCCAAACAAGACAACCCTGTGCCGGTGGAGTCCTGAACGAGACGGGGGGAAAACAAAAGGTGAGACGTGTTGTGTCTGGAGGTGGGAAAATGCAACAGTAAGGATGAGAGAGGCTGCTTCACAAACCCACCCCGGCCGCACGCCGCCGCTTCCCCGTCCCGTCGCACTGCTCCGCCCCGGAGCTGCTGTCCCCCAGCGTCAAATCAAATCGCTGGAGAACCTTCGCCGTTGCGCAGTGCAGATTGCCTTTCTGGTTCTTCGCTTCCTCTTCCGGCTGACGCTCCTGCTTTTCTGAAGCGGAAGGAAGTGTGGATCCCGACTCCTCCTTCTTCACCGCCTCCTCTGGTTTCAAGGGGCCGAACACTGACGAATGAGGCGCCGCAGGTGCGAGGCTGCTTTCTGACAAGGAGCGTTTGCGAGATTTGCTCTCGGAGGTGATCTCCATCAACGACTCCCACTGGAAGCCCTCAATGAGTGGCAGACCGTCCTCCTCCTGGCTTTGGGACTCCTGCTCATATGGCACCATCTCAATCCCAAACCTATCGAAGCACAAACTAAACATGTTAATTTAAATTTTTTAAAAATAACCAAAAACTTAAATTCTGAGAAGCAATGTTCACCTTGGCATGCCTTTCCCCTTGTCCTGCATCTTTCGGACCTCCTGATAGACCTGGTCCCAGTTCACGGAGCGGCGCGCGCTCGCCGAGTTGATGAGCTGCCTCACAGTCGGCTTGAGCCCAGAATCCTTTTCCATGTCGCTTCGCTTCGACTCGCTGAGGTTTCGCACGCGCCTGGCGATGTTCAGGTTTGGCTCATGACCGGCTGCTTTGCTCTTGGAGCTCATGTGCTTGGTGAGGTCCCGCTTCAGGACGGGTGGGAGGTCCAGTTTGGACAAAGTGGTTCCATCCGACCCCGAGGCGGCGTGCGCCTCGCTGGTTCTGCCGGCGTCGCTCTCCGAGCCTGGCCCGGCCTCGGAAACCTGCATGGCTTTGGCCGGGACCGCCGTGGGGCTTTGCGTCTCCGCTCCGTTCCTGTTCTCCTCGTCCCTTTTGGCTGTGGACGCAGCCTCTGCTCCCTCTGCGGTGGAGGTGCTCACGTGAAGGGACTGGACAAACATGCCGTCTTCTGCAGAAGCCGACGGAGCTTTTTCTTGCCTGAACGCAACAGGCGATGTCGCTTTACCAGAACTTTCACTCGCACTTCTCTCTTTTAAAGGTTCCCCCTGAATCTGTTGCTCCCCAAGGTGGTGTGTCCTCTCCAAAGAGCCTTTTCTTTCAAAACCAATCTGCCTGACTGAGCGAAACGACTCCGGAAGGCACTGCTCCTGCCTCGATGTGAGGTACCCAACAGGCACCTTGGTCCCACTTTGCTTCCCGCCTGGTTTTGACTGACTGGAGGCCTTGCTGTGCTGAGCGGCACCTTTAGCCCCAGAAACTGAGGAACTCTTCTGATCCACTTGCAGTGATGGTTTATTTGCCTTCTCGCTACAAAAACCAGACGCACCGTTTTGGTCGCTATCTCTCTGAGAACCTTTAGAGGCGCCACAGCTTCCGTCACCGACATGGTGGGTTTGGGTTTTGGGTTTTATCGGCTGCCTCCCGTCCTCTTCCACATTTTGCAGACTTGAGTCCACAGGTGCGCGCTCACATTGGGGGTGTTTCTGAGGCTTCAAAGCCTCTTGGTGTTTCTCTGACGTGCTTTGGTGGGGCTCTACGTGCGATCCGGACGCAACGGGGTACGGTGACCAGCGACAGCTTTTGTCCAGCTTTGGATTGCTGCCGAGTGTTTTAGAGTTTTTTCCGTGGTAGTCTGAGTCGGCCAGTGATGCCTCTCCATTTTGGAGCCTGGCATGCTGCTGAGCATTTCTGAAGTTTCCTTTGCCTTCAAAGTGCGTAAAATTCTGGCCTAAAAGATTTGTTGCGTTGGTATATACAGGATTACACCCCATGAAACTGTGAGGCCTAGCCTTTGGGGCGTACCTGGCGATGTTGTTGTGACCATAGAGCCCATTGCTGCTGCCTCCATTGCTGAGCCAAGGCAGTCGATTTTGCTGACCGCCGTTGCCCCACATCCTGTTGCCATCCACCCTGTTGTTGGAAAACTCTACAGTTGCCCATTTCTGTAAACGGGGGGGTTCCTGAGCGTGCCACGTGGCGCTCCTGCCCTGCTGGTTTTGATGCCAGTATCCCTCATCCTCTCTGCTGCCGTCGTAATAGCTGCTCCTGTGCCAAGACCTGTGTTGACCGGGTCCACCGAAGCCCTGCGGAGGAGCCTGCCACATGCGCTCCAGGCGGTAACGTTCCTTAAGATGGTTTAGCCTCTGCTGAAACTCTTCCTTTCTCTTCCGTTCTTCTTCTTCTTTCGCCAGCCTAGCAGCTGCAGCCTCCTTCTCTTTTCTAAAAAAAAACAAAAAAAACAACAACAAAGAAGCGGACAAATCTTCAGCAATGGTGACCATTGGAAACACGAAAATTATTATTATTATTATTTTTTTTTTTTTTTGCTCAGTAAATTCACTACACAAGCAGTTCAATGATATCAATACTTTTTCAAGGCACAGCGCTATTGAATTTATTATTTTTATTCTAATTATTATTGGTCATATCAGCTACATTTTTACATTATCCTAATAGCTCCAGTTGGACATTTCTCAAATTCTTCAAGCAAGACAGAGATCAAGACAACATGTGTAAAAATAGCACTGGAGCAGAGCGACTTTTATCTAAACTTTAGGTTGGAGAAGCTTTTTACCATCAAAGTAATTTTGTTTTTTTAATATTCCACACCATCAAAAGACTGAAAATGTGGTGTGTATTAATATGTCCAGAAGGCATTAGGTTGGAGCCCGGATCTGTTTGAACTCTGTATTTGCAGTCGTGTCTTTTCTTTTTTAGCCTGCAGGCCTGACATCTGACTCCGGCCACGGCTCAGTGTGAAGCTGTGGCTAAAACAGGCCTGGAGGCGCCGCGCAGCAGAATATGACTATACATGGCATATGTTGACAAACTACAGCTTGTTGACTCGCGTCTGTTCACATCTTAGTTACATCTCGCAAACTTTGAAAAACAATGTTTGTGTTTGTAAGTCACTGCGTTTGGGGTGTTTTCACCAAAACTAATCAGTCTAAAGTGGTTTTTACCTTAAATGATGCCGTTTTGCTAACACATGTATAACATATTAGCTAACATTTATTTTAAGCAGTGAGTCTCATTTTACAGTAGGTCGGACAGTCGGCTCACCTGATCTGCTCTTTTCTCTTTTCAATCAGGTCCACCAGAGTCTGGTCGAAGTATTCCTCGTCGTGGTCGTTTCCGGCCCGCTGTTTGTCCGCCGCCTCCACGTTTTGTTTGTGCGTGGCGCTGGAGATGTGGCCGGCGTAATCGGTCAGGCTCACCATCTTCACCTTACACACTCTGCACTCGTGTCCGCAGTCCCTGGGGAGGGAAGGTGACAGTGGGGCTTCAATCGTTCCCGCGGGCATGGCTCTGATCCGGTCTGGTTACAGATTGCTTTTTCCACCTGAAGAGCCGGCAGCTGCACACCCTGGCTCTACTTTCTCCAACTTTGAAGTCTTAAAAAACTCAGGAAAGGAGATTACTCGACAATCCTTGGTATAAATGATCCGATTCGTCTCTTGCAGATCAGGAGGTAGCTAACTTACAATTTTCTATAGGTAGAGTCTTAATCATCCTGATCTTAGCGTTTCCCCTGTTCTCAGCAGGCCGTAGGTGGCAGAGCAGCCGGGCCGGACCGAGGCAGCGCGCTAGTCTAAGATGTTCGGGTCCGGCCGCGCGGCACAGCGCTGGGACGCGTGGGTGGAAGAGAGGCCGGCGCCCTCAGCTCAGTGCGCCTTCATGATGGTGTCCGCTGCGCTCTGGTGCTTCAAGGCAGGCACCATCTCTATTTGACCTCTCTCTGCGCTCCAAATGCCACAGCCCAGAGCCCCTCCCGGATGACGGCATGTGTTAGGTCTGGAGATCCCGACCACCAATCGCCATGCGGAGCCTGTGAAACCGAAGCCCAGTGCAGCTGCTCACAGCCTCCGTTTTAAACCTCTCCCAGGGATGCCATCCTGTAATGCTGAGGGGCCAGTTGCTTTCCTGGCTCGTTCTCAATTTCTCCTGCAAATCTGTGTCATGGGGTGGTAACACTTTGAGGCGTCTCGTGCAGCTGGCGTGCAGCACTGAGATCGAGTTACGGGTTTCCGACACAGTATTTCTGCTTCGGCTCACAACTGCCCCATTTCAGCAACTTGACTGTGTCAGGTCATCAAAACACACCGACACATTTTAACAGTAACTATTAATGTATATCTTTATTCTGTGACGGCATATTAATGTCAATGTAGATGGGGGGGGGGGAAAAAAGTACATTTTCACAAAAAAAATTTTTGATTTTGAGATTCATTTTGGAAATTTTCTTTTAAAAAAAACTTGGATATTTCTAACTTTGGAAAGTTGATATTTGCAAGAAAAAACTCAGAAATGGTAAATTTTTGTCTCCATCTGCAATGGCCCTAACATATGGAGCCCCAACAGGGGCAATAATGTACTGATCAGTTCATGTGCCATAACTGCATACTGTAAGCTATGGGGTAATAAATCATCTGACAGTTTTGATTGTGTCTCTTTTCTGTTGCTGGTCTGAATGGTTTAAAGGGCCGTTTCCATCTCAACATTACACAAACAGACATAAGCATGAATTAATAAATCAATTTTCAATCAGTTTTTTGCACCAAAGAGTTAATAATAAACACCGAGGCTCTTTAAATGTGTATATATTTGAAATTTAAATTGACATTTGAGACTGTATGTAATGTAGACCAGCAAATATTGCAGTAAGCGAGGGAACGCAAAAGAAACATTTTTCCTCATGGCCTGTTTTGGGCTCCGTATCTATAAACCTGGCTTGACTCGGCGCTGATCAGGCACGTCACCTTTCACTCAAACTGTACGATTCGCAAGGTGGCATTTATATGGGCCCACTTTAAGGAAACGTTTCCAGAGAATAGGACACCGACGAACACATAAAGCATAAACGCCTCACCACTTGTTCAGCTCACAAAGCGAACTGTCTAAAGCGTGACAACGGCCCTGCCCCAATACTCACACTTACTCCATACGCCCCTCTAAGAAGTGTGTACTCAGTCAAAGTACACATCGGGGTTCAAGTATGCAAGTTGAAAATGCAAAATTGGAGATTTGGTACAGTACGGGTTACGTCATGGATGTAACTGCGACATCCAAAATGGCGGCACTTGGTCGCTCTTTTGGGATTTGTACTGCAAACGAAAGAACAACAACAAGCAATGGATTTTAAATGTACAAAGCAGGTGTGTCTGCTTTCCAAAGTCATTGTAGGAGATATTTGGCTGCTTTGTTATGACTTGTTGAATACAGAGCAAGTTCAGTCATATCCACACACGTACAGCAGAAACAAGGATTACTTTAGTACTTTATGTTTGAAAACTGATTCTCCCGTAATGCACACAACTTGCTCGGTGCCATATTTCTGCCTTTTAATTCAAAATGTCACATTCAGCCATGAATTTGTGCACACACTCGAAAACCTGCAGCGGGAACTCGCATGTGAAGGACCACAAGCGTGGAAGTGTGAGTTTTGGGGACGGGGCCCTCGGCAGCCTAAAAGCTCCACCTGAACACCCTTTGAATGCTCAGTATCAACACTAAGCCTCACCACCAGGCCACATTCTTTCAGTCATCTAAGCGGGAGTCACGAGATGGCCCTTGACTTCTGGCCTTCACGCCTGTTGTTCCGGACAGATTGTGTCTAAATATATGCGCCGTGGCTCAAACAGCTGCCAGCGGCTACCGACATGTGCTCATCACGTGCAAACAGATTTCAATAAAACTCCTTAAGGTTGAACTTAAACCTGAAACTTTATCACAGTTTCGACAGGAAGTGAGCTCACCGGCCTTTAAGCTTCTCCAGCTCCCGGTGGTGCAGCATGCTCCTCATGTGTTCATCCATCTCCTGCACATGAAGCAATGAAACGCCGTTCGCTTAGAAATCTCAAGTTGTTTTTAAATGATTTACATTTTTTTTAAGTGAAGGCATTAACTTGATTTTTATATGAATGTATTGAGTAAATACAAAAAAAGAGCCCAGGTGTCTCTCTTTTTTTTTTTTTTTTTACAGAAGATAGGCTTTCTGTAATCTGTACACAAGGAGACACTCATAAATAAAAGGTCATGTGAGGGTCATAGCACCGACACGGTCATGGAGTAAGTCACATGTCGGGGTTAATTACCTGCTTGGAAGCGCAGACGGTTTCACACAGGATGCACTGTCTGTGTCTCGTCATCTTGAATGCAGGAGGATTTCAGCCCATCACTGTCCAAAGGGAGAAACTGAGTCAAATTTAAGAAGCTTAAATAAAAGAGGTGAACTGATTGCAGTTTTCTGGACGACCAGAAATCTTTAAAAAGGCGAGTTTGACTGGAAGATGATTGCTTTTTGTTTAGTTTTTTTTACAACTGACACCGCTTAGTGTTATAAGGTAGAGGTGAAGAAATACAATTTAAAGAATCGCAATTTCTTGTCCCAGGAATTCAGAGTCAGTTTAAAATGCTCAAAAAACTTTTGTCTGCTTTTTTTTTTTTTTTTTTTTTTTTTGCAAAATTATATTTTGAATAATTCTTTACTTTTTTATTAGTTAATATTTTAAATATTAAACACTCATTATTTAATATTTTCATTTAATAAAAAACAGGCAGCCAAGCCAACCCAGTACTGGTGCTTTAAGTTATAGAATTTTACACGCAAACTTTGTTTTTATCCAAATAAAATTTGATTTTAAATATATGTTTTATTTGTTAACAGTCTTTTCCTCTTGTCATTCACATAACTGAAACATAATCTCTATATGGTTTGAATAGAAAAATCGTTTTTAAATCGAAAATTGTTTCAGAATCGAATCGTTCCCCTGAAAATCGGAATCGAATCACTAGACGCTGAAAGACTCGCATCTCTATGAAAAGGTGACAAAACACTTCCAGTGTCTGTTTTTTTTTTTTAGCCTTTTGTCACATTTTAAAACTTTTCTCTGACAGGACCGAGGCTGATTTTTAGACCTTTGTGGAATCAAATAAGATTCGTTTTACATATCACTGGATTGCTGATCTCTTAAAATTAGGGAAATCTGGATCAATAAATCAATCAGTGCACTGCTAATTAATAACATATCATATAATATAAAGCAAAGTGACGATATTAACTGCAAACTGTGTGCTTTTCCAGAGCTGCTCCACAGCATCTGATGTTTTCCTGCAAGCTGAGACCTCAGATTCTTCAAATGGGTCGGGTAAGACAACACTGATCTATTTAATGCATCATCATCATCATCATCATCAGTGTCACAATCCAAATAGAAGCAGAGTTCAGCCCGAGCCCCGGTTTCATTCCAGGGTGCTGATAGAACAACTTTGTTGCCAGATGGCAAAGAGAGTCACGTCTGGACTCGTCTGCCGCTTCCAAACGGGGCAAGGATTTAAAACCAGCCCGGAGTTAAAGGTGACACCAAACATCAGCTTTCAAAACACAGACCTACACGTTAGTGAGTTCAACTGAGATAGTTTTGAAATCTGTCCATCTGAGAAGATATAACTAAATGTAACTTTGTCACATCTCACCTTTCAATTAAAAACAAATAATTATAATAACTGAAACTCATAATTAGGTAACTATATAAAATAAATAATGCATTTATAATCAAAGCAAAGCATAATGGAAAATAAAAATTTTCAAAATTTTTAATAAATAAAACATATGTAGTAGCCATACACTTGTTATTCTCTTGGTTTACCAAGGTTTTAAAAAGTAACCCAAAACTGCAACAGCGACCCATCATAGTAACTATATGTTTTAAAGTTACATTTTCAGAGAATGTGCCAAAGTTCCCAGGCTTCATAAAACACAGAGTGACAAAGCAAAGAATAGCTGCGACTGACTAATTTATCCGCTAATATCAGCTTGTTACACTCTTGAGTTTAAATCAAAAAAGGCCAGAAAAGCAAAGAGATAAAACATTTAGCACAATAACTCTTGAAAACTTTCTAAATTAGTGGGCACTTATGTTTTACATTTGCAAAAAGCCTAAGTAACAAAATAAAACAAATGTAAAAAAAAAAAAAAAAAAAAAAAAAGGCATCCGTTAAAATTGTAATATTATGGGGGATTTTTAGTATTAGGATAAATGTTGCACGTCCTGTTTTAAATAAAAGCAAATATTCTGAAATCATTTAGTCTGGGATTCAACACCTGCAGCTGCCAGCTACACTAAAGAATCTTAGAAGAAAATTAGAAAAGTTTCTACATTTAGTTTGGCTTCCAGGAGAATAACATATCATTGAATTAAATTATCTCTACTTTTTTTGCATTTAGCAATACCCTAAAAAAGCAAGACTCTAAAAAGTTAAAACATAAACTGCGTAATACAATTTAATTAACATGTCCTAAATATCACTATAGCACAAAAAAAGCAGATAACAACAAAGAGAGGAGATAGCTAACTAACAGTTAGTTGCAGCAACCAACACAAAGTTATATTACATTAGCCTTACAACATTTAATGTATTCATTTAGGAAATGTAATCAGTGCTTAAATAAACCATTTATCTGACTGTTATTACCTTTGTTTCCAAAAGAAATTTACTGATTTGGGTAGAGGGTCGCAGAGGCTATGAACTACCTAGCAAAGATATTTAGCTTAGCTTCTAAGAATGTGAAAAGGACCCGGGAAATTTCTAAAATACACTCCACAGCTCCAGGTGTAGCTAATTATAAATTGTGTATATGCCTGCAACATGTAAAGGAAATAATACTCAGCAGAGCAGTAAGTTAAAAAAGTTCCCTTCTGAGCTAAAGCTAAAGCTAGCAAGCTAGAAACAGCTTGTTTTACCAGCTCCACCAGTTTCACCTCTGCTCCACCTAGATATCTTATTGTATTGTCGTGACAAGAGCGAAGCTACATAAACTTTTTACGTCCACAGTAAGTAATGAAATATGGCTGTCATTTACCTTTATAAGCTCCAAATGTGTGCAATAGTGTGTTTACTGCAGAAGCTAACAACAACATCCTCCTTCGAATCCGCTCTCGTAGTGAACCACATCCCGTGATGCGTTCAAGAGCACAGTCTGTGTAGGAGCAACGAACACCGTCAGAAATTACGACTTTCTCCCCAAAACAAACTAGTAGGTCATCACTTACTTTGCTACAATTCGATTTATCTTGCGCATTTTTCTTTAGCTGCCAACTACGTTTGCGTATAATACAGCTTTTTAAATTTAATTAATTTTTTTGCTACATATTTAAATAAGCATTGGTTAAATCTTGTTAAAACTTGTTAAATCACATTTGGAGACAATACTTTGGGCATGAAATCCAATTTATTTTCATTAAAATGGAACTATATGAATACTAACAACTAACAAATTCATAATTTAAGTCAACTCTAACAATGACCACAATGATACTTTTTCATCAACACAAAAAGTGGAAAAAGAAAACAAAAAATAAATGAAAATGGAACATTTTTTTAAAATGTATACACTAAAAACAAACACTAATCCCTTTTGAGATAATCTATGAAATGTTTCAAACATTTTTATTTGTTAAACAAAGTACATAAAAGAGAATCACTACACTACTCCCTTCTCGAGTTATTTAGCACAACTGTTTCTCAGTTTCACAAAAAAAACATACAAAAAAAGTTTAAAGAATCTCATTTCTCAGCAACATTGCTGAGTATGTGCAAAGTTGTGTTCCCCAGGAATGTTTAGAAATGCAACAAAATATTTCACTTTTATAAAGAAAATACAGCCACGGTGAATTGGTGAATCTAAAATGCTAAAACGTAGCTAGCTCTGTGTGTGCAAAATTTACATTCCAATCCTTAGTGTAAATTACTCTCCAATTATCAAAAATATATGTATATAACAGCGTTAAAAAACAGCATGTGTGATAAAAAATATCATTCACTTGAACGTTTCTCTCCATGCCAGCATGTGCGAGCAGTTTTCCTGCGTTGCGTTTTAGCTTATCGAGTTTAGCTCCCTTGCTTTGTGCTTCAGGTGCCTCTTGCGCATCTTAATAATCCATTTTATGGTGAGCTTGGCAAAATTTGCAGCCTTGAAGAGAGCCATGAAGACGACACAGAGGATGCCGATGGAGCTCCAGGGATTTGCAGTCACTATCTGCATAGACAGAAGCACAGCTGACTTGAACACTGACAGACTCACGTGTGCAGGCTATTCTAGCGAGGGTGACAATATCTCTGGGAAAACTTACCAGCCTGATTTCCTGAATGTAAGGATCTCGCCACTCGAAGACAACAAAGAAGAGCTGAACCGTCTGCTCTGATTCAGACCTCTTGTCGTTGAATTTCACCACTCCCGACTAGAAGAACGAACAGAAATCGTGAAAGCGCAGCCTCTGATAAAGACGTCTTCGTGTGCATAAGCCGGTAATACCTCTTGCCGAAACTCCACCGCTTCGCTGCGTCTGCCGGACGTTTTCACGAGAGACATTTTGACCCAGGTTCTGAATCCTCCAGAGAATGTCCACATGGAGTAATTCCGCTCGCAGTCCCTCATGAACTCGGACTTGTTCGCGCTTGAGGTGCCGGGAAAGAGAGGAGACATGAGCTGCCGGATTCAGACTGGTTCAACTTCAGACGCCTTGAAAAAGTGTTTATAGCCCTTAAACGTTTTCACATTTCATTGCAACTACAAACTTTACTGTGTTTCATTGTCTGGACTTTGAGGAACCTCCTTTCGGTGGAAGACTTTCAGGGTAAAAACTAAACTTAAGGTGACAATTAGGTGAGAAAATTCAAAGGGTATGAATACTTTTCAAGGCTGTGCAGCTGTTTGATCACACATTTCAGAAGATAAAGGTGAACTCCCAACAACCTAGAGGTTTAACTTTTAAGTCAATTTTTACCTAACGCGATCACTTCCCTGCGATATCCAGCTGACATTTTACTATCTGTGCCTGTTCTTTTACAGAGGTACAAACATTTCGACGCCAATAGAGTGATGAGGGACAGTTTGTGAAACACACTGTTCAGCCAAAGGTTTACTTTACGGTGATAAAACATGCAAGAATTAAACCAGTCGGATCTTGTTTCAGAGGCATTTCTATTTTTCTACCTAACGTATAAATGCTTACTCCACCTGATTGAAGAAAAAGCTGATTGCTTTAAGTTCAACATTATCTTACGATACAATGAATAGACGGCCTGAAAACGTGACGAAGGTACACAGAGGCAGCATCGGCAAAGACTCGATTGTCCGTGGCGGTTATCTCCCACGGCAAACAAAGCAGGATCAATACTTTAGAGTTTGCGTTTACCTTTCAATCAAGTCACTGAACTTCGCAAAGAGCATGTATGAAATGGCACTGAAGTCCTCCTGGGTTTCATTCTGGCTGAACTGCATGAAGATCAGCTCTTTGTTTTTCACGTCCGATGGGCCACGGACCACCACGGCCCGTTTCTGTGACACAACAGGAGAGAGAGACGATGTGTGGCTGTAAATCAACGGCGACGGTTCACATAAAAAAAGGTCAAACCACTTAAAGAGACAGTATTGTGTGTTTTCATAGAACAGTCAATTGATTGTGCTACCTTCAGTTTGTATAAAAATGCTGCATATGTCAAATATGACTTAAAAGAAATTTGATTAATGCCTTGAAATAGGGCCTCCGTCTCTTTAAGAAGCTGCTGTTCTTTCTGAAACGCCACCCTCAGGAAGTCATCACAACATGGCTCCTCTATTAACCCTGCAACAATGTTTTTTCCAGAACTTTTCTGAGCAGATATGTAATTCCACCAGGTATTTGCTAATTGGTGCTGACTAGTTTGAAGGAGCTCAGTGGGGGAGGTGGAAGCTCAAAGGAGTGAAAACTGCAGTTCAGAGAAGGAGATTTGTCTTCGAAGGCGGGGCTAGGTCCACCCAGGCGTTTTGAACAGCTGAATGGTTGCTGAAAGGATTTCTCAAACATGCGTCAAAGAATCAAAGCAACACTCCAGGTATGTTTTTGATGAGGGAACAATATAACATGACATAAATCTCATTCTGCCCCTCTAAAAGTTTTTCCACATTTTTTCCTATTAAAGCCACAAACTTCAGAGTATTTTGTGGGGTATTTTATTTGACAGCCCTTTGAAGAAAGGCCTCCATTATCATCAAATATTTGAAAATTCATGTCAAAAGTTTCAAGGGGTATGAATACTTTTTCAGGTCACATGTTCTCTACTGACTGAATCAATGTGTTCACAGTGTACCTGTTTGCGCTCTGTGAACGGCCCAAAGTAAGTGACCTCTGTGATCTCACAGTCCCCTTCCTGAGGCGTACCAGGGTCCACTAGAGGTGGGATGTTGTCATGGTAGTGATGTTTGCAGCTCAGCAGCTGAGCATCGTCAGGAAACAGAGCGATACCTGCTCAGAGGCAGAAACAAAAATACTTTGAATTTTTTATAGTTCAGACACTCTGATAGGATACATACTACAGCAGCTTTAGAGTGGACTTACTTGATTTCATTTGATCTTTTACTTTGTGTTTGAATTCGTTTTATTAATTATTTTTTTCAGACGCTGCGGTTTTTCTTGTTTTGGATCAGTTGCCTGGCATTGTGCATTTCAGCACTGATGGTATGTAACGTGATGCGATACAATAAAAATGTGTTATATCCATGTTTAACACCTTCGCTTGCTCGTTATTATTTACACCGACTTGATTGCCGGTGGTGCTAAAAAGTAGGTGTGAAGCAGAGCCTTAAAGTGCCAAATACTCTCCCTCTCTACTATGTAAACACGCCTCACAAACTGCTCATTGTACCTCGACAAAATTTACCCAAAGACAAACACTTTCTCCACAGGAGGAAACATAATTAGCAGCCTGGATAATGGTCGCTTATGTTGTCGTATCACAACCACAATTCTCAGAGTATTTCATGAGGATTTTATGTGAGAAATCAACACGAAGCTGAGTATAATTAAGAATAATCATGTCAGTGTAATTGGTTGTGTGTCTCCACACATCTGGAGAATGTTTTACTCGTCGTCGTCACAAAACAGCTCAAGCTCAGACAGTTTGTAAATCAATCTGAACGGCTTCTATCAAATCTCGTCACAGACTCTTAATCAAACTCTGACCTGAACTTTGAATGGGCCACTCTAATCACTCTAATCACCTTTACATTGTGTGACCTAAGTCGTTCCTTTGTATTTCTGGCGTTAGTGTTTTGCATTTGGATTGGTCTTTTTCGGCTTTCTTCATTGTTCTTAGCTTCATCCATGTTCTGCTCCACTGGAATCGGCTTCCCTGTCCCTTTAGGCGTGACGCAGCTGCCACTGTGTTTCACATGTCAAACAGAAAGTTACATTTCTGTCTCATCTAGCCTTCAACCACATGTTTTTGTCCATTACATGGTCCTTCGAAGACATACTTAAGGAAACCTAAAAAAAAGAGGAATGCTGATGGCTTTCCATTTGCCAGCCTCTCAGATTTGGGGAGAGAATGACAAATATTTATTCTATACAGTCAAGACACCCCCGGAAATTTTTTAAATAGGGGTGCCCAGACTAGGCCAGTAGAAATTTGAATCAATTAATTTATTTTGTATTTATTTATCTTTTGGATTTTGCATGTATGTCTTCATTGAAGAGGATGACTCTGTATTCCTTTCAGTGACATGAACATGATTTTCTGGAGAGACAAATGGGGCGGCCCAACATTTTTCAAACGGGCCACGGCCCCCTGGGATCCTCCCTTGTCAGCACCACTGATTCTATCACCACTTTGCCCCTGTACTCCAAAGTTACCACGGCTCTCCTAATAAAGCCTGACAATTCAGATTTCATATTTGGGTCATGGATTGAAAGATGGTCAATGATATGTTGAATGATATGTTCAACTTTGTTCTTTTTACTTGCGACTTCATCACCGCTTTATTCCTCATATGTATGGCGTTTTCTTTGTCCTTTATGATTCTGTATGTTTATTTAGTTTTCTTTTTCTGCATTTGTAAGTTGTCCTACTTTGTGTTGGTTTATCATTAAAGTTTGCAGTGCAACATGCGTTGTGCTGCGTTCATACGAACCAGGAGGGGAGAAGGAGTCCACTTCCTTGTAGCTGACCGACATGACAGGCTGACTGAGTTTGCTCAGAAAGTCGGAGATGGTCTGGTAGGCCAGGAAAATCGCCACGGCAGTCAGCACCAGGTAGATGAAGATGAGCAGCACGGTGAAGACGTTCTTCACGCAGGTTTTGCTGAATCTCCGCGGTGGACTGTTCCCTCGCATGTCATCCTCTGAAGAAGAATAAGGAAGGGTTAAAAACATGAGGGCAAACAGAAAGTGATGCTTTGAGACGAACTGCATCAGAAGGAATATACCCCATGACGCTAGGTGTGCCTACTTTCCTAACGGAAACAGATTAAACCGAGGAACAGCTACTTACCTTGTCTGACGTTGCCGTTGGACTCCGCAGGCACCGTCTCCTCCTCAACATCGTCAAGAGAGTCTTGAGACTGACCATTGCCTTCGTCGCCTTCGTAATCTTCATCGTTGAACTGTTTATTTAAAAGAAACAGAAAAGCGTCCTGATCTTGACATAGCTTTAAATATGCAAAGAGTCATTAAAGAGTTTTTATGGATAACTATGAAGGCCCGTCTCTGTGTGAAACATCTTCAGCAAGTTCATGTCTAACTCCTAATTGTATCTCTAGCTTTATTTTGCCAGCTTCTGGAGTCACCAGTCCAGACCTGTCATCTGATGAAATCAGCAGAGGTAAACAGAGGTGAATGACACAACAGTGATTAGGACTGCCACAGCACAAAAACATGCATGGGCTAACCAGTATTAATTTTGATTTATTATCTTTAACCCATTCCTAAAATATATATATTTTTTCAGGCTAAACATTTAACCAAACAAGCTGGGGCAATGTTTAGTCAACTCAGCGTTGAATTTGTTTATGTATGAACAAATTCATCAACATGTAGTTGGACTGTTTTGACCCAGCATGTTTCACAATGTAATAAATGCAGCCATGATTGAGGATTTTTTTCCTGTTGCTTTTATAAAGTATTATTTTATTATGATATTAACTTGTTGCCACAACTAAATAAGAACTTGATTTCTTTTTAAGCAGTTCAGAATTTTCTTTATATTGTAGTTTTATATTTTAGAAATATTTTAAATTATTTGCTTTGGTTTATATGTTGCTGTTGTTTTTTATTCTTGTTATGGACGTAAAGACTGTCATTAAAGTTTTAATTTTATTGTATTGAAGTAGCACTATATATTTGGACAAACTTTATAAACTCCACTAGTTTATTACTGTGTTACAGCAGCTTTACTTATTCTCACACCGTTAATGAAGCTAAACTTAAAACTACAGAAAACAACTTTATAACTGTACATTTAATCGCAGCGCCGAATGTTTTTGCCCTTTGAACAAAATCCGTCCAAAATGGCAACAGCTAAACAACGACCTGTTGCTTTGTAGCGTGGTACTACATGACTTATGAAGCAGCATGCCGTTTTCAGCTCCGGTCCTCGACAGCATAGTCACATGACGAGAAGAGAGTTGTTTATGGATTATTTGGACAAACGTGAAAGACAAAAAAAAGAGGAAGTTATAATGTTACCTGTTGGTATGAACTCCTGTTTCTCGTCCCGGGCATTCCTCCGCTCTTCTTTCCCCTCTGACTGGAGCTGTCGTAAAATCCTTGAAGCTGTTTCTAATTGTTCACAGAACTGTCTTTAGGTAAAGCGTGCATGTTTAAGGAAATGTCATTGGCCAACCCTGGCGTGCGCTCCAGTTCACCGGTGTCTACTCCAACCCAGACCCCCAACTCATTCAGCTCCTCTCCCCACCCCCAACTCAAGCAGCCTTGGTTGCGATAATAGCGGCCCATCCCGTGATAACCAGGCACCTCTACAGGCTGCGATACACTTTAAAGGTTGCTGTTTCCTTGACGTGCTTTTCTTGTTTCCTCCATCCTTTCCTTAGTCTGATGGAACCTATCGCTGTGTTCACATGCTCACGGGAACGTTCAAAGCTCTTCTCTCTGTTTTTTTAAAAAGTATTTTTCCGGCATTAGAGGTCTTTATTAAAAGTCACCAGACAGGAAATGGGTAAAGAGAGAGAGTCAGCAAATGCCTCACGGTTGGGAGTCGAACCCTGGACTGCAGCCTCTTTATCCCTGAAGTTAATTTTTTTACTCCAAAAGATACTTTTATTGTAAAAGCGTTAAACAGCAATATTGTAATCCTCCCACCCCCAAATTAAAACCACCAAATTTTTTTTATTTACATTGCCATTTATCGCTCCAAAAATGAATTTTGTTTTACCCAAGTGCTTTGTTCAGAAGTTTACATAACGAAATTCTTGTCTTTTTTGTGTCATTATTTTCTACGTTGTATGCTGAAAAAGCTGTACAGTTATCTTGCTGTAACAAGGTATAAATCCTTATCTGGGTATTTTTATTTGCAGATGTATTTCCTCATTTATTTATTTATTTCTCGTCAGTCTTCCACAAATACCAACTACTAAAATGTAAAATGATATCCAGAGAAACTAATGTAAGTCAATGTCAAATTTATTATTTATGCAACACATTTAAACACCTTAAGTTTACTAGTTTTACAGTCAAATACCCGTATAAGTATAAAAATACAAATAACAACAACAATATTATTATTATTAATAATAATAATAATAATAATAATAATAATAATAATCCTTGTTTTGCTACATAAAAACCTTGCTGAGATCTTAAATCTGTTTTTCAAGAGGGACCTGGCAACATACCGATTACAATTATCAACATCGACATCCAGAGGAATCCATACGTTTAGTTTTAAAAGAATCAAAAATAAGATAAAATCACCTAAAAACTTACATTACGTAGTTGATTGAATAAATTTAATTCCACAAACCTTTTCTGACAAGACTAGTCACATTTCCGAGAGTTCACAAACGCAACACCGAAAGTATGACGAAGGGTTAAGTTCCTGGATGAGTTTCCGCACGAGGTCCGTCAAACAACGTCCCTGCCATGGCAACGACGCCGGTTTGGGTCCTGTTCGTGCTTCTTTCTGTGAGTTTAGCCGAAGAGGTTCAGTTAAATTACAAACCAGCCACAAAACCTGTGCGACTTTTCACTGAGGAGGAGCTCCAGAGATACGACGGCAGTGAGGTAATATTTATGCTTTTGATAACTCCCCGGTTCCTAAATATGTGTTTATGAGCGCTCTGTTCAATCGTGATAAGGAATAACTTACTGTCCTTTGTGTCACCTGCTGTTTCAGGAAGGCCAGCCTATTTACATGGCAATAAAAGGTGTTGTGTTTGACGTCTCCAAAGGAAAAGGTATTTTTTAAAAAGTGGAGCACGATGAAAGAAAACATTTCAAAACCTCCGAAATAGTTGAACCCAAACCAGTTTTCTGTCAACCCACATTCCAATGTTTGTTTGGCTCATTGCAGAGTTTTATGGTAAAGATGCTTCATATAACGCTCTAGTTGGGAAGGACTCCACCCGAGCTGTGGCCAAGATGTCCCTGAACCCAGCAGACCTGACGTCAGACACTGTGAGCAACACAAAAGGATCGGCGGTGCCACCCTCTTAATTGTCCAAACTGTTGTCAGATTGACATGCGTCCATACATAGAAGAATATCCAATCCTTCTTTTGTTTCGAAAACAGATCTGCATTTTCATCCACTTTCAGTTCACATGAACGCACCACTCCATAATATGGATTTTGAAATAGTTTGTTTTTCACAATGGGGCCTTTCATTTTTCAAGAGTAATGACCACTAAAGCGTAACAGCTTGAACCAGACTAAAACTCATTACACACACCATCCCGAACTCTGCTTTCACATGATCATATCGACCCCAAGCAATTTTTAATATCAGACAAAAAAAAAGATAAACAGCCTTCAAATAATAATAATTTCACTTGTTACATTCTCGTTTCTCTTTGCGATTCAGTGATTTTATTTCAGCTACACTTGAGGGTTTTTAAGCATAATTTTACCACATTTGAATTTAAGTGCATGCTTTGGCCAGGATACACAAAAACCTTCATTTTGATGACAGAATTTGTTGTTCCATCATTTACATCAAGTGGTCCAGTTTCTAAGGAAGCAAAGCAGCCCCTCACCATCACACTGCCACTGCCATGCTTAGCCATCAGTGTGATTTATTTATTTTTTTGTAAGTGTGCCAATTTTCCACCTCTTATTAATCCTCAGAATATTTCCCCCACAATTTCAGGTATCTTTTTTTTTCTTTTGTTAAATGTGTCACAGCAATGAAACAATTTGTCTGTTCTACAAGTCAGGCAGTAATTAGGTCTGGATGTGGCTAATTAAATTTACTCAAATGTGATTAATCACAGGTCATTTTATGCAAGCTAAGCAGAGTTATTGTATTTTCACATTGTGCTGGGTATGTTTGAATATTTATTTCCCCTAAATGATTGAAAATATTATCTGAAAACAGAAATGTGTGACAAAAGAAATCTCAGGGGAAATAATTTATCATGCCACCATATCTTCAAAGAAAGTGTGTTTGTTTTAGGTAAGTTCATCTTTTCCACGATTTAAATGAAAACTCTCAGATTCGCTTAAAGTTTAGATCGTAGCGATCTCAGCTTTGCTCCGCAGAAATAAATGCCGTCAGCTTCATTGTCAAGAAGACAGTTGATATTGTTCATCGCTTTGGCTTCGCAAAGTGAACACAACCAAACTTCCTGCTGTTGTCACCAGAACATCGTCATCATTCTGTGACAGATTCAGATTCAGATTCCTCTGGAGCAAAGATGACCCTCGAGTTTCTCCTCTTTAGCAGCGATCAGACGCTACTCGGCGAAGGTCGGCGCTCCGTGGAGCCAGCATGCAGCAGAAACCAGAAGCTTTCGTACACCCAATGAAAAGACTTGCACACACCTCACGTTAAATCAGGCCAAACTTCTCCTGTTTTAGGCCAGTTAGAATTACTACAGTTATTTCCATTTGCTAAATGCCGCAGTATTGAGAGGAAGAATATGTCCGAAATTTGTTTATGAATGTCTTCAAAATTGGTTTTTGATAGCATTGCCTTTTGTATGACTTGAGTCAAACCTTTTGGTTTTCAATTCACAAATCTGTGATTGAAATGATTTGCTAATTTAACAAAACCATTCGCATCAATATCATTACAAAAACCAACTAGAACATGATTTGACCATTTTCTTTCGAAGCTCTTTGAGATATCAGGCGTTGAAATAAACATTTGAAAATTTCAGAACAAATACATCTTAAACGTGACGATATGGATCAATATTTACATTTTGCATCTGTGTAATTGGATCGTTAATCATTTAATTGATATCCACTGATGAGTTGTTGCACCGCTGGTAGAAAGGCGTCCCCACTGCATCATGCTGCCATCACTGTGCTTCACTATGTGGTTGATGTTCAGGATGAGCAGGGTTATCAGAGTAAATACCATGAATAGAAGTGCACACCACACTTTTCAGATATTTTTTGTTTGTAAAAATTGAAATCGATGTGTTAATATTGTTATCCATTCCACCTCCTTTCGCAGATAAGCGACACGTTTTATTGGTCTTTCACAAAAACACAAATGAAATTCAGCGAAGTTTGAGGTTGAAATGTGATCAAATGTAAAAACAAAACAACAACAAAAAAAACGTTCAGCCGGTATGAATAGTTTTGCAAAGCACTGTAAAGATTTATTTATTTTTTTTATCTTTCCATCTACAGACCGGACTCACGGAGGAGCAGCTCCAGTCTTTGGACAGCGTGTTTGAGGGAACGTACAAAGCCAAGTATCCCATCGTGGGTTACACCGCAGCACGACTCCTCAACGCGGACGGAAGCCCCAAAAAAGACTTCAAACCAGAAGCCCAGCCTCATTTTCAAACCAGAGATGAATTTTAATGCCATCTTGGGTTTTTGTTTTTTCTACTCTGATCAAACAGTGCTCTGATCTAACACTATCAGAACACTATTTGTAGTGTAAGATTTGTTCCCATTATTCTTATTTGAACGCTCAGTGTTCCCTGTGGGTTCATTGTCTTCTCTGTTTTGACAAATTGCTTGAGTCGTCTATTTTTACCCTGGTTGTTGCCTTAAAGAGAGATTTTATTAGTCCTGCAGAAAACTACTAATATCCATAGAAAATGTTCATTTCAAAAATGTGAAATAATCAGACTACTTCCTGACTCTGTCTGTGTGCTACATCCGTTTCTGTTTGTATTTGAATCACAATTTAAAAAAAACAAACAAAAAAACAATACCACCAAAGTCAGTTATTTAATCACTGTTTTTATGAAAAGTTAAACTTTTGGCTAGTTTCCTAAAACTGCTTTTAACGGGTAAGGATGACTTGTTTTGCATCCACACAGTATTATTTTATAGCGCAATCAAGTAAATATGACACCTTCAGTTGTTCTAAAAATGCTATATATATCAAATATGACTTAAAAGAAATTTGACATTGCAATTTAACACCTTGAAATTGGGCCTCTGTCTCTTTAAAATCTCTGTTCATTCTGAAACTTCGCCTTCAGGAAGTCATCACAACATGGCTCCTCGATTAATATCAACAACGTTTTTCATTGAGAAGCAGCTCATATAATGAGTACGGCATTATACGATATGCTAATTGCTGCTGGCTAGTCTGAAGGAACTGAGTCGGGGAGTCACGGGGGAGAGCTGCTCTGTGAAGAGGAAGATTAGAAAGGCGGAGCTACACCTCAAAGGCGGAGCTAGGTCCAACCGGGCGTTTTGCTCAGCTGAATGGTTGCCATGGTGACTAAAGGATTACAGGTATGTTTTTGATGAAAGGATAACTTTATAACATGATGGAAAGTGAAACAAAAAAGTCAGTTTTACATAGTACTGCGCCTTTAAGGTTGGTCCATTGATTTTTAGTATGTTTAAGGTCAGAGCTTTTGAAGAAGCTTAGCGTTAGCTGACTTTGTCTATTCAAAGCCAGTTTGGATTGGAGCTTTGAGAGTCTGGAGCACCCAATGGCGCCCAAGTTTTAACCACCTAACTATTAACTTGAGAGACCACTGAATCACTTAAAACCAATCCTCTATCTTTACCATTCAACTCACTTCGTGCAATGCACCAACGCCTCTTACAGTGAAACAGCCTTGCAGCAAAACTCTGGACACTTTATAACTTTCAATAAAAATCGGCCTCTGTTTATCCCCCGTCTGTCCACTGAAGTTCAAGGCTCCCAGATGACTCCATGACAAAGCCTCACATGACAGAAGCTCACAAACTAGTAGGAAAAAGGAACAAAAGCTGAAAACTCCTAAAAATAAATATTCACAACTGGACTGTTTTCGTTGTTGGGCTAGAAGAGTTTTTTAATGTATTCCTTTGTGTGGGGTACATAAGTGCGTTTTTGAGTAGGATTAGCTTGATGTTTGGGTTTTATTGTGACATTAAGATCCCTGCGGAAACGTAGGAACGTAACTCTGCGACGCTTGTTCTTGATGTAAATAATTCAGCCATCTTTGACATTTTCCATGTACTTTTGATGATATTTTTGATGTGTTCATCTGTATTTGTGAATCGATGCGACTTAACAGTCTGTTGAGATCTAATCCATCAAACGGCTCTAGATGTAAAGAATATATGTAGGAGGATTTATATGCTCTTACCTGGACACATTCACTAAATTAAAATATAGAAACCTTCATTTATTTCAGTAACTCAATTCATTAAACAAATCAGATGGATTAATTGCACTATGACAATTTTTTAAGCCTCTGTCTTTGTTAATAATCAGGGTTTTCTGCCTGTCACAATAAGCAATAAATCAATCGGATGATAAATTAAAACAAGGTCAATAATTTTCGTTTTCATGATTTAGCAATTTTCTTCTGTCTCTTTTTCTACAAAAACTGGATGACAAAAGTCTTCAGTCTGGTGCTTTGGACTCATCTAGCCCCGTTTTTTGGAGAACAATTTTGTTCAGAGGCTTCATAATTCATTTTATTTGTTGTTTTGTTCATTTATTTTGGATATTTAAAATGTCTTCCGGTTCCAGTGTTAAATGTTCATCAGAATTTTAAATTTATTCATCTTTGAGAATGTGTTCTTGGATTAATTTTGCTGTTACCATTACATTTCTCAAATACACTCTCAAAACAACAATATTATCGTTTGTCGCGATAACTTCTGGGACAATTTATTGTCGTGACAGGCTACGATTAGAACATTACATAAAACCAAAAGAAAAACAAACACTTATAAGACAGAAATAATGATTTTCTGAAAAGCATGTTTAATACCTGCTTAAATACCTTTAAACAGACAAATGTGGCTCATTGGAAAAAAATATTCTAATTTATTAAATATTGCCATACAGTAAGAGTTTTACTCTATTTAAAATTAAAAATTAACTTGGGTATAAAGGACCTTGGAATTTATTGTTCATAAAATTTTATTGTTTTTTTTTTATTGCTGCAGAAAACGGTTTACCTCACCAGGATGGATGGAGTGCAGGAGTTCTTCATCCAACCCACAACTAAAGGGAAGGAGCTCCTAGAAATGGTTTGTATGTTTTGTGGTGAATTAAATGTGTTTCATAAATCCCACTCCTTTGTTAAACGTATATTGAAACGATAAACAAGACTCTTATGGTGCAAAAAAAAAAAAAAAAAAAGCAGAAGTTACAGACCACAAATGCTCAAGATTAATACATTTAAAAACAGCATTAGAAATGCAATAAATCACGTGTAATAAAAAAAGACATGTAGCTATTGTCAAGTTTTTATATTTTACAGGCAGATGTTGGGTTATTTTTCCTCCCAATTCAACTTGGGATATATTGTTGCTATGTGTAATTTGGAGGATACAGAAAAATTAGGCCAAGAATATTCAGCTGTATGGAAGAAAAACCTCCAACCAAAAAACGGGAATGGAAATGTTTTATTTCCTGTTTTAGCTCCACTGTTGAGTTTGCATTTAAAACTGACACACTGAAAAGCTCATCCAGTCATACGATCTCAAAACAATGTCAATGTTCTTTATGTTGACATAAAAACATGAAATATGTTTTCTAATACATTTAAAAAAGGCTAAAGTATGCATGTGTGGTTAAAAACGTGTTAAAAGAATGCGGTAGAGTTGGCTTGAAATCTCTAAAATTGTATTTGCACATTATTATTTGTAAGGAAGTAGAAAGCAAAAGTCACAATATTCCCACTTTCCAAACACTCTGGTGCACAGCACTGATTTAATACCAACATATTTTAACAAATATCCAATTTTTACCTGATACTCTGCATTTTAAGCTAGCTATTTGAGCTCTGTGTTTGTCACCATGTTTCTCTCTGTATGTAATTATTTCTCAGGTTGCCAAGGCCATCGACCTGGATGAGATTTGGTACTTTGGATTTCAGTTTACCGACAGCAAAGGAATCACCAAGTGGCTGAACCTTGAGAAGAAAGTGAGATGTTGTCTTGCATGTTTTGGTTCATAAACATTGTTGTTTCATCCATTTCTGACAACAGACATTAACCATTTTGTTTAACTGCCTTCCTTTGCGATGCACGCTGCCTTCAGAACCGCGCTTTTCCAGAACTTTGCAGAACTTTGAGCGCAACTCCATTCGAGTCGTTTGCTAAAACAGTTACAACAGGAAAATAGGGCAAGCCTCATCACTTAATTTATCCAGTGTTAAAAATAAGACGGAGAGAATGTTAAAAGCATGTAACTTGCAACTCTAAATTATGTTTTATTATCATTCCAATATTGAACTCTCTCTTTTTTTCACATTTCAACCACAAACTTCAATATGATCTTAATGCCATTTTATGTGAAAGATTAGTAAACAGTAGTGCATAATTATCAAAGTGAAAGTAATATGGGACAGGTTTTCCAAAACATTGTATAAACAAAAATCTGAAAGGTGTGGTGCACATCTGTTTTCAGTGCCCCTGAATAAAAAGCATTAGCTACAAATACATCTAGCGTATTTACAAGCTTTTTTATTGTGTTTTAAAAACACTTGATTTTGATTTTAAATTACTGCCAGACTTGCCTCAGAGTAGAACCTTGATTACATTTAAGTCTGGCTCCATTGTAGCTCAATTCACCATTCATCCCTGGTTTTTGATCAGCATGCTACTTAATATTTATGCTGTCTTTATTTTTTTTATTATTATTATTATTATATCTCATTTCCTCGTTTACCACTGCATGCTTAAATCTTTAATCTGCGTTTTTAATCTTCTGTGTAGGTGTTGGCTCGGGTTGCAAAGAATCAGAGTTCCCTGCAGCTAAAGCTCAGAGTTCGGTTTTACCCAGAGGATACAGAGAGGGAGCTGATCCAAGACGTCACCAGGAGGCTCTTCTTCCTGCAGGTGAGGGAGGACATTCTCTCAGGAAATATCTGCTGCCCTCCAGATGCTGCCAAGATCTTGGACTCATGCGCAGAAAAGTATGAGCAGAGCAACCAGTGAGTAACCACCTACTATGCATTACGCCTGTGAATTCACTGACGCATTAACAGACTTCATAAATAATTTGATACCTGAAGTAACGAGAAAACACCTGCTTAGAATCATTTAGATCAGCATCTGTTAAAGTGGGGGCCCACCAGAGGGCGCTAAGGGGGTCTCAGAAAGTTTGAGGGAATAATTCAAAAATATATATTCTGGAAGAATGATGATTAAAATTATCTATTTATTAAATCATTTTATCTTGTTTACGAAAGTCATTTTTAATAAATGAATTCATGAAATTTGTTTGTCAAAATCATATATGTAGATATATATATATATATATATATATATATATATATATATGTGTGTGTGTGTGTGTGT
Source organism: Poecilia mexicana (assembly GCF_051168715.1). Taxonomy (NCBI): domain Eukaryota; kingdom Metazoa; phylum Chordata; class Actinopteri; order Cyprinodontiformes; family Poeciliidae; genus Poecilia; species Poecilia mexicana. The sequence continues at coordinate 4,940,609 of NW_028263391.1, read as the reverse complement.
CTGTGTGTATAATGATATAAAATCATCAAATCAAATCTGTTTATATATATTTTTAAATATATATATATAAGTTAAAATAACTAATTGAAACGTTATTTGACTATCTCATTCTAATTGGTTCATTGTCAAAATTGCTATGTTAGCTCGAGGAGCTAAATCCTCCTCAAGATTGTCCGGTAGGTGGCGGTATAGACATAAATAACATAGATCCAAATAGACATATTATAACCCATGGGTAATAACTATTTTGTCTATGGGGGGCGGTAAATGCACCATAAGTTGGTTTGCCAACCGCCAATAAAACCCAAAAGAAGAATAATCGCTCCTCAAGCTAGCATCGCAAGTGCAAAATGCTAAGATTTCTGCTCAAAAAAAACAAAAAGATTTTTTTTGGCTCTTGTGGCTTTTATTTGATAGTTAATTGACAGGAGAGAGAAGGGGGAAGACATGCAATAAAGGTTGCTGAGGCCAGGAATCGAAGCTGCGACAGCTGTGTCGAGGACTAAGGCCTCCATATGTGAGTTGTGCTTAACCTCTGTGCCACCACCGCACACCCCAAAATATGAATATGTCTTACTAAAACAGGGAAGAGGCTGTGATCAAGTACCTGAAGATCGCACAAATGCTGGACATGTTTGGTGTTACTTACTTCAAGATGAAGGACAAGAAGAAACAGAACTGTGGCTGGGAGTGCATGCGTTTGGTATTAAAATCTACCCAAAAGACAACAAGTAAGACAGTTAGCTGGCCTATATATTTAGTTTCTGCTGTGCAAAAGCTACATTATAATTACAACATCACTAACTGAACATATTAATAGCATTCGGCCGTGTTTACATGCAGTTGTGGACATGAGGTCAACAAACTAGCATTGAAACCTCAGTCATTGACCTCGGTTGCCCTTTCCGTTTGAGTTGCACATTTGACCACACTGACAGTTGTTCCAAAAGGCCGTTGACACAATCCTCTTCATTTCGCTATGGCAAGGATTCAACATCCCCAAATGTTGTTTTCACAATGCATTTGCTTGTTTCACTCAGCTGTCTTAAAATTATGTATTTTTCTAGATTAACCCCTTTGAGTCAATTTCTGTGGGATGAAATCAGAAGAGTAAGTTACGACTCTAAGAGATTGAACATCACTACGATGGGAAAGAGAGTCCCTGTAAGTACATAGTGGTTCCTATGATCTGTCTAATGTGTTAACTGTGATGGCATATTAGGGGAAAAAAAAGGAAGAAAATTTCCACCAAAAGAATTCAGGAATTTTGATATTAGTCTCAGAAATTTTCTAGGATAAAAATAAGGAAATTTCCACATTTTGAAAGTCAAAACATTTTCTAGCAAAAGAATGCAGAAATGTTGAGATTATTGTCTCGAAAAAGCTTTTGAAACTCCAGGAAATTTAGAAAAAATCTCTAAATGTCCATTCAGGAATCTCCAAGACCCCCCCTCCTCCCCACCACCCAAATTTCTGAAATGTTTTTTTTGACAAAATTTCTGAGAATAGTCTCAAAAAAAAAATTTTTTTCCTGGAATTTTTCTGAGATGAATTAAATATTTCTGAGTTTCCTTTCTTTTCAACCTACTCCGAAATCTTGTTTTTCTTTAATTAGTCTCAAGAATTTCAGAGGCTTTCGGTGGAAGTCTACTCCTCCTTTTTTTTCTATCTGCAATGATCCTGATGTGCCATCGTAGTTAACGGACTAACAGGGTTTCCAATTCCCTTTGTAAGTTGAGCAGTGTTTCATGAAGATTTTTTTTTTTGTAGATTTTGCAGGTGTACCCTGAAGAAGGTTCTCACAAATGCAAGAGCATCTTGGAGCTTGCTATGGGCTACCACTTGTACTGTCGCCGCAAAGAGCCCGACAGCATCGAGGTTCAGTAGTTGAAGGCTCAGGCCAGAGAGCAGAGAATGTGGAAGAGATCATCAGAGTTGGGGATTAAATAAGCCCAAATTGAACTGATTTAGACAAAGAGGTTATACAAGACTTCTTTAATTAGTATCCTTATAAATCTGAAAGCTTTACCATCCTGGAACCATGTCAACACGAGTGACATCCTCAGGTCATTCATTTAGATCATGCCATCTTTAAAAGATTTCTTAAAAAGACAAAATAGGCTTCTCATTTTCTCCAGAAGTGGGTCGAGTTTTCTTTTCTTTCACGCCAGATTTCTTGGGATAACTTACATAAACTTAGCCTGGGTGTTGGCTTCCTGTGCAACTCCGCTCAATTCAAATCTCGTCTCACAGGGACAGTCTGGGATTTCTCCCATTTACTTGGATTCCTAACCAGCAAACACAAGGAGGAGTTGTTAAGTGATTTTACAATTTGAATTTGTTCACTCCGCGTTGGCCTCGCTCCCAAATACCAAATTAAGTTCAGCTCGGCGCTCATCTCTCTGCAGTGAGGGATGGTTGTTTACAGCACAGACAATTTCCTGTAAGCTTCACAGGGCTGGAATCCTGTTAAAGGTGTTGGGAGATCATCACATATAGTCACTTTCAATAAAGTGACTATACAGTGTGCAAACCTTTAGGATTGCACACTGTTCTACATTCTGCACAATATTTTTTTTTTCTTTTTATTGGTTTGATGTAGTATTCTAATTTTAAATGTCATGTTTTCATTAACTGTAAGTGGAAAGTCATCATAATTAACAGAAATAAAGGTTGGAAAACACCAGTTTGCATGTAATTAATCTACATAATGTGTTTCACCATGTTTTCACACATTTGTACATTTCAATAATATTCTAATTTATTGAATGGGCTTGTAAATCAGATGGGTGGCAGATTATCTAAAAATAACATTAAGTCAAAATATATTTGGGGTCCTCAAATATGGACCCCACAAAAAAATTTAATAAATATTTGTGAGATACTATAATTTTAAATCTGGGCAGGGTTGTACTTGTTCTAAACTTGACACCAAACCATTATGACCCGCAGTATTAAAGATGGCTAATAAGTTTAAAAGCACAAAAGTAACAAGGTTAGCCATTTTAAGGTACAACTTTCTTAAATCTTTCATGTAGCTTTCATTAAAAATATATTCTTAAATATATTTGTTAAGACTGTCACTGTGTCGTGACAATAAGGTATGAGACATGTGAATAAAATGAGCTCCTCTTCGTTCTCCCAGTGCTAACCAGAAACAACCAATTAGGGCCCGGAGGCGGGTCTTAGTGTAACCTGGTTGTATTTCTCTTTTGTTATAATTACATAAAATGTTATGTTTTGTACTTTTGTTTTGTGTAGGACTTGGAGCGGGCAACCTGTAACACGGTTGTTTTCTGTTTGTTGTTCTTGTCAGAATAAATCGAGAAACCATCCATTTTAAAGAAATCCCGTGTCACGGCTCTGATCATTCAATAAAACCAGTCCAAGGCAGAAAGGATCTGGTTACATTAGCGGTGTCAATCATGCACTGCTCCACTCCCCCACATTGCTCTCTCCTATGATACAGCTTCTCTCCCTGCTAGCAGAACTGGTTGTGAATGCTAATGCTAGTTAGCATAGCTAGCATTGACCAATGTCGATGGGATAAACCGTTTTTCTAGTAACAGTGGGTTGTTGCTATGCTATTAGCACATTTAACGTTCATGAGTGTGATTGACAGTGCTAAAAACACTCCTCCTGACTCTGATTGGTTGCTTTAGACCGGGAGTGGTACATTTGTTCAGACATCAATAGTAGCTCAAGGAGGAAGTGGAGGAGATACACTTTTTTCCCACACATTTTCCGTCTAATATACTGTCACGACATGGTGACAGTTTCAACAAATATGTAAAAAAACAAAACAAACAAAAAAAACATATCTCTTAGTTACTGCAGTTTTGAGCTTTTTAGAAAGAAAGAATAATTTTGGTAACAGGTTAGGTTGAGCAGCTTGGTGAAACACAGTCATACGACCAAGATTTATCTCAGTGTGAGCAATATGCGGACCAACAACACTGTAAACCCTCCACCTGCTGTTATGCCGATCCATTTCCTTCATCTCCAAACAAGCTACAGAAATAGCACGGCCAGTGGTTTTGTAGCCCGGCGCTCTCCGATCAAAGGTCACATGGAGGTATTGGGCACTGAAACAGGTGATCTCCTACGGGTGGAGCTGTTTGTCACACCGAAGGTAAATCCGTCGGTTTGGTGCCAAAGTCGGTCCTCCCACATCTCCGCGAGCGATCTCCTGAGTTCAAAGGACACAAGTCTTGCCCCTGGGCTCGCCCGTGAGAGGCTGTCTTTATCAGGTGGAGGTTCTGCTGGGAGTTGGCCACTGCAGCCTCGGTCAGCCTGGGATACACTTTCCTCTGATAGGAGCCACAGACCACAGCCAAGATGCCCAAACAGGTAGGATTCCTGCTGTTTTAAGACACGTTATTACTTATTGCTTTAGCCACACGTCTTCTTCCTGGTTTGAAAACAGCACATTGAGGTTCTGTAGAAATCAAACCCTGCTCGTAATGCTTCAATAAATCATTTATGATGACCAGTGTAAGAACAAAAACAAGTCGGAATTGTGGAATTGCACCCGACTTTTTTACGCTGATGATATTTTCTTTGCTTCTTTCTGTTGTAAGTTTTACCAAGAGCCAGTGATCCTTCTTGTCATTTACTCATTAACCAAATGTAGAGTTTGACCCATGCTGCACACATTCCTGACTCTGAATTACCCTCCAAGTGTTACTTGAACTCAATGAATTTGCCTGTGGGTTAAATATGGTCATCCACGTAATGAAAAAAAAAAAAAAAAAAAACTAGTGATGATATAAATGATATATATAAATGATTTCTTTGAGACAATAATGACATTCGCCAAATTCTTCTGGCTTCGGGCAAAAAACCAATAATAAAAAGTGGGCGGTACAACACAAAGACGGTTGTTTTCAGAATGGAAGAAAGATGCGCCTTTTCTTTGAATCTGGACAAGATGAACATTTTTATTAAGTAGGAAGAAGTATGCCAGAAAATGCATAAACAATTTTATTTCAACTAAATAAGGAAATGCCAAAAGCATGCTCTTCTAATTTTTGTCCTTGGATTGATGTAGGGCTGACTGTACGACTGTTGATTGTGTCTTTGTTTCCACCAATGAGGAAAATAATAAAAAAAATATATAGTAGAAAAAAAAAAAGAACAGAATGACATTCACCAGCAAATCTTGACTGTGTGGTTTCAAAATGGTCAGAAATGGTTGATCAAACTAACACAACAGAATCTCTAATGATTCATGAGTCTCAAAGTCTTCAAGTAAAAGTTACTCAAGTGTTCAGCGTGAAGCTGATAAGATGGGTCAAGCCACACTTTACAACAGGACCTATGGTTGTACTTTTATTGACACTGCAAGGAGACAGCCTTGACAAATACTTTTATGTTTAATATCCTGGTCTAGAAAATGCTGAAAACATATTTCATTACTTGCCTTCTGGCTTGATTTGAGTAAGCAATCAAAAAAATGCATTCATTTTTTGCAAAGTCACAACGGGCGCTATGCACGTACGGCGCTAACATCGCATGGAGCAAAATGCGGCTTTCTTGCTTCCGCTTTGAGTTACCATGGCAGCTAGAAAAGACAAAGTCATATTTTAGAAGCAAATAAAGCAGTACCAGGAACATTATTGTCTTCCAAATATAACATGCTTTTAAGTTTTCATGGATTTCCAAACAAACCTGAATTAAGAAAAAACGGTAGCTTGTAAATATTTGTCATTATCAGTTAAAGCTAAGCCGCACAGCAAAGTTTGCAGCCTTCATTCACTCCAGTAGCCTAAAACTACCGGGGGAAGCCGGATGGTAAATAAAGAAGCCGTCCCTGTGTTACTTCCATGGAATCACTTCTGTAAGGGATTCCATGGAAGGGACTGTAAGGGACTCCCTCTTTCCCTGTGAAAGAGGGAGTGTATGGGAACGAGAGAGCAGACCAGAGCCAGACAGCCGAGCAACTTATCCGCCCGTACACAATGCTGTAAACAACATCCGGTTTGAGCTCTAAACAAGAAACATGCAAAAGTAATGAAACGAAATAACACAGAGACCTTAAGGAGCACGGCCATACTTTTCTAAAAGCAACAACTCTGAACCTGAACAGTCAGCTGAACTCAAACTCTGACACCAGTGCTGCCGTACTTTTAAGCTACGGGGCTTGTTGTGATTCCTCGTGCTTCAGAAGCAAAAAGCCCAAACCGTAATCTCCCCAGTTACTTGGTCTCTGTTTGACATTAACAACAATAAACACAAAATAAGGTAAAAACATTGTCCGTTAGAACGGATAAAAATGTTTAGATACTTAAATAGCACAATTTTACAAGAAAAATGTCAGAGAATATTGCCTACTAGCATAAACTAAAGCTAATGTTAGCCACAAAGTTTAAAGAAAGTAAAACTCACCTTCGTATCCGTGAATGTATAATAACGAGGCGTACATCTTAAAACCTTTCTCCAGCTTACTTGTTGGGGCTCCATATCAATGTGTATCATTAATTGTTACCTTGGTCAAGCACCCAGTGTAAAATGCCATTTTCAATAGACCAGAAACGACCGAGCCGCTATTCCCCGAACACGGAAGCTGACGTGCAAAGAGCCTACTGAGAACAAATGTGGAAACCTGCTAAAAGCTGGTCGCTGCAATAATAAAGATTTTGAATTGCACATCGACAAAGGCGCACATAATTCTTGACATACCCCGAAGGGACTTGTCACTCCAATGCCAGAATGAGACGCCGACGTTTCGTCTGATGGTTGATAGATGATGAGCGCTAGAGCCATGGCTGAATTACGAATAGATCTCTTGTAAGTGTTTATGTCTGTCGCTCACTCACTGCCATGATTTTTAATGTCTTATCGCGCGAACAAGCGTATTCGCGTGATTTTAATTTAATGTGAAATGGAAAAGCGAAATTCTGTTTGTTCGACAGTAGTAAAATATAGACAAAGATTCGCGTCCATTTGTAATGGAAGCGCAACTATTGCTCTGGAAATTGAACAAAACTTAATAATTCAAATATGTCTTACGTGTATTAATGATCCCGTGAGGATTTTCTTCGGCATAAAAATATATTTTTCCAATACCATTGTGGTATATGTATATTCTCTTGTGCTTTTTGCCATCACATTGCAGGAGTTTAAAATCCCGGCCCGTGTTTGCTAGAATGACAAATGCATTATGAAGATACCAGATAAAGATGTTATCTCATACATGTGATCACGTAAGGTGGAAACAATTTAAAAGGCTAGTGATGGTTCCATAATTGCATGTTCCATTGGTTCCTGCCCAACCTTTAGTGTGTTTATCTTTATGGCAGTCAGGGTGTATTCTGGTGTAACTTCATAAAACTGTTCTGTATGTGCTACAAACCTCATTCCAATCTATGGTCTTGTGCTGTTTTTTTTTTAAACCAGTTAATCAAAACCAAACCTCTTTTTTTTCAATTTGTGGAAATCCATTTTTATACAAACTCAGTTTCAATACTGTTTGCTGCAACACAGGCTGATCTCGCAATGCCTTCGTGCAAGAAGCAAGTACAATGATATTCACCCTCATGTTCGCATGGCTGGTCTAAAGTCTAATGAGATAGTGAGCAATTATGGTTTATGAATAATCCGGTTAACAGATCCACATTAAGGGTGTGCTTTCAGCAAATCAGTCCGTTATTTATGTTTTCCATTTGTGGATGTGAATGCAGCCAAACACAGAATTTAGGCAGATTTAGACACATTTGTGGTTTAAAGAATGAAAATAAAGAAATCATTGGAAAGAAAACAGGTTATGCCCATCCAAACAGAATTTTTTATTTTATTTTTTGCCATGAATGTAATCAGTAAATTGCCCTTTTTCTACCGCAGGTCAATGTTCGCGTCACTACAATGGACGCAGAGCTGGAGTTTTCCTTTAGAGGCAACACCAAAGGAAGGCAGCTGCTTGAACAGGTCTGTATGCTGCAGTCGGCAAAAGCACACATCTAAGAACAACAACGTTTTCTGTTAACCACAAGTGGTTTTGGGGTGGACTGAAAGATTATTTTTATGTGCGTGATGCAAAAATAAAGCTTACCTCTAAGCAAAAACAAAATCAAACTGATGGCAACAAAAGGGTGAACACATAGCATCATAATGACCAGTAAACTCAGCAGTCGAGACAGCAAACGGGGCATTAATCAGAGAGGTAATCAAGGTGATCATTATTCTGGAAGATCTGCCGAGAGACTGAAATCTGGACTTTATACAAATGTGATAGGAAGGAATCTATTGTGGACAGAAAGGCCATAAAAATCTCCAGTTAGCAGCATGTCATGAAGCTAGCAAAAAATGGTCAATGAGATAAAAATTGAACTTTTTATAGTACAACTATGGTGGAAAACTGACGATGTACACCCCCCCCCCCAGGGTGCTAAAACACTCTGTTCTCTGGTGCAAATATTTTAACGCATCTGAATTAAGACCAAAATAACTTAAAAGTAACTTTTAAGTAACTTTTAGTCTTATATTTGCTCTAGAGGTTCGACAAAAATACTTGGTAAGATAGCAGTGCCACCACACTGGTTTAGCAGTCAAGCTGTGGGGATGCTTTTCTTAAGTCGATAGAGGGAAAATTGACCAATGGTTGGAGTTTGATCATTTGTTTCGAAGACCGAATCAATCAGAAACACTGTGAGAAAGATCGCAATGTTTCAGCTGACGCTTTTTATATTTAAAGTACCTGGTTTATATGCCTGTCTTGTGGACAGTAGAGAGAAGTCCTCACTCTTCTCCTGTTTTTGTGTCTTGCCGTCAGGTTGTCAGGACGATTGGCCTCCGTGAGATTTGGTACTTCGGCCTTCAGTTTGTGGACAACAGAGGACTTGTCTCGTGGCTGGCAGAAGACAAGAAAGTGGGTTTTGTTCTGTCAGATTTTTTAGTGCTACAATATGGGCCAGTTTAAATTTTTTCTTTTTTTTAATGATTTTGTTTCTTTTGTTGGTTTAAAAAAAGAGAGCACATGAGAATACATGAGTTAATGTTTACATTCTTCATTGCAACACACTAGTACTTTGTTTCAATGCCATATATTTAAAGTTGATGCTTATTTTATTACCTTATTTAAAAATACATGTATATATTACCAGCTATCAAGAACATCAGTGATATTTTTATGCATCAAAAAACGATTTAAGTTTCACTTTCCACTAATATTTTAAACTCTTTATCTGACTAAGATGACTCAGCCGTGGAGAAGTAACCTGGCTGTAGGGTCTAATAATATCACACCTGGATAACGACATATGTACGGAAGCCTAGAGCGGACTATTTCAGCATATGCGTTTTAAACCCTATGGGTTTCTCGAGATAGCGCGTTAATCACTAGATGATTGTTGTTGTTGTTGTTGTTTGTGTGTGTTAAACAACGGCATGTGGTTTTCTGGAGATTAATTCGTTGTCTCAAGAAAACCATTGGTGGAAAAAATATATCCGGAAAACATCGACTCTGCTTCCATATATTAAGGACTCAGTGGTGCGCTTTTAAAAGAAACACACTCAAAATTAAATAAATAAAGATTGCGTTGCGATGACATCAGAAGAGGCGCGGGACCGAAGACGAGCCGACGTTACAGAATGCAAGAAATCAACTCTGAAGGAGTAATTTGCTTTACAAAAAATGTAGATAACAACAAAACAAACTGAACTGTCATCACTTATGTGACGTCATCAGACAGATTTCTGAGTGGAGCCTCGTGTTTTGATTGGTCGGGTCTCTCAAAATAGCAAAATAAATAGAAAAGCTGATCACGACATGTTAGTTGGGTGTAAACTTATGTTTAATCAGAGTTTGATTGATCTAACAGAAAAGTCTGGCTGTTAGCTTAAAAGCTACGCTAACAGTTTCGTCCCTGAGGTACTGTGTGAGGGTTTATACTTCCTCCTACCTTATTTTGAACTTAAGATTGAGGTGTTCTGAAATACTTGTTGATTATATTTAATTTATATTTAATTTCCAAACATGCTCTAAATAAACTAACAAATCTTGTGTGTAGGAGCTTTTTTCAGTGCGATTAGATGTAGTTTTTGGGGAATAGGTGGACAACTTTAACAACAAGCACATATTTTGATGGATTGAAGTGAATTCCTTGTTTGTGTCCAGCTGTATATTAACTAACGTCTACTTAATGCTGCTTTTTTTTTGGAGAGGGGGGGGGGGTTCATTCATGAGCATTCCCCCTTTCTTTGGCACATTTTAACCCCCACGCCCTCGCTGTCCGTGCAGGTGACGGAGCAAAACGTGAAGAACGAGACTCCCCTGCAGTTCAAATTCCGGGTCCAGTATTATCCCGAGGACGTGGACGAGGAGCTGATCCAGGACATCACCAGGAAGCTCTTCTTCCTGCAGGTGAAGGACCACATCCTGTCTGACGAGATCTACTGTCCCCCAGAGACCGCTGTGCTGCTGGCCTCCTACGCTGTGCAGGCGAAGTACGGCGAGTACAACAAGTCGGTGCACCGGCGGGGATACCTCTCCTCGGAGCGTCTGCTCCCTAAGAGGTGAGCTCGATCTGTGGGAAACTGTGGGATGCTGATGTCTGTCCTGCAGACTTTGGGCAGAAACTCAAATGTTTCCTGCAGCTCGAATGCTTTTTAATCATCTGGCCAACAGTCTTAGCGTTTCCAAGAATACCAAATATGTGTAGGTTTAACTAAATGCAGGTTCAGACTTAAGGATTGGGTCTTAAGTCTTAAACTTCCTCTCTTTTTTTTTCTTCTTTTTTTGTATTTTTGATAACTAGAACAAGACTTTTGGTTTGTGAGTCAACAACAAACAAACACGTTTACACACAGGGTGTCATATTTGTTCCAGATATTTAGTCAGAGGACAGTCCCACAACATTGTTAAGTAACATAAAAGTCAATATCTCCTAAGTATTCATGTCATATCAACAATTTAAGTAAATAAATAAAAACTATCAGATGAGCTTAAAATAGGACCCTTATCTATCGATGTGTTGGGTTCCTCCAAAATCACGTTCCTCAGAATGATGTATTGCAACCTGGCAAAAAAAAAAAAAGAAAATTATCTCAACATAATTGAGATAATAAGCTGTAAAAGCTGTACAGCTTGTCATAATAAGCTGTAAAAGCTCTCCATTTCAAGGTCCTGTTAAAGTAAGTGATAATTATGTTTTTTCAGCCAACCTTTACTCTTGTCACTTTTAACTTTGTTTTTTTTTTGTTTTTTTTTGGCTCCACTGGTACTTGAAACTTGAGCATTAGTACAGTATAGTATTGCAAGTGAACTAAGATACTTGCGCTAGAAACTAGACCAAAAACACTTGGTAAGATTTTGCGTTTTTGCAGTGCAGAACACCTTTATGCAGATGGTCCCCTATGTGTTACATGGCAGGATGCCAATGACTATTTTATTGCTCTACAGTGTTTACAGTAAAACAGTAGTAAAAAAGTCATTTATGTTACAACATTGCATCACGTTACTTAAATTTCTATGCAGTTTTGGAATCCTTAATGATACGCAAGATACAGAAACATGTCAAACTTGGACTTCATTAAATGTCAATGTTCCCTTCTGAGACATAGTTTTGTTTTTGTTTTTTTCTGCATATGCTCCAAAATCATGCTAGGTGATCATCAGCCACTGTTGCTAATTTAAGACCTAGCAAAAAAAAAAGGAACGGGCCTCCGGTGCCTGCAGCGTGTGTGTAACGTAGCTCTGTGTGCACACACAGAGTGATCCCGCTTTGAGCCGTGTGACTCTCTGACAGCTTGTCTCTTCTCTTAGAGTGCTGGATCAACACAAGCTGTCAAAGGAGCAGTGGGAAGACAGAATCCAGGTCTGGCACGAGGAGCACAAAACCATGCTGAAGTGAGTAAAAGACTGAGTGACGTTTCTATGTTTAAACAAAGCAAAAGCAAAAAAAAACAACAAAAAACCTACATATTTCAAATAAAATGTCAAACATTCTCATCTTCCACTTATATTGTTTAACATACACACATTTTTCTTGTGCGACAGTAAATTTACCAGACTGCAATCAGTTAGGGAAATTTACCTTTATGTTCTGATTTATATGTGGCAGATACAATTAACATGTAAGGTCATGAAATGGTGCAAATTTCAAATTATATTTTTGTTGTTTATTCTTGTTTTTGGATAAAGAAAACATGTCCGCTTTAAGATTCTTTTTGAATCTGACAGCACTGTGCTCCCTGAAACTCAGGTTTTATAGGTCAGTGTTTTAGATCATTTGTTTATATCTAGAGTTATGTAAGGGAAATAAAGTTTTTTTTTTCAGTTTGTTGTGTTATTTTGTTGAGTCAAAAAAAGACTCAACAAAGAGAAAAAGAAATCTAATATGAACTGCATGACTTTGAAGAAATTGACATTTCAAATGACAAATTTTTGGAATTTAACAGGAAGATTGGCAGAAGGAGAAATGCAGGCCGGGAAAGTCATGTTTCTCCAAAACTCCCAACCAAAATCCAATATGGCTGCCTTCATGTAAAGCGTTGTTATACACAAGAGGGGGGGAAAAAAACCCTCTTGTTTAATTTCTGCCTATTTGTTTCTCGCACAGAGAACTACATAAATTCTGTTTATGTGCTCGTTGCTACATTTTTTAAAGGCACATTGTTGTTAGCTTGCTTTGCTAAAAAATGCGACTGAGCTAATCAGCTAGCAGATTGTACTGGTTTTTAAACTTGGAGCTAAAACAAAGTTGGCTAAATTTGATACTATTCTTAAAATATATGTCAGAAATGAACCAATGATAACATTACTACTACTACTACTTATTTATAAATCACTTTAAAACAAAAACACACTCGACAAAGTTCTGTACAGATAAAATCAAATGAACCTTCAAAATATGGAACGGACAAAATAAAAGGACAACAATAAAATGAATGAAACACTAAAACAGAAATAAGAGCAAAGTTGTATGTTAAAAGTCAAAGAATAGAAATGTGTTTTAAGAAGAGTTTTGAAAGTGGACAATAAAATGTTCTTCTAATATTTATTAGTAATTGTTACTCCTACTGCTCTATGCAGATTCTCTGTATGCAAATATTCACTCACCTCGGTATGCTGCAGGAGTGAAGTGGCTCCAACTGATGGCTGCTTGTCCTACTTTAGTTTATCCTTAAATTTGTAAAAAATAAATCAAATTTAATTGTAATGTGGTAGCTAAAGTGAGATATAGAGTCCTGATACAGTTAAACTGTGACTTCTGCGCCCTTCATCCCAATAGACACACAGTATCAAAAAAAATACACATACTTTATCAAATTTTGGAGGATGTTCAACACAATGTGCTTAGTTCTCTCACAATTAAACCCCCATCCCACACTGTTGTAAAATTCATGCATAAACTTTAGAAAATCTTACTTTGAGCCCTTGGACTCTACTTTTCTTATTTAATACAACAGAGTACTAAATGACAATCGTCACTGCAACATCAGTGTGGTCGGTGTCAAGCATTTAAACTCTGTTCATCCATTCTGAATTGAGCTACCTGGCAGGACGCAACATGCCGCAGCTCTTAGCGAAAAACGACACAAACGCTCAAGAAGAGACGAGGAAAATCTGGGGTTATTTCCAGTTTAGATCGTCCTTTTCGTTATTCAGTGGGAAAACGTGTCAATGTCTAACGTCTTGCAGCAAAAAATGCCTCTGAGCAAACGTTTTTGTGACTCCAAACAGGGAAGATGCAATCATCGAGTACCTGAAGATCGCTCAGGATCTGGAAATGTACGGCGTCACCTACTTTGAGATCAGAAACAAGAAGGGCACAGAGTTGTGGCTGGGCGTGGACGCGCTAGGGATCAACATCTATCCAAAGGATGACAGGTAAAACCCACAGTTCAGGACTTTATTACAGAAATCTTTATTTATATTCTTTTTTTTTCTTTTTTCTTTTGCTGCTTATTTTATTTGTATTATCATTGTTAACTTCAAAAGCTCAGGGTTATATTATAAGCCTGGCGGGCCGCCAGGCTTTACTTGTTCCCCCACCAGGCTGAACATTGCTTATTTTTTAAAGTCTTTTGTTAAATGTTTGAATTTTTAAAACTTTGCAGCTAGTGTTCAGGTATTAATCTTTCAGTCTTTTAATAACATTATTATGAAGTGATATTTTAACATTTCCTGTCAACTTTAAACATTTTTTAACTCAAAAACACGACGGGCCGCTTGATGAATGACTGTCCTTGCACCCAACCACCGGGCTTAGCAGGTTTTCTGGGGGAAACCTTGAAAGTCGTATTGTTTCATCAGACTGTGCGCATTTTTATGGTGTTCTTAACTTCATACTTGTAGCGGCGAGGGCAACAGACCAGAGCTCAAATCTCTGCCGCTGACCTTTTCCTTTCTCACCCTCATGTTTTTTACTCACCACACTGACCTCTGTGGATGTTGACTGTAAGAGTACATTGACCTATTTCTCTGCCTAACTACAACATGAACTTAATTTTTTTTAACATATTCCAGGCTCACCCCAAAAATTGGATTCCCCTGGAATGAAATTGGAAATGTTTCTTTTGACACCAAGAAATTTATCATCAAGCCCATTGACAAAAAATCTCCAGTGAGTATTTCCACAAGTAACAAGTAATTAAATACGTCTTTACATGCCAAATACTGAAACATTAGATGGGGCTGGGGGGAAGGTAGAAAGGAAGAAAACTTTTTAGACTTGTGTAACGTTTGCGTTTTCATTCCTTTGGAAGCCCATCATGTTTCACGGGACACAACCTCGGATCCACAAGAGCATCATGCAGCTTGCTAAGGGCAACCACATCCTGTACACCCGCCGCCGCATGGCTGACAACATCGAGGTCCAGCAGATGAAGGCTCAGGCCAAGCAGGAACGGCTCCAGAAGAAGATGGAGAGGTAGACAAGACCACTTCTTCACATTTGACCGGTTCGCTTACGGAGGACCAATCCTGCCACAATTAAGAATAAATAGAGAAACGTACAAGTGCCTCATTAAAGTAATTACGGAGCTAAAAAAGCGGCTTGACAAGTAAATTTGCGTGGCATTAAAAGCGACAAAATTATAAATGCACCTGAAAATGTCAAAAACAGATCGGAACAGCGTCACCTCCTCGGATTCTTGCATAGTAGCCAAAGTCTAGTCTGAAGAAAGTAGGCGCAGCGCTTGATTTTGCATGCTTTGTTATTTCATTTTATTTTATTTTATTTTACTTTATTTTATTTTATTTTTTTATGTATGCATAAAGTAGACAAAAATTACAAAGCTTAAAAGTGTTAACAGTAATATTTATGCTTAACTAATTAATCAATTATCATACAAAATCTGTTATATTTATTATTTTGTTGTCCACCAGTTTAAATGCCATGCTGCGTTTTTGACCTGGTGATTATTTTAATGAGTCATTTATTCATTTCTGCATTTATCCTTAAATCATGGCCGGATTGGTCCTCCGTAAATTACGACCACAAGTCTGATTGTATATGACAGGAATTTTATGTGATGGACCAAGTGTGACGTGGAATAGCAAAGAAACGTGATCAAATCTGAACAATGAGTTTTCTTGTTGCTAGTTTACACTGTAAAAAAAAGTGTCTAATTTACGGTAAAATACCAGCAGCTATGTAAATACTGTAAATAAAATTTTACAATAAATTTTATTTATGGTAAAATTCTGACAACCACAGCTACCGGTATTTCACCGTAAATTAGATACTTTTTTTTTTTTAGAATGTAGTTATATAATGACAAGTTATGAAAAGCGGATATGAATACTTTTATAAGGCGCTGTATAGGATGTGGGTGATTAATGTGTGTGATCTTGACTTTTTCTTTTTCTTTTTTTGCTTTGTGTGTGTGTGTGTGTGTCCTGCAGGGATCAGCTGGAAGGCGAGAAGAAGAAGAGAGAAAACATTGAGAGGGAGAAGCAGCAGATGGAGAGAGAAAAGCAGGAGCTGATGATGAAGCTCTACGAGTTTGAAGAGACTACTAAGAGAGCGGAGCGAGGTGGGGCGCACCACGTCACACACAAGCTGTCTAAATACGAGCCGGGCTCAGAAAATGTTCCCAAGAAGAAAAGACAAAAAAAAAAAAAATCTCAGAGTCAGCCTACAGACCGGTTTTTTTTGTTTCTCTCTCTCTTAATGTCGCCGTGCAAAAATGATTTTACTGCCCTCTGCTGTCCCTCCATTTGACAGACACAGATTGTCAGCTCTTCTTTAAGCAGATATTCTTAAAGAATATCAATATGAGACGTTGAAATCCACACCAAAACAGAAACAGAAACACATATTCAGAGGAAGAAAAAATAAGACCTTCCCAAAGCGCCTCGCCGACGTGCGGTGCCTAATAGATTTTCCCGTGTGCCTGCCTGGCCCCGCAGATCTTCAGGAGCAGCTGGACCGGGCCATGAGGCTGGAGGAGGAGAGGAGGAGGGTGGAGCAGGAGGCGGCCCGGCTGGAGGCTGAGAGGATGGAGGCCATAATTGCCAAGGAGGAGCTGGCCAGGCAAGCCGAGGAGCAGATGAAGAGCCAGGAGCAGCTGGTGAGTGTGCAGCGCACAAGTGAACCAATCCCGATGGAAGTACGAACGCTTTCAGCGTCTGCTTCTGCTTCTGCTAAAGTCCAACCTGAGGATTTAGGGTGAAGCTCCACACCAACAAAAGTGTTGTATTATTTTACTTCTTTTGGTGTGTGTGTGTGGTTTTGTTTTGTTTTTGTTTTTTTTGTCTTTTAAATTGCCTGACTAAAGTCGCTTCGCGCTGTTCCCGCTTCAGGCTGCGGAGCTGGCCGAGTACACGGCCAAGATCACTGAGCTGGAGGAGGCCAAGAGAGCCAAGGAGGAGGAAGCTGAGACATGGCACATGAAGGTGAGCGCTCTGACCGGCGGTCAAGGCAAGACGGTCAGGAGATCAGGTGGAAAAAAAGGTCCCAATAAAACACTTTCCTCCCTCTGGTATCTGTGAGAGATCAGTGGAAAAAAAAAACAAAAAAAAAACTCCATTCTTTGGTAAAACAGAGTTTAAAAAAAATCTCCCAAAATTTCTATAATTAGGTACAAAAACTTCAACGTATTTTAGTAAAATGTGCAAAAAATATCTATTAATTCGACATTAAAGTGGGAAAGACAAGAGAACATCTTATATATGTAAGACAAATAATTTATTTTTCTATATTTATATCTACATTTTTTCATTTTTCTGGAGTCAAAGCAAAACTGTTTAGGAACTGTAGGAAAGTGCGGTATCCCAGAGTCTCCATAGCAACAATTAGACGCTGTCTTCACATCAAATGGTTGTTTTTGTAAGACAGAAAAAAAAACTATAAAACCTATAAAACGAGAGGAAAAAAAAACTTTTTTGTTGTATCCTAAAACTACTAGGATGTTCTACAAAAACTCTGAAAAGTTTTGAATTAATATGAGTTACAACAACATAAAATTTTTCCTTAGGGTCAATAAAATGTTTCTGAGTTGAATTGAATTGTATTAGTAACACAGCAGGTGGGTTTGGCATAAAACAAAAAGCTTCTTTGATAAATTAAAACCTTTTAAAATATATAAAAAAAATGTATGTCCAACCCATACTATTATTAGCATTTTGAGTTTGCTTTTATTTTATTTAAAGCCTTTTGTGTCACGAGTGGCATTTAATTTGGATTACTTTTAATTCAATTACATTTTTTTCCCATATTCCATTCTTGTTGTTGAGATTGTTTTTCTAGATCAAGACATTAAAAAAAATTGTTTTTGTGCAAAAACACAAAATTGTTTTGCTCAAATATGTCATTACACTTGAAATAAGACACAAATAACTTACTAATAACTTTTCAGCAAGATACAAGAGCTACTTTAAGTCAATAATTATTTAAAAAATACAAGTGCCACCAGCAGGTTTTGTCGCTTACAGCAAGACATTTCCCCCCATGTTTTAAGTGAAATAATCTGTCAGTGGAACTGCGACATTTTCATCAATATTAAATACATATTTACTTAAAACAAGCTCTCCTTTTATGCTGGAAAGTTTCCTGAGTTACTGAGATATTTGCAATAAAACTGGACAAGAAATACTTGATTTTTTCCCCCCACTGAACAAATGCACAGAAAATAATAGTCTGATTTTTCTTCTAACATTTTTAATCTTATAAAAGCCGAGCTTTGCTTCCCAGAGCCGTTAAGCCGTAACTTCAGTTTGCGTGTCACGTCTCCGCTATCCTCCGCTGACGTGGTTTCCCTCCGATGGTTCCTGCAGGCTGAGGAAGTGGAGCAGAGCCTGTTGAGGACGAAGGAAGAGCTGCAAAGTGTGAGGACCCCGTCCAACTCTGCTCCTCCCGGTGGCTCCCTTCATTCGTCCTCCTCCTCTTCCTCCTCCTCCTCGGACAACGAGAGTGACCACGAGCACAGCGAGGAGAACAGCACCTACAGCGCCGAGCTGCACTCGCAGGACATCGGCGAGGACCACCTGGAGGAGGACCGACTCACCGAGGCGGAGAAGAACGAGCGCCTCAGGAAGCAGCTGATGGTGAGCTTGGGTTCCAAGAACACAAACAAACCGCTCTTCCTCCAGTTGAATTCATTTCATGTCGCGAGGCACGAGAATTTCATTCATGCACCCAGACAAACTCCCGTCGAATTAGTTTAATCCTAAAAGTACAAAATCGTCCCCCTATACATCGTCACTCTTTCAGTAATCTTAAGGTTGAAATTGGATAGATGCACCAAACTTTTCACTGGGGACTGCAGTAAACCAACCCAGTGATGAAGAGGTGTGCACTGTTGCCTCACAGCATGACCGTGTTTCTAAGTGCAGATCGAATGTTCTCATTGTGTATGCGTGGGTTTTTTTTTTGTGTTTTTTTTTTTTGCCAGGTCCTCTGGCTTCCTCCCACAGTCCAGAAATACGCATGTTAGGTTAAATGGTGATTTTAAACTCTCTGGAGGTGTGAGTGTGCACGGTTGTTTCCAGTGGGTGCAGTTTTGTAAGCGCTGCAGAGGAAGCTGTTTGAAAGGTGCAACCATATAGCTTTAAAAATTGACCCATCTTCAAGTGTCAATAATAGATGGATATTGCGACTTGCACCCTTATCTTAGTTTGCAGCACTGTTGTGTTTTCAAATCTGAAGATTTCCTGACAAAAGAAACAAACAAAAACAAGAGAAAACAAACATTTTACTTCTACACAGCTTTAAGCTCATCAGGTATATTTAAGCTGCCTAACAAGCTAAGTAGTAAGATGTCAGCTAAGTTGCAAACTAAGACGAGATAAAATGTAAGTTACGTTGTAAGATAAGATAAACTAAGTTGTAAATTGTAAGATAAGTTGTAAGCTAAGACAAGCTAAGTTGTAAGTTATGTTGTAAGCTAAGTTAAGTTGTAAATTGTAAGCTAAGTTGTAAGCTTATACAAACTAAGATCTAAGTTACGTTGTAAGCAAAGACGAGCTAAGATATAAGTTAGCTAAGACAGGCTGAATTGCTAAGCTATGATGTAAACTAAGACAAGCTAAATTGTAAACTAAGCTAAGCTGTAAGTTATAAGCCAAGACAAGCTAAGACGTAAAGCAAGCTAACATCTTAGCTTAGAAGCTAATCTCTTTTTTCACAATACTTACAAAACATTGCTGTTTGGAAATCTTTTAGGAACTTTTTGTTTAGTAGCTCACGAGGTCAAACAAAATCCTTATCCATCTATTGTACAAATGAGACAAAAATGGATCCAGGACGTGTTTTCCCATTACTTAATCACCAAACCCGACTCTTATTGCAGGACCTGAGCTCAGATCTGGAGCAATCTAGACACGACTCCAAGAAGACCCAGAACGACCTGCTCCATGCTGAGAACGTCCGTGTTGGACGAGACAAGTACAAGACCCTCCGTCAGATCCGCCTGGGCAACACCAAGCAGAGGGTGGACGAGTTTGAGGCTTTGTAGAGAAGACCGCTCCAGAAAACCTCGGGAATGATCTGCTCAGCATATTACATAATGTAGTGATTGCGGCCAGTGGTGGTTCTAACAAGAATGCCGCCCTTACCGAATCTTTCTTAGCCCCCCATGACAAACACACTCCCAAAAAGAAAAATCCATTCTTTACGGCATAGGAATATTTTTTGTGACATAAATTATTATAAGTACCAAAGATAATGGAGTAAAAGTGTCACAACTCACAAGAGTTTTTAAAAAGTGTAATCAGTGTAGAATAATTAAGTCTATGATTAACCATTATGCTTTTAATGCTAGTATTAATCTCAGGTCCCGATGCCCAAAAAGCATTCAAAAATATTCTTCTTTGTGTTTTTACAAGAGAAATAGAGAATTTCTGTCCAATTTAGAAATATTAAGATTAAGTTCAGGTTTGGCTATTCAGAGCATTTTAAATGTTAAACTCAAGATGAACAAATGCAGTATAAATTCCCCTAAAAACAGTCAAGTAACCCTTCAATGTAGCACTGGCCATGAGCAATTAGCTAGCTGGAGTTTGTGCTTACACATCACGCAACAAACGGATCACCTAATCCCCATTGACTGAACATGCAAATAAACAATAAAAAGACATTTATTCCAGCTTGATAGTTACGCTGCGGCCATGCCTCCCTGGGCAGTGTGCCATATCCTCCACATCAAGAATCGCCACTGATTAAAAGTCATGTGTAACTTTAAGATCCGGAATAAGGATGCTCTTCAGCTGTGTGAAAATACTTCCATGAATTTTATTTGACTGCGTGAAAGTATGACGGCCACATTTTGTCACACTGGAACATTTCTAAAATGTTTTTTTTTCTTGTTTTGATGATTCAGGAGACCAGCTGAACAAAGCTGGTCTGAAGGATTCATATATTATGTTAATCGTAAGTTGTGAAGTTTGCATTTGCCGTTTAGTTTCCCTAAAACATGTGACTCGGTTTAGATTTATTTAATGAACACAACATGCTGTAAACAACCGTTAATTGATACTAATTAACTAGTGCTACTGGATTTCTGACTCGCAACTGAAATGTGTTGTGTGTACTTTATTTGTACTTGTAATTCAGAAATCGAAATAAGTCGGTTTCAAATAAAAAAATAAAATAATCAAAAAAAAAAAAACTGACTGCTTCCTCTAAATCTATTAAGATCATAATTATTTATCACTATTACTCAAGTTGTTTTGCCTTCAAATTTTTTGGACTTAAAGTCAAGGATAAAAGGCCTGGTAAAATATATAAATATTTTTCCCACAATATTCTGTTTATATTTTTTGTTATCCATATTTTCTTTTGTTTTCCCCCACCAAAAAAGTGGTTTACTATATGCCAGTATCATATGTAGCCTGTAGTACACAAAGTAAATAGATATTTCAGTCCTTGAAATAAGTATTACTGTCTTTCATTATATTGTGTTTAAACAGTAAAAAGATAAGTTAAAATATTAATTGTGAATTTGTTCGAACATGTCAGTGCGTCAAAATATTCCAGTCATATTGTTTAGATGTATTTTAATGCCGTTAATTTACCTGTAATAATCTGACAGGAAAGAAGATGTGATAATCATTTCTGACTGACCATCAGGATTTGAGTAAGTTTCATATGCACTTGCGCTGGCTGCCCAACAGGTGGCAGTATATGGAGAGACGAACTCTTCGGATAGGAAAATTGTGCAGCACGTTCAGTTCAGTGTGTATCAAACAAATGCAGACTGAACCATAACTTTATTTCAATATATGTGTGGCAACACTAAGGTAGGGATCTGCTACTCTGCCCCTCACAGCAGGGTAACCAGAAGTTGTCAACAACGCCACCTTGGGAATTGCACCCAAGGAATTAGACTGCCAGTAGGCTCGAGGTTCGTGACCAAGGAGAACAAGACTTTTCCAAAAAAAATGAATTACATTTTATTGTTTCATGCAAAAGAATCACAACATAACACAATGGGAAGGGAGTGTACAGTACTGAGGCCTACCAGCAGGGGGAGGGCGGTCCAAATGGGAACTGGTTCCTAACATAAATGTATAAATCCAAAATAAATCACCCCAAACACTGGTGAACAGGCATTCAATCGTGAAGAAATCCCAACACCAGCCACTCGCACGACACACAGTTCCAGTCTCCCAGGAGGCCCCTCCCACTACCTTCAGCTCTCAGCCTGGAGACAAAAGGGTGGGGTTAAACAAGCAAATACAAAAAAACAAATACAATTTAAACTTGGCCAGAGACTAAAATTAGGTTACCTCCAACATAACCAATTAAAAATCATCCATGCTTTAATAGAATAGTCTAAAAGAATTCATGGCTGCTACCTGCAGCAAAGCTAGAGGCCACACAAATAGAATGTTCCAAAGTAAATTTAAACCAAAGAAAGCCCAGAACTAAGCAACTAAACAAAATGGTTCCAAAATCAAACAATGAAACAAAACAAAACAGCAGGGTCTCCAGTGAGCTGCAGCAGTGTCAGGGCTGGAATCAGATGAAAAGGTTAGTAGGTGATTTACAGAAGATGGAAGCCAGAGGAAACCATTGTCACTTACCAGAGCTGGATGACTTCACCTCAAACCAGAGGATCCTTTCCAGCCCATAGCAGGAGGATCAGCTTTCCAATATGTTCTATATATGAATAATTGTTATTTTTGGTGTTATGGAGCTGTATGGGTGCAATAAAACAATACATACCCGTTTTATGTGAAAACTGCACTGGGGAGGGTGAATTACAACCATACCCCAGTACCAAGCAGGAGACTTCCAGTGGTTTCTAGATTTAAACAATTCAAGTCAAACTCTGAATTTGTAGGTCTTATGTAGAAGGAGAAACATTACTTACTGATGTTAGGGCCTAAGACCTGCATGCTTTCCAAGCGACTTTCCCAACAGCGTGTGACCAAATGCCAGCATAAACAACCAGGTGAGATAGTCTCCCTTTATACTCTCCAACAATCATGCGGTGATTAGGGGCCCAGGTGTTCTGAATATTGGGGCAGGCTTCTTCCTGCTACATATGCATTTTTCAACAGCACAAAGGTCTGTAACTCTCACTACATTTAATTAAATTATTCACTTGAAAGCTGTGGATGTAAACATCACTGAGAGAAATGAGCTAAATCCAGCTCCAATCCAGTCGGTCCTAAATGCTGCATAGCGGAATGACAACACTGTGGTGATGTGCATTCCTCTGACGAGAGGCGGTTTTCCAACAGCTGAACTTTTAAGGTGCATCTGTGTAACTGTGTACATTGGATTGTCTATCTTCCAAAAATAACTAAAGTTATTTAAAATGTTTTAAATGTCTGCAAAGTCTTATTAAAAAAATCATAGGAAACAATATGAACCATTTCAAATGGTTTTATTGTTGTATATCCATACCCATCCAGTCAGTTTTACAGCGGCCACTTTGTGTTTGTTTCTCTCTGTTGACAGGGACTGAAAACATACCAAGACTTTAAAACCGGAACACTGAACCATGACTTTTGTGTACATTTGTAGTCCTAGCCAAATAGGTTTATACTGATATTATTTCAAACAATTCAAAATGCCAAACTCTTCCCCTCCACAAAATTCTAACCAAAAGTTTGTGGTAAAAGAGAAAACAGCCACTTCTACCCTCATCATTTGTTTTTAGCCTGACAAATACAGTTGAAACAATGACTGGGTTAATAATGACCCCAGAAAAGTTCCCTGGTTACTGAAAACTGGAGTACTTTTCTAAACACCAATGCCTACATACAAGCAAGGAAGCAGCTCTTGAAAACCTGCCCATAGTGGGGTTGGTTACCCAAACATGGTTTATTTTTTGCCCAGCAGTTTTCAGAGTGTAGGTCCACCTTTTACTGCCATAGATTCATTATATTTACAATAAAACAGTAAACAACTGCTGTTTAAATTAACATGGGTACTTTCCCAAAGATTATGGAAAAAAATTACAATTAGTAGGCGAATGACTGAGCCGAAGATGATCCATCAGTGTGAACTCTCCTCAATGTTTACATAGGGGAAGGATGGCCATCATCAGGTTGCTAGACGACCTGTGCAGCAAGAGGAAACAGGATGTTTAAATAGACACTGGTTGCTTTTTTTTTTTTTTTTTTTACATTACAGAAGATTATATTTACTAATGTGACAAACTTCTCGCCAAATGCTGAGGCGCTTTGTTTGTGAAAGCTAAGCGTTTAGATAGAGCTGCCACTCCAAAAAGTCTGTGGGATTGCCCTGCGTGTTTTTTTTCTTCTTCTTTTTCTGCCGTATCTAAATATAAGACGGTGACAAATAGTCCAAATAGCCTACAGTAGCAACCCAACTGTGATGTGGGGGTGGTGCGGCTCTATCTCCAAAAGTCTCCTCTGTTGGATCCGGAGTGCGTCAAGAGAAGGTCGCAGAGTGCCTCAGCTGCCGCGCGCGGCCGACTTTCCCCCTTTCATCTCGTTACCATGAAGAGACAAAACGCCAGGACGCTCGCCCTCATCGTCAGCATCCTCACCTACCTGGTGGTCGGGGCGGCCGTCTTCGAGACCCTGGAGTCCAAACAGGAGAAAAGTCACAAGAGGAGGCTGGACGCCAGGAAGTACGAACTCATGCGCAAATTTAACTTGACCAAAGCGAACTTCGAGGAGCTCGAGCTCGTCGTTTTACAGCTCAAACCTCACAAAGCCGGAGTCCAGTGGAAATTCGCGGGCTCCTTTTACTTCGCCATCACTGTGATCACGACCATAGGTGAGCACAGGTGAAACGATCCTTTCGGGGTGTCCCTCTAGAGTATTTCTTTATTTATTGTCGTGGTTTGTTTGTTAAAGAGGTATTTCATGAATTACTCACGTCGCGCGCCAGGTAAGACGGCGACTTCCCAGATTCAAACATTCTTTGATGTTTTCTGAGGTTAAAAAGGTGATTTTTTGCTCTTCAGCGTCTTTTCTGACTGACGTTTAGAGTTTGAGAACTAAAATCAGCGACTTTACGTAGAAAACTAAGGATTCTAATAATTAAAGAAAGTAATATTTGCCTTCAGTTAGAGGAATAAAGTTAACACAGGAATAAGGGTGGATTATTCCATATAACAAAATAAATCATTACTTCGAGAAGTAAATAAATTAGATATGCTAACTGAATGTGTTCATATATATATATATATATATATATATATATATATATATATATATATATATATATATATATATATATATATATATATATATATATATATATGTATGTATGTCTTTTCATTTCACCACATTTTAAGGGGGTATTTCTTCCCACCACACTATAAAAGTTACTCCGTTAACTTAATTTGGCTTAATTTTAGAGATACCCCAATCAGAGATTTTAAGGCCAATTTCAAATCACCGATTTCTTTGAAGCTTTGATATGGCTAAAATTGAGCTCTTAATAATTTCAGTTCAGTTTCAATAATGTGCAGGTGTGTTTTAGTTATTAATATGATGACCTCAGTTAGTGCTATGCATTTTCTGTGAGAGAGAGCAGTGGATGTTACACAGCTCTGTAACGAATCTGGATGTAGAGTTTACATTTTAAATTACTTGCGGTTCCAAGAATCCACAAGGAAGGTCACCCAAAATATTGTATTTATTTGTTTGCTTTGGTCAAACAAAGCCATGCTTTCTTTATCTCAATGAGTAGAATTTGTTTTATGACTGAAATATTATTTGGCTCTGCAAATCAAATAAATTTTAATATCGGGCAAGGATAAAAAGATAATGATTTCCATGTCGACTTGGCCTAGTGTAAAAAAGTAAACCTATGCTGGTTGAGCCACTCACTTTTTCCAGAATTTTTTTAGTTCACCAGTATTGGAGGCTTAACCTTTAACACTGGTGGATTTACATTCATTTTTCACTGCGTATTTTGGGTTCTCTCTGATTACTTCATCTAAAAGTCCAGAAGTGTTCTAGTTTCTTCAGAATAATAAAAGACTTAACATGATAAAATTGCTCTACTTTATACAAAAAAGATTAAATTAATCCACGTCCTGCTAAATTAACTTAGCATATTGATCATAACAGCTATAATGATGTTACCTATACCATATATGTATTGTTGTTTTGATACAGACTCATCAAAAATGTAGATTAAACAACAAATACATTTTGTAGGTGTTTATAAGAGGAGCCGCGCTGGGCTCATGTAGAAAAGTCTTCTCACCTCAGCTCTTTCTTTATCTCACTAAAAGGATATTTATCACTTTACTGTTTCTTTTACACTTATTCAGAAACTTCTTCAGAGAAAAAGTACTTTAATCCTGTTGTATTTTGGATCAGAACGTGTAAAATTTCACTAAACTCTTAAGAAATGTATAAAAATATAAACAAATCATCTGTTTTGTAAATATTTGTTGAGACTTTCATTCAGGTCAAAGCCAGATGGTATATGTACTTTAAAAAAATGTGTCTGATAAAGGTGTTGCTCAATATTTCAGACATGACTTTGGTAACCTCGATACTTGAGGTTGCCCAAGTTATTTTAAAAAAATAAATTCTATATTTGTATTTGTTTAAGTATTAAACTAACTGACCCAAAAATGTACCCTTAGTTGTTAAAAAAGCTTTTTCTGAGTGTAAAACGGTCTGAAATTATACTACATCCATCAACAAAATGGTTTAGCAACATCCTTGTTAGCTGTTTTGCTGCTGAAGCTCATTAATTATTCATGAGCGGAGGCATCCTTAGACCAAAGTCTCAACACATAACTAATTTTAGTGAAATGGAGTCGGGAACACATGATGGTGTTCATTCTCAAGCAGTTTTTAACTACTTTTAAAATGTAGTGATTAGCACCATTAGCTCAGTTAGTATCACTTACTGTAGTTGCACATAGTCTGCATAGCTAGGTTGTAAATATTCTTAACACGAGTTTTTCACAATTTCAGAATTATATAGTTGATGGTAGATAAAACATAAAGAGTTTAAGCCAGCTAAAACAAGAAAGGAAAGCAGCTATTTGATGTTGTAAAAGTCGCTAACTGAAATGATCAAACAATTTACTGACTCTGAAGGCAATAAAAGGTGATGTAAAAGAGATTAATCAGGTTGTGGAAATCTGTATGTTTACGACTGCAAATTATTACTATATACATATATTTTTCTGGTCATTTTAAAAAATATATTTCTTATTTTTAGATTTGTGGTTTCTATGGTTTGGTTTTTAAGCCTGAACTCCACTTAGGAACCTACAGAAAGTTACAGTGAAACGATTACTTAAACAAACTTTTTACCTACAATCTGAAATACAAACAAAAATAGACAATATAAATGCAGTGATTGATTTTATATTTACATTTTCTTGTGGCCCTGACTGGAAAGGGAGCAGCCAGAGGTGATTTGGCCTGGACAGGTAGGAAGTGGCTCCAGCTGCGAAGAGACGGACTCTGAGTATGGACTGAGCGGTACCTGAAGTGTTCTTGGACTGGAGAATTTCCGACCGTAGCATCTGCCGCTCACTGAGAAGAGTAAAACAATACATGCTTTCACAAGTCCCCCAAAAACTTCAGTAACAACAGGGAAAGTTGGTAGAATGGTTGGTAATTGATTAAAAAAATAAATAAATAAAGGAAGCTCGACAGGTCTGAAAAGTCACTTTCCATTGTTGATAGTCTAAATAAATCTAGGACTCAGTTTATGGTACTAAGAGTCTTGGTTTATAAGTGAGGATATTTATTATCTGACTGGTGTTACTTTAAAATGACCAATGAAAGAGATCCGAGATCAGTTTGTAAGACCCGTATGTTTGCCGTCCTGCACACTGTTACATATATGTGATGTACTCCCCTCTTAGGTTACGGCCATGCAGCGCCCAGCACCGACTCAGGGAAGGTGTTCTGCATGTTCTATGCCCTGCTTGGGATCCCGCTCACCCTTGTAATGTTCCAGAGCCTGGGAGAGCGCATCAACACGTTCGTCAGATACCTGCTGCATCAAGCCAAAAAGTGCCTGGGAATGCGTCAGACCGAGGTCTCCATGGCGAACATGGTGACGGTCGGCTTCTTCTCCTGCTTGAGCACTCTGTGTGTGGGTGCCGCGGCGTTCTCCCACTGCGAGGGATGGAGTTTCCTGCACGCCTTCTACTATTGCTTCATCACGCTCACCACCATCGGTTTTGGAGATTACGTGGCTCTGCAGAGGGACGATGCGCTGCAGAACGACCCGCGCTACGTGGCTTTCTGCTTCGTCTACATCCTCATGGGCTTGACGGTGATCGGGGCGTTCCTGAATCTCGTCGTGCTTCGCTTCCTGACCATGAACACCGAGGACGAGCGCAGGGACACCAAGCAGAAGGCCTTGATGACCGTGGGCAAGCCCCGAGGGGAGGTGGCTCGTCTTCTACCACTCTCAACCTCAACCTCGTCCACCGTCGTAGCCAACGACGCCACAAAGGCTAAAGATTTAAAAGGTGCTTACACCGAGGTGTTGCATTTCCAAACGATATGCTCCTGCTTGTGGTACAGAAGCAAAGAGAAGCTGCAGGGTTCCATACCCACCATGATCCCTCAGGAGATGACTTTCTCAGATGCCTACTTGCAGCAGAACAGTAACTGTCCTCACTACATGGATCCTGGATCAACAGGCTGTGTGTGCAGTCCACGTCAATGCACCAGCATAAGCTCCATAACAACAGGCCTACACATTCTGTCTCCATTCAATCTGTTTAAGAGACGCAGCTCCGTTTAGCCTTTCACAGCAGCTGATGACAACACTTAACTGCAACTAGATGTACGTGGTGCTACAATCCTGGTATTCCAAGAGTATAATGCGCAAAAAAAAAAGGAGTATGCACACAGCAAAGTCTTGATCAAATATGTAATGAAGACAGAACAGCCAACAGAGGGTTTCATTTTGAGGCTGTGTGTGTGTTTGTGTGTGTGCTCAACGGAGTTAGGTCCATCCGGTTCGGAGTCACTTGGGTCACGGCACATGAATGCAACGTGGTGCATGTTGCGCCTATCATATGGTTGGCCGGTGAAATCAACAGAGTGAGGTGATGGTGAAATGAAGAGAAACAAGTACTCAATCTTGTTTTCCCTGCAGCAAATAAGAACATTAACGAGCGCGGCATTACTTCCTAAATGTTTCCTTTATTCATTCTGTTCTTCATCTTTTACGTTTAGGGGCGAATCAATATATCCAGACAAGATTTTAGCAATACTGTTGTTATAAAGAATCTCCATTTTTGCTCAACAAATATAGCAAAGGTTTCATAAATCACTGTATTTCTCATTCTCTCTCTGTTATCAGAGTACAACATTCCAGTCAAGGTTTGACAATTATATATATTTAGTGCTTATCTCCGTCTAAGGTGACCCTGATGTGAACAAGAGATAAGTAAATGTCACCCTACTTTGTTAAAGATACTATGAAAAAGCCCTTTTTGCTTAATGGAAAGTAACTTAGTTAGCTTTCCATTAGCATCATTAGAGGCTAACAGTTAGCCAGATATGTAAACCTTTGCATTATATCAGTTTCTTTCTTCTATCACAAATAATGCCACACACATGATTTAAAATTTAAAATTGCTATAGGCTTCTTCAAAATAATTTTGGATTTTACCTACTCCATAGGGCAACTCAAGAACGACTTCCTTTTCTGCTGGTGTCAGACTTAAATCACACACTTTCATAGCAGGGGTCCAGAATAATCAATGGCACTTATTTCACCAGACAAGTCTACTGGCTAGGGGTTTTTTTTAGACGGGTGTTGATGAGAAATGCTGTGGCATTTTATGAACACCAGACTTCATGTCATACACCCTTACTTCGAAGACACAATACAGTTTGTGAGAATTTCTCACAGCATGTGACCCGTCAGAACTTTGCCAAGTCTGGAATAGTTGACCAACTTCATATGAGTCACATCTGTAGCTTATCCTGTCAGTGCTCTCCAACCAAATTGCAGGTGCTAGTCACAAACTTACGTAATTTGTCAGGTGGAAAAGTCTAAAAACAATGTGACCACTGACAATAACACACTGAAATATGTGCATTTTGTTTTTCTCTAAAAGTAAACGAAGTACCACTAGTTGAGTTTAATGAGATTCATCCTCAGTTTGTCTTAATGAGCTTGATGGCCCGTATTTACTGCAGGGTAAGGTGTCTTGGTTCATTTTCTTTCATTCATCTGGTTGACTGGTAGCTAGATGGTAGTAGTTAGACATTAGATGTTCTTCCCATATCACAAGGAAATCCCCAAAGCAGGAGCTGGAAGCAAAAAGGAACGCATTGCGGCTCAATAATTATCTGGCATATATCTAACATTTATGTACTGGATAATGGAAGAAATGTTTAATATAGAATTTTCTGTCAATCTGAAGAAATTTAAAATGGCTAGAAAAAAAACATAAAACACAGATGAGTATATAAGGATACTTCTATTTGATTTCTTGCCAACAGAAACCATAAATACACTCATTCTGATTTGTCAGGGATATTTTAAAAAATTCAAAGAAGATTCTTTTAAGTTATCATAAATAATAGTGTCTGTAGTAAAATGCTTGGTGCGCTTGTTGAAGAATAGAAGGCTAACAGCTAGTTAGTCCCATCCTAATTTTAGCTCTTTGGAACAATTCAAACTGAAACAATTATTATCAATTTGATACAATGCTATGCTCGTCGATATATAATTTGTACAATTTCACTAGGGATGATTGATATCAATTTTGTTGCTGTTTTCTCAAACTACATCTGTGTTACAATGCTAAAGCTACAACATGGAGGCTGCTAGCTGTATCAATCTGCCTTATCAGCTGCGACTTATCAATCGGTTCTTTCTAGTTAGCTTTCACCACCCAAACTACTTTACTCGCTTTTCTACAAACTTATGGCGATAAGACATCTTTCTGCTACAGGTATAATGAGCCTTGAAAATTGGATTGAGGTTAATTCTGTTAGCTAATTGTCATAGTCAGGTTAGCTGTTTTTGGCTGCCTGAGGTTATTATGCTAAACTAAGCTAATTATATGCGAACAGCAACTTAGAACTGCACAGTATAGCATATTACTGCAATTTGTTAATGCAATATCAATGAGGGCAATATTTGGTAGCTATAATTCAGGCAATAACACTTTATGTTGTGTGTCGACAGCTGAAATAGACTTTAATTGATTTAAGTTGTGCAAATTCTAAGATTCTAAAACCTGGCTTAACCCCAAACATTAATTTCATCACAATATCCAACAATAACTGATATTAGGAAAATATTATGTTTTCCTAATATTGTGCCACTGTATGTGCTACTATGTTTGGCAGTATACTATGCATACTTTGTTTTTCAGTCAAAAAAATCTATCTCCTTTTTCCTTTTAATATTTTTCATTGATGGCAACAACACAGAGGATAAAAGACCTGCCCAAACACAACCCACATTACACATAATGTGCACAGAGATGTGCAGATCACATCTGGAGAAAACAGTAGATTCAATTGTGTTTTGTTTTTCTTTTTTTGAGAGCAGTCTGTTGGGGCAGATGGGAGGGGGGTTACCATGTTGGTACAATGTGTAATTAGTTGGTTGTCAGTCACAGACAGCTTTGCTTGAATAGACGGAATCGGGATGATTGATGGATAAGAAAAAAATTCTCTTTCAGCTAACGTCTCACGTATTCCTGGGTACAATTTGGTGGTTTGTCAGTGGGTGGCATGATGCAGAGTCACATTCGCTTCATTTCGAGGAGGAACAACTGAATTTTAACCCCCGAAGATGAATTATTTCGATTTGCTTATCATTGTATTCTATGACTTTACAAATAAGCAGCTGACAAAATCAATCAAGAGGACAAGCTGTAGTCATGTTAAAGAGAAAGTACATCCTCTTTTATCACTGTTTTCATTATTACTTCAACAGATGACTGGATGTTTTAAACTAAGCATCTTTGAGTTGGTCTCAGCTATTCAGTTGTTCTAGAAATCTTGTGATAAATTCAGTTTTTAACTTTTGAAATTTGCCGTTGGAAGAACCAGCGAATTGCCAGATCTGCTGCTGTAATCAAGCTGGTCAGATTTGCTCTTCATCAGGTAATCTTCAGCATTTCATTTAGTAACGGCAGCTACGTTCTCTTTTCTAGTACCAGAAATGGTGCGCTTAATTTCCTGTATTACACTATTCTGTTTTGACTTTAAGTTTGTTTAATACATAACAATAATATGATATGTGTTGGGCATTTTTGTGGGGCGGTCTATTCGCCCCGCTGCTTTTTTGTACTTTTGCGGTTTTGATCCTTTCACATCAAACTTTTTTGGGTACAAAATGGAGTCACACGCCTCAGTATTGTTCATCCTGGTCATTGTCGGTTTGTACCCACCCAGGGGCATTTTACTGTTGCTGTGGCAACCAGTGTTTTACGTAGTGGTTTATTTAATCTGCTCATAAGATGTTGATATGTGACTCCAGTAAATAACTACTGGCAGGAGTTTGTTTAGATTTACTTTAGACTGACCCAAACTAGGATCAAAACCAAAACAATGGAAGTAAGGTGTAATACAAAGTTGTCAAAAATATTGCAAGTAGAATTAAAATACACATGAGATTCAAACATATTTATAATCACCTCTATTTATGAAAATATTTAACTGTGAAACATAAACAAACTGATACAGAAAGTGCTCAAAATGACTTGTTTTAGACAGAAAGAAAGGCGCTTGGACACAAAATGGCGGTATGAATGAATGAAGGCATGAACCAACCTGAAAGTGTGTTCTGGATTTAAAATTCGATTAAAACACTCTTAGAGCTGCTGAGGTCCAGATTTATGTCACGGTTTGACCGTTTTGTAGTTTTCCACAAGGGTGTACTTTCTATTTATCACCATGACGACAGATATGGAGATACATCGACTAAACTAGTAAAACTAAACTAAAGGATTACAGGCAAGAAATCGTTTTTACTACAAATTAACCCTCTCACCTTTCAATTTCAGTCATTTTTTTCATCTTTGGGAATGAGGGAAAACATCAAAATATCTTGTAACAACTCGGTAGGTTACGTTTTATCTTTGGAATCCAACAACATTCATCTTAACAGCAAATAACATACATAAAAACATACATTGGTAAAATTGCCTTGAAAAAGTTATCAAGTTTACTCTGTTGTAGATCTCTGGGTTTGTAGAAATGTTAGAAATCTGTGCTTGGATTTTTTTTTTTAACTTTTATTTATTTTTAGTAATTTAATGTATTTTACTGTTTGCTTTGTTGGGTGAAATCTGGGAGTCTAATAGACTAAACCGGTGCACGTATTACATGCAAATAACAAATGATGTGATGTCTCTTCAGAAGATGAAATCATGTAGCAGCATCAACCTGTTGTGCTGGACTGACATACACATTTTACATATGATTATTAAAGAAAAGAAACTTATGCTTTTGATTCTTTCACCTTAAAAACAATAAGGTAAAAAAAAATACTTGAGCAGTGACTGGAGGTATATTTCAGGAACATTAATCATACATTTTACAGGCCTGTACATCAGCAAGAGCAGTGAAATTAGAAATAAAGTTCATAACCCCAAAGAGGTCTCTCCCACTTCCTCATATTTATTTGACAACAGGCAACAAAAATGTTCTTGAAGCTTTGGGAGAGAGAACCAAGTCCTATGTTCTTGCAGATTATTTATTGGCCTTAAATCTCTCAACAGTAAAACATGAATATTTTGCCAATAAAATGACTGGTATTGAGTTTTTTGTTGATGTTTTTTTTTAATGACTTGATAAATTCTGATGTAATATAAGATGCAAACATGTTTATAATTACATTTTGTAGAAGGGAGTCTCATACAGTTGTGGCAAAAAGAAAGCATATCAGTTTTAGAGATTTTCAAACATAATTAATTACCTGGTTAGTCTGACTTGGAATGAATTGGTGTGAGATTCACAAGTGATGCCCTGAATAAAAAAAGGCTGCGTTACCATGCAATTTAACATTTCAGAAATAAGTTCACACAGTGGAAACACAGCAATTAAAAAAAAAAAAATCTCGTTTGTCAATAAAAAATTTAGTTGCTAGGATGACGTGGTTGTCTAGGCCAAATCGAAATTGGTTAATTTAGCAAAACTACAATGGAAACACTTTTCGCGTCACACAATGTCACATGATCAACAACCAGATGCTGCCGCTAGCGTAAACCACGAAGAAGAAGACAACAGGAAGTGGTAGGAGGATGTTAGCGCGGCGTTTTTAAACTGACTTATCGCGTGAACACACTCATTCACATGTGATTTTAATTGAGTTTCTTATTTAATGGTTTCTTAATTGACATTAGTTGAATGTAGACAAAGTTTCGCGCACATTTGTAATGGAAACACAGCTAATGTATGAGGAGTAAAACGTATGACTCAACAAAACAGACAAGACATAGAAGCTTTTTGAAAAACTTAGAGACACTATTCGTCTGAAGAGTTTTTATAATGTCATTTATCAACAATATCCCAAGGAACGGTCTTCTGTGTGAGCTTATTATCCTCTCACATTGTGGCTGAGGAATTAACCAGATGCTTGAGCTACAAGAAGATGTACTTGCTCTTTAGCATGACTATAAGTCATAATTGTGCAATTTGAGCATTTTCCATGCTGTTTATCAATATGTGCTGAGGAAGAAAATCCTGCTGAATGTATAGAAATGACTATTGGGCCCAGATGGTTTCCCCATGGGAATGTTGACTGAACTCCAGATCTGG
This sequence comes from Poecilia mexicana, assembly GCF_051168715.1. Taxonomy (NCBI): domain Eukaryota; kingdom Metazoa; phylum Chordata; class Actinopteri; order Cyprinodontiformes; family Poeciliidae; genus Poecilia; species Poecilia mexicana. The sequence continues at coordinate 4,906,009 of NW_028263391.1, read as the reverse complement.
ACAACCTACAGCAGGTTAGTCACGAGTCTAAGTGTGGCAGGGTTTCTTTATGTGTTGCAACCAACTCCTTTTCATGTTGCCCAAGAGAATGCAGCCCTAACACTGACAAGAAGCACTTTTACTGGAAGACCAGTGCAGCCAGAGGCTGTGAAAGCTCATCCAAATTGTGATTAGGGATGTCCCGATCTGATATTGATATCAGAAATCAGAACTTGGTCTGATATCAGCCAAAAGTACTAGATTATATTAGCCTGGATCTAAAATTTTCTATACAAGCACTCTGATCCAATCTTTTGCTATCCGGCAGCTCTTGTACCTTTTGGTTAATAAATGGGTCAATTCTCATACCTATTGTTTGTTGTTCACTATTCTTCTCAGAGTAATATTACTCCATCAGGCATTTTCTAATGTACCACACAACAAAATAATTAATAAAAGTATGCAGGACTCATGCTGATATCATATTGGCTCATTATCGGTATTGGCCGACACTCAAAGGTGCAAAATCGGTATCTTATCAGAAGTGAAAAATCCACTCCTAATCCTGATGCAGTCCAAACAAACGTAGATCTCAGTTTGCTAAAAGGTGAACCATGGTGCAATTTGCTTAATGTGGAGAAACAAAACGACTATCTTACAAAATCAAAAGAGAAAATTAATCATCAAAAGGAAGAAGAAGTGCAAGTCACATCAAATTACTAATATCCAAAGAAACATCCTGGATAGTTGGCTGCCTGGCCTGCTGTTCATACTGGACGGAACCTGGAATGACGATCTGTTGTAACTTTAGGACATTGGTGGCAGTGACAGAGATGCTGCATGTCTTCTATAAACATTTCTGAGTACGAATGGGTGAATCCGGCACTTTGAGTGATGAGCACGACTTCAAAAATGCCGTACAATTTCAGTTTATCTACCGTTTAGACTTGCCTTTATTGTACACAAGAAGACTTACTTATTGAAATGTACGGATAAAATCTGTGCAAATGTTAGTGAGAAATAAAAATAGCCTACAATATAAATAGATGACTGGCAATAAACACATTTCACAGTTTTACTTAATGTTGCACTTCTCTTAGGAGTGAGAAAGATGAGCTCAGCGTGAATTTACTCATTTCGCTGTTCCCTTCTGTTCCAGAACACAGCAAGCAGCTGCATCCACTGTATTAATGGAAACTGTATGATATATTTTGACGTTAAAGTCCTGAAACAGCATCCAGCGGTGCAACAGTACAAAATTGTGATGCTGATGTGGTAAATAAATAGAATAATAAAAGATTTTGCTAGACGATAAATCGTCCCAGTAATTATCGCGATGAGCGATAACTTCTTTTTTTTTTTTTTGAGACTCTTTCAATGTGTTGTTTATGGCATAATAATGCAAGTTTTTCTCTATCAAAGACAAGTAAGCATTAATTTTGTGAGGAACACTTAATTTATGTGTTAATTAATGTGGAAGATATTTTAAATATGCAAAATAAAAACCACACACAACCGAAACCATAAATCAAATTAGATCAGATTACGAAGTCTCTGTAAACAAATGTTTCCTTCAAAAAATATTAATCATCAAAATGGAAATTATCGATCTCATTTTCATTCATCACGTGATTAACTGAGTGACTACTTATTGTGACAGGCTTATTGATAGCCCATTATATCAACATCATTTAAAACTATCAATTATTATGTATTTTTTGTCTTTGTCAAAATTCACTCGGCACTCCAACCTCCCAAGCAGACTGTGTGGTTCTGTTATGGATCAAAAGTAGCTAGCTCAAGTTTTAAACAGTTTCACATTTTGTAACTTGAGGTCAGACATTTTTTTTTTTCTAAACATTTTTTTCTTACAAAAGCTAAACGCTCAGTCAGATCGGATAGAAAACATCTGTGGGCTTGAGCTTTAAAATCTTACCGCAGATTCTCAATTGCTTTTTGATCTGGCCTTTGACTAGGCCATTCTATCACAAGAATATTTTTTTGTCCAAACCATTCCACTGTAGTTCTCGCAGCTTCTTTCTAATTTACTTCAGTGACTGTCCTGTCAGTCACTGACCAGCATTCCTGTTGAAGAAAAGCATCCCCACAGCATGATGCTGCCACCACCGATCCTCATAGTTGCGATGTTTTGCTTAAGTTGTTGTTTTTTGGGGGGGGATTTTTTTTATTTTTTATTGACCGCAAGGCAAAGAACCACTGCTGTTAATCATTTTGTAAAGAAAGAAAACATCACTAAACAGAACTAAACTTGTAGAGCAGATACTGAGACTGGTCCGCTAATCCACTAAGAGCAGAATTATCCCATCAAATTGTCAGCGGCCGAGGGTAATTAGTGTGGTTTTTTTTTTTGTCATTGTCAAAATTCGCTCAGCACTCCAACCTCCCAAGCAGGCTGTGCGGCCCGGTCCCGTGCCTGTGTATCTGCCTGGAGCCATTAGACGTGGACCACAGAGAAGCAACAGAAGGAGTGTCGACTGGACAAATCCCTGTATTGACCCCCTATTGCTACAGCATCTGCTGTTTTCTACTTTGGCCACAGACCTGACTATCTATGTCAAAGACAAAAATAGGTCCACTGAGAAGGTCAGCAATGGCATTACATCACTTGGCAACGGGTTTTAAAGAAAGAAGATATAAGAAGCCCTGAGTGGGTCCAAAGTTTGTGTCAATTATGAAAGGGATCTTTCAGGACTTTTTGAAGTGAGCTAGGGAGGTTGTTAGCGGTTATTGATTTAAAGGGGCAGTGTTATGTATTTCTATGTAACATAATGTCATTTTGTAGCACAACCTAGTGTTACCTTTAGTTGCTATAAAAATGCTTTTATATCAAACATGATGTAAAACAGTGTTTCTCAACCCTGGTCCTCACCGCCCCCCTGTCCTGCATGTTTTAGGTATTTCCCTTCTGCCACACACCTGAATTGTATCTCTGGGTGATTAACAGGCTTGAAATTGGGCCTCTGTCTCTTTAAGAAACTCCTGCTCTTTCTGAAACTCCACTTTCAGGAAGTCATCTCACATGGCTTCTCCAATAACCCTTTAACAACATTTTTACCAGCATTGGACTGAGAAATGTCTCGTATGATGAGCTCAGCAGATGCGCCTTTCCACCAGGTGTTTGCTAATTGCTGCTGGTTAGTCTGAAGGAGCTGAGTGGGGGAGACATGAGGGAGGGCTGCTCTGTGAGACTGAAGCTTGAAAACTGCAGCTTTGAGGAGGTGCTTCGTCCTTGAACTCGGAGCTAGATCCCCCCAGGCGTTTTGAACAGCTGAATGGTTGCCATGGAGTTTATAGGATTTTTCAAACATGCATGAAAGATTCAAAGCAACACTCCCTGTATTTTTATTTTATTTTGTTTTTGATGAGGAAATAACATAACAAAATCAAAAATCTTGATTTTATATTTAAAATCTCGAACTATGCCTTTAATGTTCAGTTTGAACTGAACTGGGAACAGTGTGTGTGTGTGTGTGTGTGTGTGTATTACTTTTATCAAGACTGGCAGAAATGCGTGTGAGAAAATCAAATTGTCTTAATTGGCCTTTTATAATACAAGGAGAGCAAGCCTCATTAACCACGCCGTGTGAGTGTCATTGAACGTCACACCGCGGACGCCGCTGTCTCTTTAATAAAAAGTTCAACGTCGAGAGAAAAGTCTGCGAGAGAGCGAGTCCAAAATGGATCTGAAGGAGCTGGCTGCGAACGCGTTGGCCCAGAATAAGAAAGCGGCTCTTCTGGTCGGCGCAGCCGGAGCCGCACTTCTGGGATTTGGACTCGGATATAAATACATGCGAAAGCCAGAAAAAGCCGTTCGCGTGGGCGTAGTGTCGCAGATCCTCATTCACCCTCTCAAGTCGGGCAAAGCGGTGCCTGTGAGCGTCGCAGAATGCCAGAAAATGGGGCTGAAGGCTGGAGAGTTGGAGGATCGGTGAGTGTGGCTACACCAGCAGGTTTTTATTTTTACTATTTAGTTTTTATTTAAATCTGTTAGTAATGTCATCTGTCACGGTTTTACTCGGACACTCAGGAGAAAGTGGTTCGAGTTGTGCAGAAACACAAACATGCAAAACAAGCCCGTGATTACAGCCATGCTGGATAAAAAGCAATAACTAAAAATAAACACGGAAAACGTGTTTGTGCAGATCTGCGGCTCTGTTTGCGGTCCGCAGATCAGTTGGGCCTGAGAGGAGGTGTTGGTCATTCATGTCCAGCTTGAACTTTGAACTCCTCTACAGGTCAGAGCCTTAACTGCTCATAGCATTGCTTTTGAAACTATCATAAATGTTTATTTAGACTAATTGTTCACATTTTGTCACGTTACTCCAAGATAAAGTCGTGCATGTCTGTGAAGCAGATTGACGAGAATCCGCTTTTCAAAAATGTTTTAGGAATGAAAATCTGAAAAGTGTGGAAGGCATTTTGCGCTCCAGGGCCGTCTTAACGGAAACATCCAGGACAGACTCTTATGTAACCAGTCCGGGTTCTTGTTTGTGCAAGTTCAGAGTGCAGAGGTTTTCATCGCCTGAGTTTTGGAGTTGATCCAGATATGCTGAATGTTGCAGCTGTGAAAGGTCCACCTGTGTGTATGTTTGTGTGTGTGTTTGCAGACACTGGCTGGTGGTGACGGAGGAAGGCAACATGGTGACGGCCAGACAGGAGCCCCGTCTGGTCCTGGTGTCCCTGTCCTGCCAGGGCGGCTACGCTACTTTGAATGGACCAGACATGGAGGAGCTGAAGTTCCCAGTGAAACAGCCTGAGAATCACATCCTTGACTGCAGGTTTCATGTCCTCCACAGTTTAGCTGCAAATTTAACAACAAAAATCTCCAATCCTCCAGAATTTTCCCCTTTCTTTCCTGTCATTCCCAGGAGTAAAGACAGTAAAGAGTGCCAAATTACAATAAATAAATAACATGAAATAATTATTTAAATGTGTTATTTTAAAAAAAAAACTGTGAATAAACACAGAAGTAATTTGATGGATATATAATCAATTATTTGTGCCTCTATTTAATGTATTGATTTCATTTTAAAAACTAGACGTAATAAATGATTTTATATTCTGGAGCTAAAGCACATCATGAGTTAATTTGAACCGTCCCAGTCAGCCATCAAACTCAGTGGGCGGGACAATGGCAGACCCTAACGTCTGATTGGCTTCTTCAGACACGAAGTCGAGACAATTCCTTCCACGTTTGCTAAAACCCTGAGGTCAAATCATGAAATAATCTCCATATTTTACTTTGTAAAACTCATTTTGTATTAAAGCAAGTTTCACACTCTGCTCCTTTTCACGATAGTCTTTCTGATGTATTGATATTAAAATCTTTTTCTTGCTTTGCAGAGTGTTTAGCAAGGACATTCAGGGCAGGGACTGTGGCGACAAGGCGTCCCATTGGCTCACCACTTTCCTAGGGGGCGAGAAAACGTTTCGCTTGGTGCATTATGAGCCTCACATGAAGCCAAGGAGGCCGGCTGAGAGCGAGCCTCTTTTCCCCCAGTTTGAGGTAGCCATTAAACACTGCTGCTGAGTTAAATTCCCAGATATTACAGGGTGTTCTTCCACCTGGTGGTCCAGTATACCCGGTTCGATTGGGGACTAAATTGGCAGCATTTGCTACATTTTTAGCTGGAGCGGTTTTCTGTGTCAAACCTTCAGAGATACACCGATCCGATATTAATATTGGTATCGGTCCCAATATGGAAAAAAATCCTAGATCGGGTATCGGTGATAATGTGCCTGATCCATAGGGGCGATTCTAGGTTTGTGCTCTGAGCGATGTCATGCTTTATTATTTTAAATTATATTTAGAATTCCTAATTGCACTTTCAGAACCATTTGAAAGAAATTGCATGTTTTACATATATGTTTTTTTCCGGTTCCTTTATTTATTTATTTATTTTACATTGGCTGTTCTCCAGATTTTACTGACTGAACAAATTAAAATTGTTTTTACATGTTCGAGCTTGTGAAGCTGTTGGTGTATTTAAGCATGCTGTACTGGTGCAGAGTTATTAAGTAAATTTGTAATTCAACACATTTATGTCTGTGCTTAACAAAAAACGAAACATTTTAAGTCAACTCAGCACTGCTTTTCTGTATTGGATCGATATCGGCCGATACTATATTTCAGATATCGGTATCAGAAGTGAAAATAGTCGGATGGGTGCGTCTGTACGTCGGAGTTCGATTACGCGTTCACACCTCCCCAAACGAACCGGACTTTCCAGATGAACAAACCTGAGTTTGACTAAACGGCACTGGTGTGAATGCACCCTGAGTTTGCTCATCTCCTGAAAATAATGGTTATTGGGTTTTAAAACCTTTCATCCAGAAGGTGGCGTACCCAGATTATGGGCCTATCATGCTGCTCTCTGAGGCATCTGTTAAGGATCTCAGCAGCAAACTGGACCAGGAGGTCACCACGGAGCGCTTCCGCCCGAGCATTGTGATCGGCGACTGCGAGCCGTTTGATGAGGTGTGTTGGTCAGTTGGACAAAGAAAAAAAAAAAAAAAAATACTATAAAACATCTTAAAAAAAAAAAATCAAAAACTGATGTAACGTCTTTGCTCTACATGTATTTGTTATTTTATCTCCTGCTGCCTGGATAAATTCTCACTCGTCTGTTTGTTTCTGACTAATAGCTCGCCCTTTTCAAGGCGAACAGCAGGGACTAAATTTATCTCCAACTGCTTTGCTTTTTCAGGATTCTTGGGAAGAGATCCAGATTGGCAGCGTGAGGCTGCAGCGTGTAATGTCATGTGGAAGGTAACACGGTTGGACACTTCACACAAAAACCTCCTCATTTGCCGACAAAGCCAGCTGCAAACGAGCATCCTGGGACAAACGAGCAACAGTTTGATGAAAATGGAGGCAAACTCACCTGCAATCAGTTTTTATGTTTTTTCTATTGTTTCCAGGTGCATTTTGACCACAGTTGACCCAGAGACGGGTGTGATGAGCAGGAAAGAGCCTCTAGAAACTCTGAAAAGGTGATTGTACTGAGTTTTGCAGCTTGGATTGTGCTATGAGGATTAAACACTTGACAGCTTGTGATTTAATCCCACTCTCCTTATGTTGGAGGGTGGGACATGAACTGGGATTTTAGTGATAATTTACAAAGAAAGTTTTCAAGAAACGCTTTTATTAGAAGCTGACCCTTGCAGCGTTGCAAGATTGCTCCTTTTTTTAAATCACACTCTGATCAATCTGCTTTAATCACAGCTCCTCTGCTGCAAACCGTGCCAGCTGACATTCAGATCGCTCTTACAGGCGCTAATTTTTTCTTTGTTTTGTTTCCTAACAACCGGCTATTAATAGTTGCACACTAGTGGAGTTGCCAGGAACAACCAAAGGAAACAGTTAAACAGTTTTACTTTTAGTTTAGTGTTTTTTTTTCCCTGTTCAACACTTAAGGAAAGTTGGTTGCAATCTGCAGCTTTGCCACTAGATGGCTCCAGATCCTTCCACATTGCTTTTTTTTCCGCTCTCCGCTGACATTGATATGATTTTCCCCGTTGAAAGCTACTCAAGTATCATAGTGTATAATTGTTTATAAGTCTGTCTTCAAGTAGCTGTTCAGTTTTTCCTTAGTAACTCAGCTAAACAACCTGAGTCAGATGGGGTGAAATCCATTTGTGAACATCAATTTTCAAATCTGAACATTGACATTTGACAAGGTCACGTCAATGAATATACTGTCATTTCAACCCTTAAGTAGCAGTACCAAAAACGCCTGAAAAGGCATACCCAAATTAAATCAGCTGCTGTTCTTGAACAATTTGGAGTACATGCAAAAGCTTGGTCTCTTTATGAAGATGACGAGCTAAATTTTCTATTTTTTCAGTCAAAAATAGTTAAACTGTAAGTAGTTTGTAGCTATTATGTTTGTAACACAAAAGAAATTGAAAACTTTTGCTTCACCCATATTTTAAATTTTTATTTCTATGTAAATAGACAAGATCACTGCCTCGGATTTGGAGGCACTGATCTTGAGCCGGAAAAGGGTAGAGTGCCTTCTACAGTTTGGGGGGGGGGGGGGTTAAGTATCTTGGGATCTTGTTCACGAATGGGGGAAGAAGGGAGTGGGAGATCAACAGGCGGATTAGTGCAGCGTCTGCCGTGAAGCAGCTGCTGTACAGGTTCGTCGTGGTGAAGAGAGAGCTGAGCCAAAAAGCGAAACTCTCGATTTACCAGTCGATCTACGTTCCCACCCTCATCTATGGTCATGAGCTTTGGGTCATGACCGAAAGAACGAGATCACGGATACAAGTGGCCGAAATGGGTTTCCTCCGCAGGGTGGCTGGGCTCTCCCTTAGAGATAGGGTGAGATGCTCTGTCATCCAGGAGGGACTCGGAGTAGAGCCGCTGCTCCTTCATGTCGAGAGGAGCCAGTTGAGGTGGCTCTGGCATCTGGTAAAGATGCCTCCTGGACGCCTCCCTGGTGAGGTGTTCCGGGGATGTCCCAATGGGAGGAGGCCTCTGAGAAGACCCAGGACACGCTGGAGGGACTATGTCTCTCTGCTGGCCTGGGAACGCCTTGCTGTTCCCCCAGAGGAGCTGGAAGAAGTGGCTGGGGAGAGGGAAGTCTGGGCCTCCCTTCTGAAGCTGCTGCCCCGTGACCCGACCCTGGATAAGCGGAAGAGGATGGATGGATGGATGGATGGATGGATGGATGGATGGATGGATGGATGGATGGAAATAGACATTAAGTGTTGAATGTATGGACTGGATTTATCAAGTAAAGAAAAAATGTTTGTAAAACCTTAAAACGGTCTTTTTACAGTGCAGTGTAGCCTGATGAGAAATTCTTTCCACAGCTATCGACTGTGTAAGCCATCAGAGAAGCACATCTACAAAAAGGCTCCGCTGTTCGGGCAGCTGCACACCGTCAAGAAGACGGGCGTCCTACATGTTGGCGAAGAGGTCTACAAGATCACCCGCTAAACGCATAAACGTCAGATCCAGCCAGAGAAGTGTTTTGATATTAGCACACTGGACATATCTGCGCAAACCGGAGCATATCGGTACAGAACGTGCTAACAAGAGGTAGATCTAAATTCAATTTTTGTAGCATAAAAACTACTTTTTAAGAGTTGGTCAAAGGTCATAGAGAAGCTGTAACTGTTTTTTTTTCCCCCTGTAATATGTTTTCTGTTGCCTTAAGCAGCATCTGCATCAATCACAGCTGAAATGTGAATAAAGAGCATTCCTATCACTTGCACATTGCGTCTACTTACTGATAACTTTGAAGATGCGTTATCCTGATAACACTTTGCTTGTACAGAGGGTTTGGTCTCTAGGCTTTTGAGAAATGATTGTTTCCTTAAGACATTGACTGTGTTGGAGTTTAAAATTTTGCCCAGTTGCTACTTTGGTGTGTTAGTTTCGTGTTATGGAGCTTTCCAGAAATGGCCTGCGTTGTAAGCAAACTGAGAACAGAGAAGTACTGAGCCGAACGAGGAGGCTGGTAATGTTAATTGAATATTTGGAAGCGTGGCACATGAACTGAACGGCTTTGTTCACTTCCTCCGCTTCAAAGGCAGGCGCAGAAAATCATCATCGTTCACTTCTTCTGTTTACTGATTGGCCCATTGTATAATCTACTGGAGACAATCTGAATGAACGAGAGAAAGCCAGACTGCTGTAAGCGAGATTTTGTTTCACAGGAACAGGAAGGGAAGGCAATGGCTAGGCTAATGGTGCGTCGCTACTGAACGGTGACGCAGTTACAAAGCACAAAAAAATATGATCTTTACTTACATTTGTGACAAGTACTCTCTTAGCTAAGAGCACAAAAAGGGCAAATCATCGGTTCATGTTGGGTTGACTTTTCAATGAACAATGAAGCTGGTAAAGTCAGGAGAACAGAAAATAACCAGATTTGATGAAATTCAGTCTTTATGCTCTTTCATCCAAACGAGAACTCAGTTTAATATCACTAAAAATTATTTTTTTATGTAAATTTCAACTACCGTGGAGATTTGAGAAAACATACTTGCTTTTATATCATTCCCAAGCGACATTGCCTGGTGTTTTAATCATTTAAAACACATTTCTTTCACCAGAGGGAGGAATTATCTCCACAGCATCATTTATCGTTACACTTTGATTTTGTCATTTGTTCGTGAATCCAGACTGTGTGGCTGTGGACTTCTGGATCTCACTGCCCCAAAGTCCGGCAGTGGAAGTAGCGACATACTGCCATACCGAAACTCATTGTGTTCAGTTTGTGTTGAAGTTGACTTTACCTCAGTTGGTAAATGTAGCGATCTCACAAGCTCTATTCCAGACAACGGCACTCCTGTTTTACCTTTTTTTTTCCATGTGTATGTTCCCAACTAACAACATAGAATTGCTTGTGAATGAAAATACGGGTCTCATGTTGAAATTACAAAAACCGTTTTTATTTACTTCTGTAATTGCGCTCGCAGTGGAGGGAAAACGCCTCCCCTGAGCCCTCACAAAACACAGCAATGGTTCGGCTGCAGAAAAAACTTCTGACTTGAGTTTCTCTTTCTGTCCCAGTGCTGGACTAAATGTCCGGTGCGTTACTGACAGGGAGACAAATAAAAAGCTTCAGTCTTTGAAACCGGTTTAGTAGTGGTGGGGTTATTTACTATTTTCTTCTTTGTTTTATTTGATATCTATTTCTTATTGCTTTGCTTGTAGGACTAAAATTGTCTTACAACAGTTTGTTTTTCTGTTTCTTATTTATTCTGTCAAAAAGTTAAAACTATATGTAAAATTCAATCAAAAATACTTTGAATTGGGAAGGGGGAAAAAACCCAGTTTATTAGGTTCAGAAGAAAATTCTTTGAGGGCGATATGGAGAAGCTCCGGGTCCCGCAGTCTGTAAACGTCCCGCCTGTCGCAGCAGTAAATCTCAGCCGTCATTTTCTCCATATCTTTATCAGTCTCTCTCTCTCTCTCTCTCTCAATCTCATTGTTATGAAGGAATGTTTTGGCCCGCTCCTCTTCCCAACGTGGCTTCGGTCCACTGAGACGTGCAGACGTTCGTTTCTGCACGTCTCTCCTCAGGTCCAGTCTGAGGCTGAGGTCTGTACTTTGACTGGGCCACTACTACAGTTTGCTGCTGATTGGTTAACCAACTGCACTGTATATAAGTTCCATCCTAAAAGCATCAGTTTTATTTGTTGTTGTCATTTTGAGCTTCTGTATTTTGACTATATTTAATCTTCAGTAAATAATGACTGTGTGGAATCTGTTGTGTACATTTATGCTCTGGAGGATTAATGTCATTTTAACAATTTGGTAAGGATGAGAGAATATTTATTACTTACTTTAATTTGTATTAGAATAATTTTATCTAACAAAATTACAACGTGTGACATTTTTTTAATTAATATTCACTCCTAATTTTTAAACTTTAAATTGTAAAAACAGTGGAAAGGAGAGTCAGGAGTTTACCTTTCTACAGCAATTCATTGTTGGCTCAAATTCTCAGGAAACGAGCTGAATTCAAACAGTGTACTATTTCAAAGCTGCTTTTTAAGCATGGAGTGGTTTCTTTATAACTTCAATCAGTATATTATGCAACAAAAAGAAGACGATTTTTTCAGAAATGGATGTTTTTTCTTATTTTTCTCTGTTTGTACTTTACCACATTATGATACTTCGTTGTTTCGACTTTCAGTTTCAGTCATTTTCTCTCTCTGATAATTTCTTTACGGTCTTTTTCCGCATATCTTATCAATTTTAGTTGATTCCTTGTGTTAGTGCTGTTCTTCTTATTGTCAGGGATTTTTAAAATTAATTTGTTTCGCAGTATTTGTTTCTGTTACTGTTTAATTTTTATCTCCATTCTTTTTTATTCTTATACTCTGCTTTCCATTAGCCTCCCTTCCCAGCTGTCAGTCATCTCCACCATTTCCACATTAATTTACTTATTCGCCACTGGCTCCTTACGTCACTTCCGTCCTCTCCTTTGGTCCCGTTTTTCCCTCTGAGCGCCTACTTTCCTGGTTTTGTAAGTTTGCTGTTTATTTAAATAAACTTTGATTAAATACACTCGCAACTCCAGTCTACATGTTGGTCCTATACCACAAAATCGCACATGATCAAAATATGAATCTCAAAAACTGACGTTTACTAGTTATTTATTAGAGGACATGTTTACAGTTTTGTTTAGTTCTTCAGTTCAAATGTATCTTACAATTTTTGAAACTTTTTTTTTTGAAAGGGACATTGAAGAAAAAAAAAATTCAAATAAACTTTGTGGTGCGCACGAGCTAATTTGTCCTGCGGACCAAATGCTATCTGGTTCGCACGAGGAAGTTTATTTTCTCCCTCAGTGTCCTTTTAGGGACTCCGTAAAACTCTAACATTGGATGGGAGTAAAAATAGTTGTCGTACATTTATAACTCGTAACTTCCGCTGCCTTGTTTGGATAATTAAAGCTTCTACTACGTGTGGACGGTGGGGATAATCGGCTCCACGTGTTGCTATAGATTCAGACTGTCTTGTCTGTGTTGCCGCTCCGCTTCGTGACCTAGTTCATCTCTTACATAACTGAATCAAGATTAGAAATACTCTTAAGGGGGGTTCGCATCAGCAAAGCAAAGAACCCACCCAACGCGTTGAAAGTGAGAGGTCTGACTTTGATCAGGGATGATTTGACTCTCACAGCAGCTTGCAGAGCACCGTCTTACACGAGAGCATCGCTGGAAATCAGAGTACGGTAGTTTGATACTTCTTTAGCGCAGGCCTGCAAAATAATGGGAAGAGCACGAAACTTACAGCTTTCTTGCAGCCAAACATTTACTCAAAGAGGACCAGTGTAGACGCTTGTTGTGCTCAATCCAAGCTTATTAGTGGAAGGTTAAGTGGAAGGAAAACATGTACAGGTAGAAATGGGTACACAAGCAACCGGGATAACCAGATGGGTTGTGAACAAAAAGACTTTAGGATGATTTATTTATTTATTTACTTTTTGCCACTTGTGCGCCTTGCCACAGCTAACAACACTTCGCCACACTTTCTGATTTGATTTAAAAAAGATGCTTAATTCTGCTTTTTAAGGATTAATCCTGCACTGAAATAAGAAAACAAATGATATACCTTAAGAGTTGTTACATGTAGTATAATTAAGTTTCTCAAACATGATTTATTTAGGTTTGTTTAACATAAAAACTCAATAACTAATATTTACTTGGATAAACTTATTTTTGATTTACTTGTAACGAATTAAGTCAGTCTTTTAATTTTGATCGCCTGTTCTCTTTGAAATATTTTTCAATAAATAGGCAAAATTCTGATCAATGTTCAGCCAAATAAAGATGTTTCACACACAATACTGTTCTCCATGTCTAATTTTTATTTGCCATAGCATGAACTCGGACAATGCAATCTTTAAATCCAAAGCAGCTCAATTAATAAATACAGTAAATGACAGACCTTTTGGGGGGAAATCAAAGAAAAGAAAAAGTCACATTGTATCATTATTTTCAATCATGTGACGGGTGGGATGACTATGAATTGGAGGAAAAAAATTAATTTGATGCAATTGACCAACAAAACGTATATGGAAAAATCTCACATGTGCATTTGTACTGAGGCCTCTTTACCCTGTTGCCTCTAAATAAAAATATAGTGCAGCATTCTAAAGTCATCAAAAGATTTATGTGTGTGGGGAAAAAAGAAAACAACCTAGGACATAAAATCCCAAGTTGATACCTTGGAGACCTGACGGTGTGTATACTTTTGTTAGAAACATTTTGTTCAAAAGTGCAATGCAGAAGGGATTTTGGCAGCCATTGTTGACGTCTCTGTTTCTAGTATTGGTGGAGGAGAAAAAAAAAAACAAAAGGGAAAAAATAGAAAGAAATTGAGTTAAAAATGTCACCTCAGCTGCTTCTTCTTTGAAGTATAAACTCCAGCTTGAGATTTATGCGACCCCGGAGTGCAGCACTGCACGTGGAAGTCAGATGGCTTTTAATTTACTGCATCTCGTTACGCGAAGCCACAATGACCGCGGCTGCGCTGACGATCGGTGCTGCGGCGTCTAATTACAGACGACTGCGGACATGTACGGACACTTTAAATGTTTATTTTTAACCCCCTGTGTGGCCTGTGAAATCAGCCCCGATCTAAAAATGCTGAGCTCAGTTTAGTTATTGTCGGGTTCTGTGCGTGCCCGTTGCTATTTTAGACTCTATTTTTTGTTTTATTTTTTTGATATGCTCCAGATACAGACGGGCGTCAGAAACCGATGGTTCTATAATGGATAAAAATAAAACGTAAAGGAAGCGGTGTAATTACACGCGAGGCTGCGTGCTGCTGCGGCCTGCTGCGCGTTAAGGGACTGGCTGGACACTCTGGCAGATGCAGAAGGATTGTTGTGGATTCTTGGAAAACTGGAAGATGCGGTGACCTTGCAAAAGTATTGTCATGCAAAAGCCAAATTCTTATGTATTTTATTAGGTTTTTAAGTTTAATTCTTATGATATCCCAGATGTCTGCAGCCTTCGCAGTCCAGATAAATGAAACTCGTTCAGAGCCGACAACTGATCAATTTTCATATCTGCTATAGGAAATCTGGTGTAGAACTTTAGCAAAAAGATGACGTTTATATATTTTCTTCTGTTGGATGTTCATATTTCCGGAAAGAAGAAAAAGATATATATGTTACTGCTTCTTTTTGGTGTCGTTTTGTTGTTGAAATGTAACACAACTATTCCATGAAAACAATGAAGTGGGGCTTCAACTATGGATTATTTTAATAATCAATTATTCAATTGATTGATCTGTCAATTAATGGAGCATTCTGAACATTTTTCATTTAAGAACCTAAGCCGTTTTTATATTAGAAATACACTTTAAAAAATGCAAATAAACAATTCGATTTCTTCCTTCTTTTACATAAAAAGAAACATTTTATTGCCTAAAATGTAATGACGTAGGATTTTATTTAGCATATGCTTAATAATGTGTGGCAAAGGATACAAATGCAGCTAAAAAACATTCTTCTTACATCAACATGTGAACCGGTAATAATTTTTGGATTAACCGATAACTGAATAGTAAAAGGTACTTAGCTTTTAAGATATTTTTGAAAATCTGAAATGTAAAATGTATATTTTGTTTGTACAGTTTTGGCTTAATTACTGCTCTGGCTGTGTTGTTCTTTGCTGAGCCTGTAAACTACCGGTAACGATTAATCGATTACTAGCTTAGTTGATGATTATTTAGGTAATCGATTCATCAGGGCTAATTCGATTAATCATTTACCTGGTGGTTCTGGAGCTGCAGGTTCCTCTGCTCTGTGACAGACCAACACTTAGATAAAATCCAATCCAGCTAGCTGCATTCAAAAGTTATTCAATTAGTAAACAGACATCACCTGCATCTCGTACACATTTGAGCATAACTTACTGAACACCTAAATCATTAGCTTAGCATAAACTCTCTGCAGTCTGAGGAAAAGGTGGAAGGTTGTGGCCGTTTAGAAGCTGAAATCTGCTAATTATGTCTTTTTGACCAATGGCAGAGAAGCAAATAAGCATATTCTTTACAACAAAAAAGCTTAAATATACAAAGCAGCGATATGCTAACTTTTTATTGTTTTTACAGTGTTCCAGCATTTTTTGTGTGCTTGCTTCTCACCCAATGCACCTTTCGTACTCTGCTTTTGACATTTGTCTTGGTTGCGTTGTTGAAGACAAGACGCTCCCTCTGAGATGTTTTTACGTTCGGTCCTGTTGTCATCCGTGGATTACTCCTCTTTGAGGTGATCTTGTTTTCCCTTTGGCTCTTCTTACCATTTAAACCATCTGTGGCGGTCTGGGTTGCCTTCGGTTTCGCCTTGGCTTTGCCGGCCGTCTTCGCAGCCGTCTTCTTCGTTGGTGGTTTCGTCTTCCTGTTCTTGTTTATCTCTTTCTCCTTTAGCTTTTTCTCTTTCTGCCACGATTTGTTCTTATTTTTGCCGACCGGCTTGGTGGGTGTTTTCCTGTCCGGCTTGGCGGCAGCGGCTTTCGTTGTGGTGCTAGCTGCAGTGGTGGTGGATCCGTGCCGACCGCTCATCGCCGGCGGTTTGGTGGCCGGTTTGTATTTTCTTAGTGGTGGTCTGGTCGGTTTCTCATTTGTCTTCAGCACAGTCTCTGGAACGACACGCATGCTAGCAGTAAGTACTTGTTTTTTAACAGCTCTGCAGCCAAATATTTTGTACCTTATAAAAATGGAGCATTTGGCAACCGAAATCGGGTTGGGGAGTTTGAAATGTTTGGCATTTCCCTTTTTAAATGTGTTTGATGCAAAAACGGGAGACCGCTTTTAATAGTTTTATAATATACTAAATGTGGCCGTGCATCTTTGGTGTAAAAGGGAATGAAACAGAGAGAGTACGGTTTTCTAAAGACAAGTACATTATGATGATACTGCTCAAAAATTGATTTATGTGTCTAATTTTTTGTAAAGGTTTATTTTGAATAACTCTTTAATATTTTTTTTAAATTAAGATTATTTTTTTTTAAATTAAAAAAAAAAGCTAAGCTAATCTGATTCTGGCAATTTAAGTTATATAATTTTATCCACTAACTTTTTTTTTTCCAAATAGAAACTGATTGAATTTGATATTTAATTTATGGAAACTTAAAATAATTTGTTCACATTGTCTTTTTCTCCTGTCAGTCACACAATTTAAACAATCTGTAGACCATTTGAATAGAAACATTGGTTTCTGAATCTAATTGTGACCCTAAAATCGGAATAAAATCGAATCAAGTGTTCACATTAAAGTTTAAATTACTTTTATATCAGGATTGTTTAAATGTTTACTCTGTTTCACACAGGAAGATTATCGATGGCGGACTGCTTCCTAGCTTCATTTCCGGTGTGAAAAATCATCAGATTTAGTGTAAATGATCACCAAAAGCAAAGCTGACAACGGTTCAAATGGCTGTTGGATCAACTGCTGTCATGTTTTTCAGATTGGATTTGTTTTAAGAAAGAACAAGTCCACTTTGGTCTTGGCTCCTCTCAAACTGGCTGTCAGTTTTAGCCTTCGGGACCAACTAATCTGTATTTATATGAAATGAAAATGCAAAGGCCATCATCTGCTGCAAGACAGGAACTACTTAGAGCTGACCTTTTACACACACATAGTTACTTTTACTTCAGCTTTTCATATATGTGTCTTGTAGTTAGGTGTTACTGATGATCTAATTACAGAAAGATGTAATTTACTGAAATATGTGTGTGAACCAGTTTGGATGAGTCTTCAGACTGGGCATGTCCCAGCTGGTTGTGGAGTCTTTTAAAAAAAAAAGTTTGTTCACTTAAAGCTGATTTAAAAGTTTTGGACAAATTTGTCTTTCTTCAGTTCCAGGTATCTTTGGATTGGAAAGCCTCAGATGCAACAATCTGCTTTTAAATCACATGGCGGTATATTTTTGTGTGTTATTTATTCTGCCATCTTAGTGCTCTGGGAGCTCAGTGCCATTTTTGACACGGTAAACCACAGTATTATGTTTATTTTTAAGACTTGGATCATGTTGTTTGTAATTAAGGGATCAACATTGCGATGGTTTTGAATCTCGTCTTGAGGCTGCATCGTCAGAGTTCAATTGGTTGATGCGTAAGTGCTCGTCCCTCAGGGCCAAATTGTTAGCCGTGACCTTTTTGCCCTCTATAACCTCAATTTGGGTTGAAATTCTTAGAAAGCACAGTTTCACATCTCATTAGAAAGCTGATGACATTCAGTGTTGATGAGCGTCTGACTTACGCTCACTGGGGATGAATGGAAACTTTTTCCCTTTCACCTTGACAGGCAGAGGCTTCTGCTTGCATTTCCCTGGAGGAGCTCTCCTGCAAAAGTTCACAAGTTAAACTCATTAAGTTGTCTTCTAGTAGTATAACTGCTATTTATAACATAAAAAAAACTACATTTGATTTTTTTTTTTCAGGTTGTTAAATTAAGCCATAAAACGCACACAACTCAGCTTAAAAATGCTCGTTTGTTCTTCGACTGGCAGGAAGTGCAGGATTAGTACCCTCACTCTATTCTGAGACCCGACAGATGTTCCCTGGAGCAAAAGCAGGCAACCTCTGTAATTTCTCCCTCCATCTATAGATGTGTACTATGTGTTATTTACGTAGTGTGTGTGCTTAAATTGCTCACTGTCGGCAGTGTACTCGGGGTTTTGAGATCAGGGCAAATTCCTCCACCCGTTCCTCTGTGTAAATCTGTGAAACAATAATTTGAACCTGAATAATCTCAAACACAGCAAGCAGGTAAAAATAAAGTTAGTGAAAAATAAGGTTAAACGCTTGTATCCAAACCTTATTTATATCTTCTTTTTTTTTTTTTATCAGAGAAGCCTGTGATTGTGCTGATCTCAGAGACATCTGCGTTTCTTGACTCTGGCTGATCTGGAAAATAAGTTTTATTGACCTTAGTTCTACTTTCAATATGATGATCCCACAAGACCTTTTAAAGAACCTGGGGTCACTTAGCATCAGCGTTTCTTTGTGTAGCTGTTTGTAAGGCTTTCTCAGAGGCAAAACCCCAGACGGTACGTTTTTGGGGAAAAAACCACCTTTAACGCAGCCATCGTGATCACTGGGGTTCCGCAGGGCTGTGTTTTAAGCTCCTCAATAGCCGTTTTCTCCATTCAACATGCAATTGTGCAATCTGACTCTAATCTGACTCTAATGGAAACACAGCTAGTGTTGGCTTTGACTGCTGCGCCAATTATGAGCTGAATTACATTATAAAACATAACAGCAGTGCGCCTCATCGGTAATAAGATGATGACGCAAACAGAGAGGAAGTCAACCGACTCAAAGCCTGGTGTGGCAACGACAACCCAACAAGAGATCACTGTTGACTTCAGGAGAATGTGAATGCCACAACAGCAACCCCATTTTCTCCGAAGTCTGAAAACGCCAAAATGTCCATCTTCACCACTTCCATACAGGAAGTCCACTCTAAGCACGCTGACCTGCGACGTCTCAGTCTGATTTGGTAGCTGCTCTACCGCCGAACACAAGGCGCTTCAAAGAATCGCTCCCATCTGTTCAACAACTACATTATATATGTTGCCAGAGCAGATCTACCAAGTTTATAAAATATCTCACTCACCCCACATTGTTAGACTGTCTGCCCTCTGGAAATGGTTACTGCAGCCTGCACTGCAGAACTGGATTTAACAGGAGCTTCTTATTGTTGGTAGTGGCCATGTGTGTTGGCACACACCGTCTTTTGTCTTGTGTTGAGCTTTAACAAATACAATTTCGTTCAACTGTCACATAGTATGAATGACAATAAAGTCTGCCAGTTTAATATCGTGCTAAAGTAAAAAGATCCAAAACTGATCAGGACTGAAAGATAATTACAAGTCAGATAAACTTGATAAAGGTGGGATTTGGTCGGGTTTTCTACTTCAAGAAAAACGGATCTGTTCAAGTCTGATCAAACACAAAACTGTTTAAAAAAAAAAATATTTTTTTTTTCATGCACCATTCCTGCAACAACCACCACTGTCTTTACAGAACATCCACCCAAAAATAAATAAGAGCTTTTTATTTTTGCACCAATCTCTCCAGTGACTTCTGAACTGTCTTGCATTCAACTCACACCATAATAGTTTCAAGCATTATTCATTAAAATATGCCTCACTCTTTCCATCCTCATGTATATATGGATTTATCCAGTGGCTGACACAATGTGTAAATAACAGATTTTCTTCTTGAGTTTTTTTTTATTATCCATGTAGGAAGTATAAGTTTGCACACTTTTTTTTTATTTTGTGATGATGCGTTTAGCCCTATGAGGAGGAAGGTGTTGCACTTCATTTACAGTGTCGTTTTCCTTCTCTGCACAACATATTTGAAATGACGAGGCGTGCCGCTGCTTTGCAGAGAGTCACTCTGGGACTGATTCGGGGAATATGTGGTTCAACCTTTCCCAGAGTTAGTTTGGGAGAAATGGAGGAGAAATCCTAAAAGTTCCTGTGCAGAACTCCGACTGAACAGATGTTGGAAACGTGGCCGCGCTCAAACCTGTGTAAAGAGTTTACACCGGAAACTGCAGGAGCGAGCCAAATACATATATATTTATATTGAATATTTAAAATATTTAGTCGCGATGACTGATTATGATTTTTCCCGACACTTTATTTTCTTCGTACCCTCAGAGATAATAGTTTTTTTTTTCCTTTAATAAACTTCATGGAGTATTTTAAAGCGTTGCATATAGAGCTCCACATTCCTGATGCATCACAACTGCAAGTTACCAGTTTTTTTCCCCAAGTCCAATACTGTCCAGATGTTTTTTTCTTTTCTTTTCTTTTTTCTTTTTTACTTTTTTTTTATTGATTTCAAGTTGGGACATTTACATGAAAAGACTCAGTCATCAGAGCGAAAGAGGCCTCCAGAGGAAAGACGACCCCGTCTTGCCTGTCCTCTTCATAAGCCGATGTGAGGCCTTCTGCATTTCTAGACTTGAATTTTGCACATAAAGTAAGAATACTCGTGTTGAATACTTAATTAAACGTGCAAACTAACGTTTGAGCATTTTGTTTGCAGCAATACAGTGTGGAATCCTGCATGTTTGTTTGTTTTCATTTACACACATTTAAGTCAATCATGGAGGCTGGTGACACAGTAATGCTACTGGAGAGATGAACGGATCACATAAATAAAATATTATTTCACTTAACTGGACATTTTATGTCTGTACAAAGTCCCTACAAGGTTTAATCACATTCTTGGATTTACATGAAGACTGAGGAGCAAAGTTGCATTTTTGAGCTTTTACTCTATTGTTCAACATTTTGACCTAGAGAATTGATCTCTAGGTCAAAAAACGGAAAGCAATATCTCAGTGTTACAGATGACACCCCAAGTCAAAACCAGGAACCAGAAGTGGAGAACAAAAAATAACAAAAACCATAAATTTCTGAGAAAATAAGTAATATGTTAGCATAAGCCATAAATAATCCACCCTCTGCTTTATGTAGCAGTTTTGGAGGTATAAAATGACAAACTTTGTGTTGACAGAGTGAACCTGAGCCGTTTCAGTGTGTTGGGGAAACCGGCAGCTGGTTAACAAACCGGCTTTATTTGGCTATTTGCACACTTTACAGTTCTTGCTTTCAGCCAAAATGCCAAACGCTTGAAAGGAATAAATGGCTAATTATCGGTGCCACAACATCTGAAGAAGACAGACAACGAGACAGAGAACATCCTCAACTCTGACTGTGAATGCCACAAGAGAAAAAAAGAAGATTCTCTACTTGGGACAAAGTTTCACCAGCACACAAGGTGCCAATGGATTCTTTAGCAGCGGAATGAGAGTGGAAGGACAAGAGACGGAACGAGAAAATTGTCCTCACAATTATTGTAAGAAACATCTCTATAGATTCCTGAGTTTGCAAACGAAACCCATGGAAGAAATTTATTATTTCTGCAACTGAGCTACGAAATAACTAGAAGTGATGAGGTAACGGTTTTCTCTTTATGTGTTTTGTCTTTATGTCTGCACTGCATAATGCAGCGGTCAATAAAGCATCCAAACTCATATCGACTCAACAACGGGGCCAGCAAACTGTCCAGATCCAAATCCAATCGGATATTTACAGCAGACATTAAAAGGAACAAAAAAAGTCCTTGACAAGACTCCGTCCTGCGAAGCGCATCTGTCAGCTTGGTGTGTTGGAACCTGACTGATTGTTTCTCCAGATTGAAATCGAAGCCTCAAAGAACTCTGGTTCACAAAAGCCAGAAGGGGAGCAGCAAAGGAGCCATGTGATCCGTTTCCAAGGATGATGGACAACTTCTCTGAACTTTGAGTTGTGTAACCTCTACTTGATTTGATCTTTATGAATGGTTCTTACAAAGCTAGAAAGTCAGACTCCAGCTAATGAGCTTGGTGTCATATCTGAAGTATTTCATTACACTGTCTCTCTTTTGCTACGAAGTCACGAATCTGGCAAAACATCCTCCAGCAGCACTGAGTATCGTTGATACGGTAAAATAAACATTGTTTGAGTAACTTATGTAGCGTGTCTTGATAAGTATCAATACCACTTTAAATATTTAATATTGAATTCAACTTTTAACAGACAAATTGGAAATTTGCACATACAAAAAATTACATTTGTTTCAAAAGGAAAAAGAAATTATTTAAAAATTCAAACCATTTTTTTTTATTTTTGTTTTTGTTTTGTTGTTGGCAAACTTTCAATTTTTCAAATTCAAAACTTTCTGAATTTTTTTCTCGAAAATTTCCAAGATTAAACTAGGCAGAAATTTTCTTGTCTGTTTTTTTTTTCTATCTACAATGTCCTTAATACGCCGCCGATGTATTCTGTAATGTAATGTGTAATGAATAATAATCTAAATGAAGCCGTACCTGGACGGGTCCATGAATTTAAACACTGTTCCGGTCGGGGACATGGCACTGGGGTATGAAGTGGCCAGAAAATACAGCTCCCCTGACAGGAAATCACAAACAGATGGTCAAATGGAGGAAGAAGTGTTGGACCTCGTAATGAGGAACCGAGCAAAGCCAACCTGCTTCATCTTCAGCGAAGGAGATGATGAATTTGTGGTGATGATTGATGAGTCCAGGGAAGGAGCAAGTTGTTGTACTACCCATGCATATGCTCTTCTCTATCCATGTCCCTGCTGCTTTGTTTTCCTCCAATGCCATGAGCCGACTAAACGAATGAAAGGAAAAATAAAAGTCACAGATTTTACTGGGAAGTGTATTCTGAGTCTATATTCCTTCTCTTAAGGAGCAGGAAGCCTTTATTTTTAGTCTGGATTTGGCTCAGATTAACACAATCTTACCCAGTCATGAAGTCTCCAAAAATGTACAGGCCGTTCAGATTTGGTGATTCACATCCTCTGTACACATACCCCCCTGTCACAGACTTCCCGACATGATGGCTATATGCAAATATGGGCAGGATGTCATCTGTTGTGGCAGAGAAACGCAAATCAGACTTTACTAAAAATCTAGCGGATGGAAAAACTCTTCCGCCAGAAACGGCAGGTGGTGAAAGTGTCGGAAAATGTCTCCTAGTTTCCACTTTTAACGGGAACAGGAAGGAGTTACTTACTCAGAGAGGCGTTCTGGCACAGCTTGATGTCGTAGCACTCGAAGCCCTCCTTCGCCCTCCACCCATAGTTCCCCCCTTTGACGATGATGTCGACTTCCTCGTAGCGGTTTTGACCGACGTCTCCGCAGAAAATCCGGCCCCGGCCGTAGCCGCTCACCGGGTCACCGCGGTCCACCGAGCATCGCCACATGTTCCGTACGCCGTATGCGAACACCTCTGGCCGAGCGTCCGGGTCTCTGGAGAACGGATTGTCAGGTGGGATCCGGTACGGTTTCCCCACCGGGTCGCTTCCATCCACATCGATGCGCAGCACTTTGCCCAACAGAGCACTCCTGAGTAACCAGATTAAAAAAAGGAGTGACGCACAATATTGAATTTTTAGTCGATATCCGATATGCCAATGTACTAAAACTCATTTGGTCGATATCCGATATCAATACCAATATTTTTTCCCTGCACCTACTTACTAAAACTACATGACTTTCTCTATTGTGGAGTTAAAATACTGCATTACCTTTGTCAATTTAGCCTGCTGCCAAATGCAAAGGCTAAGAAAGGAGGCTGAAAATGATGTAACACTTTCAACTTTCATTATGTTTAATGTCAAATTTATTCATATTTACAGTTCAGACAGGTACAGCGCTTATGATTCTGGAAAACTTACCATAAATCAATGACAGACGAACGGAGGAATGTATAAGAACATTCCAGATAAGAAGCTGAAGATATATAGAGTGTGTATGTCTGTGCGGACCAACAATGCTTCAAACATCAGAAAATCTATTGATTGGTTTCAGAGAAACTCCGGCTGCCAGAGCAGCTTAGTCTGACACCGAACTCGCATCCAATTCAGGGTTTCCCCCAGAAAACTTGCTAAGCCAGGTGGTCGGGGCGTCGAGGCGGTCCAACGGTGGTCCACCGTGTTTTTGTATTAAAAGATGTTAAGTTGACAGGAAATATAAAAGTATTACTGTGTAATTATATGTTACGGGAAAAGATCTCCAGTGAAATGCTATTTAAACCCACAACTAGTCTAAAAACAACAAATTTGCACTTCTGTTTAATCCAAATTAAGTCAGCGGCTCCATCAGGCCCCCAAGGGCTTCAAGGGCCCCATAAACGCTAATATTTTAAAACAGACCACAGATACATACATGTTTATTGAGATTATCAATGCTGTTAAATTTATTCAAATTTTTAGGCATACATAAATTAAATGATTTTAAATTGTTTAACATTTAAATACAAGATTTTAAGGAGCTGGCAAGTTTACTTTGTAAAACTTCAAAGAACAATATTCATAGTTAGATTGTTTTGTTACCATAGCAACAATCTGATGCTGTAAGTTTAATCTTTGAATTTACAAATCCAATTTAGTAAACTGCGATTATAACTTATTGCTTTTTAGGCTGGCCAATTAAACTACTCCCTTCTCCCATATTTCACTAAATCTAACAAAGAAGCTGTTAGAGGTGCTGATATTGTTAGCAACAAAAGGGGCCCCTAAGTCAAATTCTGCTCAAGGCCTCATACAGCCTTGGACCGGCCCTGCATGATGAGTTAAATCTGCTGCACTACCAGAGATGCGCAACAAACGGGAGATTTAATTCAATGCTGCTAATATGGCTCGAGTAGCTCTTTCATTTCGTGTTTGTTGAGTTTTTAATAAGCGTCACAGAAAATATTCTGGTTGGTCGAGTTTATGGGACGAGTTTCTCAGATCTCCGTGCGGCCGCGAGTATTAAATCTAAGTAGACAACGCATTTAATATGGTTTGATGCATCGTGTAACCGGATAAATAATACTGAAAATAAGAATAAAATAATATGAACCAGTGTGATGCGTGACTCCGAGGAGAGCGTTAAAGCTCCTCACCGGGCGGAACCTGCATGATCAGGTTAGCGCTGCTCATTATCCACAAACGCTCCGGCCAACCGGGACCACAGACTGCAAAAAGTCCCCTTTCAAAAACAAGAAAAAAAAGTACAAAAATAGGGTATAATTTTCTTAAAATAAGAAAAATTATCTGCCAACAGAACAAGAAAATTTATCTTGTCAAGATTTTCCAAAACAAGAAAAAATATCTAACCAAGATAAACCTACAAATATCTTAAAATTAGTGTATTTTTACTTAAAACAAGCCAATTTTACTTAAACGAGTAAGATATATTATCTTATTTTAAGAAAAATAATCTCAAGTAAAGAAAATATTACTTGACGTTGAATTTCTTAAAATCAGCATATATATGCTTAAAACTAGTTTACTTTTATTGTTGCATAGGATTAAAATATATATTTTGTCATTGCTTTACTCAAGGTTCTTATGCTAAGGCAAAAATCCAAAAATTGATCCTGTCTATACTGGAATGTATAATATAATATAATATAAATGTCTGTGGACATGAACTTTACAGGGAAGACAGACACAGAGCCACACCCTGGGCAGCGTGTTGAGATGTAAATGCCGCATATAATTGTTCGTTCACAAAGATAAATCATTCTCACCATTCCACAACGCACTTCTCAATTCGCTACAAGTTATTCCTGCGGTTCACAATGAGCTGCGCAACCAGAGCTAACGCGGCGGGTTTTAAACTCTTACCTAGAGTTCTCCAAAGGATCATAATTCCTCACAGTAGGTTTATGTAAATAGCCATACAGGTCAGCCTGTGTCCAGTTTGAGTGAAAAGAGGCGCGCACGATCCCGCTGAGGTAAAGCAGCGGCAGCGCGCGAGGCAAAGCGCAGAGGCAAAGCGCAGAGGCGCCAGCGGTGTGATTGGTCCGCGCGCTGTCGGGTTTAAATGCATAAACTATAAACCTATCATTTAGGAATAAATCTTCTCTGCTAGTGAAATGCTCAGAGCAAAAGAGACGCTTGCAGCCTGGCTTAAAAAAAAAACAAAAACAATTTTTTTTATAAACAAGCAATGCTTAGCCTGGCGGCGGGGCTAGTAAAGCATGGCGGGCCGCCAGGCTTATGATACACTGGGGGAAACCCTGATTCAATTGAAAAATGGAAATAACCGAAGATCATAGTTCACAGAAAGGACCCAAAGATTGCCAACATCTGGAGTGAGTTTTATTTCCACAGCCCCATTAGACATATTTAAAATGATCAATGCTTATCTGACCCAATGTACATCTAATATTCATCGTTTGTATTGGATTTATTGTTACCAATCGTGGCTAACGTTTGGTCTGTCGCAGCTCTTCCATCTGGGGAAGCCGATTGGTTGCCTCCCCCTAATGAGGTCGTCCTTCCACCTCATTTTGGGGTAGTTAGCCACGACCTCTCTGGCGTCTTCCTCAGTCTTTCTGACTCTGTTCTCTAAAGTTCTCCAACAACATCAGTGAGGATTTGCCTTGATTTACACCCTAGATGGGCTCGATTTTGATGTGTGAAACCTGATATCTGAAAAAGAAATGGATGCTGTTGGGATTTGACACGCTCAGTGAAGTTGACTCAAGGTTTTCATCACTTTTTGTCACAACAAAAGACGACATTTTATTGCTCTTTCAGACCATATACTGTATCTCTGTAAAGCTTTCTATAAAAACTAAGCTCCTTATTCGTCAGACTGTCAGTTCCTGAAATTGCTGGATATAAATTCCAGATTCATATCTGGAATTATAAAAAAAAATTACAGATCTCATAGGATTAATAATAGCCAGCTGTGCAAATCTAAGACAGGTGGCAGATTTTAGGCATTATCACAAGCATCCTTTTCATTCTTCTCAAAAGCCCTTCAAAATCAAAATCAGACAGTCTGTTTTCTGTTTCGAGGGACTAAAGATATGTTTTAAGGAGGGATGACTTTTTCCACATGATTGGATATGAAATGGAGCTGTGACCTTGTGATGACATTTGCTGCGAACTTGTACTAATTGAACAACAGTGAAGCGTGAAGCGATCCAGAGGCTCTCACCTGTTCTGTGCGTTGCCGTACTTCCCAAATGGATCCCCGGCTTTCCCACCGTCTCCTGTGAAGATGTAGAGGTAGCCGTCTTGACCAAACAGCAGCTGACCCCCGTTGTGATTTGCAGCTGGCTCCTCGATTTCTAAAATAACTCTGCACATGAGAAAAGGATGAAGTTCGTCATAATTGCACACACTACGCAGCCAAAGAAGTTCATGTTTATACCTCTAGATCATGATTGTTAGTGAGCAGAAAACCACTGTTAGATTACAAATTGTGTTCTTCTTAAACGAGCATTAATGTCTATTCTCCAGGCGCCATTTTATAGTACACTCATGTAACTGTTGCCTTCAGTTGTTCTAAAAATGTCGTGTATATTAAATGTAACTTAAAAGAAATTTGACTTTGTAATTTAAGGCTTTGAAATTGGGCCACTGTCTCTTTAAAAACTCCTGCTCTTTCTGAAACTCTGCCTTCAGGAAGTCATCACAACATGGCTCCTTTATTAACCTTTTTAACAACATTTTTTTAAACTTTCTTTCTTTCTGTTTTTTTTTTTTTTTACCACCGTTGCTCTGAGAAGTAGCTCACATAATGAGCTCAGCAGATGCTCAGTTCCACCAGGTGTTTGCTCAGACGACAGCTCTGATTGTGGCGTCCTCTAAATCCTGTCGGATTATAAAATACTTTTCAATATATGAGTGTCATTTTTCGTCATCTTTGCAATTTTGCGGCACGTTATTATGCACTTTTGTTGGTCTGTTATGTGGCAAAATGCAAAATAAAAAAAAGTTCAAGGGAGAATAAATTTTTTTACAAAGTGCTGTAAACGTCTGTCAGGAGTGAATGTTGGAACTCATGCTAACACATCAAAACACCTTTAAAACCATAGCTGAAAAGAGAGAGAAAGTAGTTATTGAAGCGTTTCTGATTATAATCAGTCTTACTTTCATATTGAAAAGACTTTAAAAGTTTTCAGAAAATGCTCTGCAGAAGTGATGTGACATGGATCGGTGAGGGGACACTCCTACTAAAACGCAGCATAAACACTTTAAATCCAAGTAGCTATGTGTGATTTGAGCTGTCAGCTGGAAAACACAGAATGCTCTGCAGCAAATTAACCCTGCACACCAGCCAAGGTAGTAACCTTGGCTGGTGTGCAATATTTCTTCATGAAATATGACCCGCAGGCAAGCTTTCATCCAAGATTTACTCCTGCTTCTTTCATGTCCGGGGCGTAACTTAACTCTAATGCCCTATTTGCGGACAGATGCCTGAGGCGTTAGAAAGTTGCATCACCCAAATAACTGCAAAAAATAAATAAATAAATAAAATGATTCTGATGTTTAAATATTAGTTAATGACATCTAAGATTTTTTTGGCCTTCGTTAGAGTTTTGGGGGATCCTGCCCCTGCCTCAATGGGATGTCAACATCCATCCAATTTCTTTACACTCTTGTCCCTTAGTGGGGTCAGGAGGATTGCTGGTGCCTCTCTCTGGAGAAAACCCACACATGCACAGGGAGAACATGCAAGCTCCATGCAGAAAGACCGGGGCTGGGAATTGAACCCAGAACCTTCTTGCTGCAAGGCAACAGCTCTACCAACTGCGCCACTGTGCAGCCCATGGGTTTTCAACAATCAATCATAAAACACGTCTGTGCAAGCTTTTGGAGCTTTTACAACATATGGTTATATTGTATGCAATTATACACAATAACACATTTTGCTGGAGGTTAAGTTGGCCCAATAATTATTGTGATAAACGATAACATTGTTACTTTGAAACCATTTCAAAGTATTATATTGATAACAGCATGATAACGCAAGCTGTCTCTATGAAATACCAATAAACTTTAATTTTGTAAAGAGGCAAAAAAAAACACACCAACCAAAGAACTATAAATAAAATGTGAATAAAAACCACTTAAACTAAGACTGTCACAATACCCAATTAATCAGTCAATCAATCAAATGATAAATTAAAAGGAGCTTGATAATTTCCATTTTGATGATCAATATTTTTTGAAGGGCATTTGGTTTAGGTTCAGAGACGCAAAAAGTGGGTATTCAGCGTATGCAACACATAGGGGCGCAGCACCAGAGGGGGCGCCAAAACCCCGTCTGGAGGGGGCGACGCACCGATTATGTTTTCCCATACACTTCAGCGCGTCTTACGCTCTTTCACCTTTCGCACATAACGAGGTAAATGTAGCGATTTTTACACTTCACTTATCGCCTGGGGGGGGTGTGAGTGTCGCTCCTTCACCCTGACGTTCCTTCCCCGAAGGGGTGGGGGGGGGGATTTATGTTTTCGCATCCACCTGAATAATGTGTAGTTGCGCCACTGTTTAGGTTGTAAGTGGTTTTTTTTCTTATTAATTCTTAAAATATCTTCCAGTTCCAGTGAAGTGCTCTGTACAAAATTAAAGTTTACTTCTTTACTTTGAAACTTGCATTATCATGAAGTTATCAATATAGAAATTAAAAATGGTCTTGAAACAACAATATTATCAACAGCAATATTATTGTAATAATTATTACAATAATATTGTAATAATTATTGGGACAATTTATCGTCCAGCTCAGTTTCTTATCGTAACAGGCCTACTTACAACCTAAACCAAATGTATTATAACGTCTCTGTAAACAAAGTTGCCTTTCAAAATATTACTAATCATCAGAATGGAAACCATCGCTCTCCTTTTAACTGATCATGTGATTAATTGATGAATTGTTTAACTATATATCGGAATCGCATCAGAAGCCAAACTTTATCGCCTTACCTCTCCGAGTAAGGATCGGCGACGTTCATGTCGCCGTCGGACACTTTCATCTCGCTGATTCGGATTTTGTTCACTTTGCCGTCGAACTGGATGGAGTAGTAGATGAAGAAGCGGCCGTTGAGCCGGTACTTGGGGTGGAAGGCCATGCCCAGGAAGCCCCTTTCATCCCCCAGCCAGGGAGTGGTCAGTACCTCCCCGCTCATGTCCAGGAAGGGCCGCTCCAGCCGGCTGCCGTCGCGTAGATACACCCAAACAAAGCCCAGCTGTTCGGCGATGAACATCCTGTGCGTGTCGTCGCCGCTGTGCAGCATCAGCACGGGATTCCTCAGGCTGTTGGCCACCTCGGTCAGGCACACCTGGAGACACCCTTTGGGGTCCTCAACCACTTGCCCCAGGTTGCTGTTGAGGTCGGTGCTCTTCAGGACCCTGGGGTAGCAGTAGTCTTGGTCGGAGAGATCGACGAGGCTGCAGAAGGTGGTCATGTCCCGTCCGGACGTGTCCAGCAGCAGCTGGTTGTCGGTCAGATATCGGAGCACGTGGCGGCACTTTCTATGGAACTCGGAGCAGTAGCCGAAGCAGAGTCCCGGCAGGTCTCTGACCGGAGTGTAGGGGTCTTCCGCGTCGTACAGGTGGGCAGCGTAAGGAGAACACTCCTGGGTGATTCACCGGAAGATGTTTTAGGAAATTACAAGATGACAACAACAATAAAATATGTCGAATGAATCACACAACACGATGCACTGAAAATGATAAAAGAAAACATTTGAGCTTTAATTCGGGGTTGAGGTCAAATAAGTAAAACATAAATGTCTCTAATGAGTTAGTTACAGTTCTAACTAAACTAATTATCGATGTGGATAATGTGTTAATTTAGAGTTTTTAAAGGGGCTGTATCATGTATTTTCCAGGCACATAGTGCAGTTTTATAATATAATCAAGTAACTGTTAGCTTTAGTCCTAAAAATGCTTTATATATCAATGACTTAAAAGAAATTTGACTTTGCCTTGAAATTGAATCTGTCTCTTTAAGAAACTCCTGCTCCTAGCTCAGGTGTGACGTCATTTCTAATTCAGAAAAATCGAGCGCTGCTCATTGACACCAAAACCAGTTTCATTGTGTGTTGATTACTCTCTTGTATTTTAGACTTTGTGAAGCCATTTGTGATGCAATTATCACTGAAAAGTGCTTTATAGATAAATTTAGTGACTTTCTTGACACCCTGCTGAGACCAGGTTGATATGACACTGAGGTCATAACACACCTCCTGTCATTAGCGTCATTTGTAACTAGCTTACATCGTATCACTGTTATTATAGCTATTGATTTTAACCATACAGGAGAAGCAAACTAAAAATAAAATAAATAAAATATTTGGATTTTGAAATGTAGAGTGGTTTTTAAGTGTGACACATTATGTTAACTATTTTAAAATAACATCAGCTCATAAACACTAAATTTACATTAAAAAGTAAATAAAAACTAGCTAAAAAAATCTAAAAAAAATATAGAAATCCCTTTTCCATAGCATTTAAGTTTTGTTATTCAATGTTATCCAAAATGTATGTTTTTTTTTTTTTATTATGCTAGCTTTTATACTCTTGTAGGCCCCCTGGTGGTGTGGAGGGCCTAAGCAGCCACTTACCTCCCGTTGCCTTGGGCCAGTTCTTCACCAGCACCAGAGCACCCTCAGCATGATGCTCCCCCACCATGTCTGACATGCTGACTGATTCAAACATACTCCTGATCATTGTGATACAGTAGCTTAATCTCCGTTAATCTGACTACAAAGCTTTCCTGCTGCGGCTTTTGGCTCATCCACACAGCCAGGCTGTGGGTTTCAGTTGCGCCTGAAGGTGACAATTACAGAGCGGGCACTTCTTTGGTGGTCAGGACTTTCTCGGTTAAACTCGCTTCACTGTGGACGGCGGTCCAGTTAATGCTGGATTTGTTCTTCAAACATCACAACAAATTTCCCGTAATCTGACTGTGAAGGGTGGGACTTTGAGCCAGTTGGAGGTTTTTTCCAAACAGACGATAATCCCAAACACATGCTGCTTTTTTTTTCCTTCGGAAAGGATGAAGGAGGCAACATAAAAAATCTGGAACACCCTCCTCAACATAAACGCTGCTCAAAATTTATGGACTACAATTTAAAGCCTATTCTGTGGTAGGAAGCCAGCCAGTTTAAAGGAGCTCTATCAGTTCTGTCAAGAAGAATGGTTGAAAATACAGCCAGGAACTTAAAATCTACAAAAACCAGTGGTTTACGTGCAACTAGCTAATCCACACTGCAAATCCTCAGAGGTTAATATCTCAAGTAAATTTTCAGCAAGATATATGAGCTTGTTTTAAGTCAATAACTGCTTAATGTTGATGATAAAGTTCTTCTTTCATTGGAAAATTATTTCACTTATGACATGGGAAAAATGTCGTGTTGATAAGCGAAATAATCTACGAATGGAACTAGAATTTTTTCATCAATTTTAAGGAATTATTGACTTAAAACAAGCTCATATCTATTGCTGAAAAGTTACTTGTAAGTTAGTTTTTCTTATTTAAAATGTACTAAGATATTTGCACTAGAAACTAAACCAAAAATACTTGGTAAGATTTTGTGTTTTTGCAGTGCAAACATCAAAGGATCAGTATATGCTTGTATGCTTCATTTTAATTCTGTTTTGAACTTGAAATTTCAAACTTGTTTTTAACAATCGCTGTTTTTTTGTACGTTATACAAAAAAAAAAAAACATCTTCAATGCATCTTTAAAAGCCAAACATGACTTCAATACAGTGATGATGAATGCGCAACCTTGTGTCAAAATTTCACGCTTATGTTGCATTTTCACATATTTTTGCGGTTCATCCTCTTGACTCACCAGCTTATGCATTATGCATTATGCATTATGCACGGCGTCAACAATTAATTTTTCACCTTCACCATCGAGGTCA
The DNA here is from genome assembly GCF_051168715.1 of Poecilia mexicana. NCBI lineage: Eukaryota > Metazoa > Chordata > Actinopteri > Cyprinodontiformes > Poeciliidae > Poecilia > Poecilia mexicana. Next base: position 4,873,270 of record NW_028263391.1, on the reverse strand, counting down.
TGATGTGAAATTCCGCCAGAATATTAAATCCGAATCCATCACAGCGTCGTTTGAAAGTGAAATCGCTCCAGCTGTGGAGGTGGTGTACAGCAGGCTCACCTGGCACATGATTTCCTTCAGCATGTCCTCACACAAGTCGTAGCCCGCCGTCTCCAGCTGCTCGATTACGTCCCAATATCTCTCCGCGATCACGTTGTCCGTCCTCTGGTCGCAGCAGCCGAACTGCTCGTACTGGGAGCAGAACTCCAGGTGCCACTGCGGCTTGAAAGGGGGCTCGAAGTCCAGGCACTGAGGGTGAGCTGATGCTGGCTGGATGGCGGCAGACAACATCACTGAGATGATAATGATGATGAAGATGATGATGTTGATGAAGATGATATCTGGTGCGCCGCGTGCCTGCTTTGGCGAAGCACGCGCCGCCGCTACCGCCGTGCGTAAAAGCGCGCAAACGGCACCGCTCGGTCGGAGAGCATCCCTCTGCTTGCTCGTCATCGTTACCGTCTGACTCCCTGAGGCTCCTTTACCACTGGCTGCCAGTTTATATAGGCGGCCGGCCTCGTGAGGTCGTGCACGTGCGAGCACGCGCGCGCTCAAAAGAATGCACACAACTTTTTGTGGCGGTTTTTTTTATTTATTTTAACTCCAATTACGTTTCTAACCAGGCTTATTAGTAGTTCAATTAGCAGAAAACAAAAGCAAACAAATACAGTTTATATTTTAATGTTATTCCAGACTTATTTGTGTGGTTTCTGCACCGTGGCAAAAGTTGGCAGAGCTTTTACGCATACTTGTCCAAAAGGGGGGCCTAGAACACACACACACATACAGGGCACGGTGTCGAGGCATGCACACACAAAAAAGGGTCAAAGCAACACAAACTGTAATTATGTTGCACATCTATGTAAAGCGCCGCCGGGCAGAGCTGGATGCCCCCACAATGTATAAACTGTTCCAGCATGTCAGGAAATATTTGAAAATAAAGTCTAGTCAGGTGTGGATTACACAGTTTTGAGCTGCTTCCAAGAAAAATTACTGCTGATAGAAAATGTAGGAGCAGTGACAGACCAGACCATGCAAGAAAAAAAAAGAAGCCATATCTCTCATATTTAAAAGCACCACCATGGATTGCAAGTTTACAGTTCCAATTTTGTTTGTTGGCATCTCAAAATATAGTTTCCAGGTTCTCTTGAGACCTACTTTTTTATTTCTTTCCACATTACTTTATGCATTTCAGTTGGCTGAAATGTCCAGCTGTGAGTAAACAAACGGAAAATCCAAAACAAAAATGTATGGATTTATTCATGCCTGATCAGAAAAATAAGTGAACTTTGATAGGGACCGGCCGGTTGGAGGAAGCTTACCTGATGATCTGCTCCAGGACGTTGAAAGGACCTAAAATCGGCTGCCTGCTTGTAGGAGCTATTTTCCCATTTTTTGGTTAAATCTTAGAATTTAAATTGTTTAGTTTATTCTTATTATTTGTTTGTTTTTTCCAGTTGATTTATCATTAGAATTTTTGTTTTGTTGTTTATAATTTCTTTGATTAGGAATTCACATAATTAGTTAATTAATTTCAGGTTGGGATGTGGGTATTTCACGGTATAAATAGGTGGGTCTTAGGTAGCTTATTATGCACGTGGGTGGTCATAAGGTTTTTTACCAGCCAATCAGTCACATCGGTTTCTTTTGTTAGTCAGAGAACAGGTACAGGAATAGGAGCAGAAGCCTGTAACCCTTTTGCCTGAACTACAAATAAACCCAAAGAACCATATTTTGACTTTGATTCCCTTTTTTGCTGCGTAAACCAGAATCCACGATGCATCAGGTGACTATTTAAGTTGGATTTACTTTTGTTTTGATCACTTTCGAGTTTTTGATTTTTTTGATTTTTGAATTTAAGTTTGGGGACAAATGGTCACTACACTGCTGTTTGAGCTTTTAAAGAATTTGGGGAGAAGAATGGAAGAAAACACCCCAAATCCAGATATGCCAAACTTGTAAAGGTATGAAGTCTACTTGCAAATAAACCAAAGACATTTCAACAAAGCACTTAGTAAAAGCTTATGTGCATTGCAAAATGTAAAAAAATAAAAAATAAATCAACTTGAAGAACACAGAAAATAAGTGTTGAACACATGAAGAGAAGCATATGAAAAAAGGCATAAAAACCCAAGAAACTGAAGAAGTTTAATATTTGATGACCTATAAAATCAGTCAAGTTTATTTAAACAGCACATTTCAGCAACATGCCAGTTAAAGAGTTTTTCATTGTGAAAACATAAAATATATGTATATGTTGTAAAATATGTAATATAGAATATATTCACTTCTGTGTGACTCTTCATGAGATGTGCAGCATGTTTAGCTGTTTCATAGCAAATTGATGTCTCACCTAGTGGCAGAACAAGGTAAAAACTGTAAGAGAATATGCAGCTGCATGTACTTATATTGGAATTTCGCTTGATTATGCATTATGATTTAGTCTAAATAAAAAAATTAAAAAATATACTGCTAAAAAAACAAAGGGAACATTTCACTTTAATTTTGTGTGTGGCTCCAAATCCAGGCCTCCATTGGTTAATAAATTTGATTTCCATTCATGATTTTTGTGTGATTTTGTTGTCAGCACATTCAACTTTGTACAGAACAAAGTATTCAATGAGAATATTTCATTCATTCAGATCTAGGATGTGTTATTTGAGTGTTCCCTTTATTTTTTTGAGCAGTGTATATAAAAACATTATTTTCTCAGAAGCAGCGTTTTGTTTACTATGTTTAATAGGGTTAAGTACAATATTTCCCCATTTGATCTGGGCTCAAAAATCGAAAATTGTGTATTTATTATAAATATTACATGTTGCATTTAGGAAGTCCATTGTGCACCGACCCGACCTAAAACGTCCTTTCTTTCTGCTCGCTTATCACGATACATTGTAGTGACAGTATCTGTTCTGCAGATGGCAGCAACGAACTCAATAGGTGCAGCAGGACGAGGAAGCGGAACTACGTCACTTTCTTCTGGTATTTGTTTTGGTCAGAACAAAAACGTTGAAACTTGCCGAAGAAATACATAAACATCCGCACGAGCTCTTCAATTTATAGCTCAGAAAGTCACATTTTTACCCAGTTTATTTCCAAAACTCTGAAACAGATAAGGAATCCTTATAATTATATATAAAATGATAAGCTAATATATTTTTCTTTATCTTTTAGCGTTAATGTGTTTTCCAACAAATACAGGTAAGGCAAAACTATTTCTTGCAGTGCTGTTCTTTGTTTTCAACACGGTTCTGGTGTTATATTTTCAACAACAAAAAATGTTCCATAAAACTTATCAGTGAACGTTATGAGATGAAAAGGGTCATAGTGAAGCTACTTGAGGTTTCTGTTCTCGTGTTTGTTTTTAATCTGAATCTAAATTGGAACCCACGTACGAATCGTACGTGGGTTCCAATTTAGTGGTACACAAATGCAATTTTGGTGTTAGCTTGCTAAATACAAACAAACTATCAACTTGTGTGGTCGTTTCTGAAGTCAGAACGTTTAATCCACTCAGCCAGCTGTCAAGCAGTTTGCAGCAATAAGTAAATAAGGAGTATGTTACTCCTAGCAGTCAGAGGAAGGTTGGCTCACTCTTTTTGATATAGAAGGGATTCACTTTAAACTTCAAACAGTACAAAAATGTTTTTGATTATGCTTTATAATGGTGACTTTTGAAAGCTTTGGCACTTGTAGGTGGCCTATCTGCTTTTGTGTAAACGAAACACAATTATACATCATCCTTCAGTTAATAAAGCAGCATCAGTTTATACGTTTCTTTCTCGTTATTTATTTATTTATTGTTTGTTTGTTTATTTACTTTTATCACAAAACACAAGAAAAAAACCAAAACGTCTGTCCTAATTGCGGAATCTGTACAAAAGAACCGCGAATATAAATCCATGTCGCGCCTTTATTTTGAAGGGTCGGATCCTGTTTCCGGTCAGATAGAAGCTAATCCTGGTTGTCTTGATGGGCGGCGTAGAGGCGCTGCCAAATCTGGCAGCAAAATAGATTTCCACCACCGCACCTCTGCTGCTACAGTCCTCCGTCATGGCACCTTAAGCGTGTAACGAACTCGACGTGAATTCATGCTCGGTAGCTGACTGTATCCTGTCTGTTTCCTACGGCTGAGCAAGACGCTGACCCCACCGGAGACACGAGCCGCGGTGCGGACGGGCTGAAGCCGCCACAATGAGCTCCGAACACCAGAGCGACAGCGAGGACGCCGACGAGTCGCAGGATAGGCCCAGCAGCACCGGCAAGAAAGAAGACCCCGTTGGAAGACCGACACAGTCGGAGGTGGAAGAAGACGCCCCGCAGAGGGTCTGTGCTTCGCCTCCGGGGAGCAGCAGCGAGGACCAGCCGGAGGGAAGCGCTGGCTCCTCTCCTCCCCGCCTGGAGGATGAAGAGCCCCGCAGCTCACCGGGCGCCGCTCCGCAGGCGGCGAGCGGTGGGAGCTCCAGTAGCGAAGGCTACAAGGGAAACAGCCTGTTTTCCTGGCTGCAGAGCAGGACTGTCAGACGGGGGCTGTTTGTAGACCCAGCCAGGGATAACTTCAGGACAATGACCAGCTTGTACTGCTCTATGAACCCGGCTGTGGAGTCGGTCAATCTGAGCTCTCAGACCCACGGAGCTGTATTCAATCTGGAGTACTCACCGGACGGGTAAGTACTGAGATGTCTTAGGAAGTGGTCGTAGACCTCGCAGGTTTCACTTGATTGCAATGGCACATGCAACAACTCTGTGCTTCACAATTTAAACCCTTCATCTTTGGAAGTTTGATCTGAAGTTCACGTCACATGCGTGATGTAGTGCTGCGTGTCTTTAGAAAGCTTCCCACAGCAGTCACAGCTAATGAGGACAGTCGAGCCTCCTTGACTAGACACCAGATGCAGGACCTAAATCCTGCAGCCAAACCGGGTCAAGCTGTCTTGTCTGGGTCACGTTTGTTTGTGTGTTCATGTGACAGCGGTAAGTCCTTCCTGCACACTGTGCACACTGTTGGCCTCAGCTGTCTCAGGTGCATCTCAGTAAGTTCGACTATGATCGAAATGAGTCAAACTCGAATATAGATTATTTGCACACAGAGTGCTTTACTTCTGTTCATTTCCACTATTATGGCTTGCAGCTAATGCTAACCCAAAATTAGATTTGGGGTGAAACGACTAACCGTGATAAATCGATTATTGAAATAATCGCCAACTAATTTGGTTGTTGACTAATCGTTAACTGGTGTAGACACACTCCTAAAATTTCATTTGCTGCTGTACATAATATATATATTTTGGATTTTAAATGTAAAATCCTATTTGAATATAAATATTTTCTAACTGAACTTATCAAGTAGCATAGTATTAGCTTTAAATTCTGTCAAAGTCTAATATTAAGCATCTTTTGCTGTGGAATTGTTAAAAACAGTCAACAAATCAGCCTACTCTGTACTGATAGGTAAAGCAGAAAGGAGTTAAGTATTTATTTAGATGCTGAACTGAATCCAGACTTGGTAAAACTCAGCGGACACAAAGTAGCAAATCACAACTGATTATGCAAACTGTACACTGAGGACTTTTTCCCTTTCACTTAACTTTTTTAGCTTAAAATTGCAATATCAAAATCATTTGTAAGGGGTCTTACGCAAATAGAAGGTAAAAAATTAGTGAGTTTCTCTGCCTGTAAACTATAATAGTCAAAATTAACAGGAATATATGGTTGATTTATATCTTTCTGTGTGCAATTAATCTACAGTTATACTTTCTTATACTGAAAGAAAGTAAAGTTTCCATATTTTAACACGTTTGTGTTGTGATGATGATTGCGATTCCATATATTGTGCTGCTCGGTACTTGCAATTTACTGAGATACACCTGAACGATGTAACTTGGAGCATTTTATACAGTGCTTATTGTATCTTTCCATGTTTTTACTACTATCATTAGAATAATAACGTTTTTGTTTACTGTTGCACTATTCCCCCACCTTCCTAAATGTAGAATAACTTGGATGATGACACAGTTAATCCCTGTCTTGTGGTGGTCAGTAACTGGTTTGTGTGCTCCCTGCTCAGGTCTGTGCTGACGGTGGCCTGTGAGCAGACAGAGGTCCTCCTGTTTGACCCCATTTCATCCAAGCACATCAAGACCCTCACAGAGGCCCACGAGGATTGTGTCAACAACATAAGGTGCACTTCTCACATTTAATATCAGACATTTAGAGTTTTTAAAGCTGATCTGAATCACAAAGGGTCACTTGGAGAGAAAAAATTAAGATGGATGAATTTTTGTTCCTGCAAGAAACGGCAGTTTTCAGCATATTCCTCACCTCTTTGCTTCCAAGATGATGTTTCCACATTATTCAGAATATTTTTGACATTTCAAGTTTTTTCCTCATCATTTTAACTTTTTATTCATGAGATCAAGTTTTGACTCAATTCTAGGTGTGGGCGTTTATTGTATCGTTTGTCACTAATCGTGATAAATTTCTGTTGATGATAAGAATTTCGATTTATTGTCACTATAAATTCCAATCAATGACGTATAAAAACCCCCAATGAAAATATCAACATATGATTAAATTCAGTTACCGTGTGCTGCTTAGTGACACAAGTCACACTTCTTTATGTGAATGGTGTCGTACAGAAGTGTATTATAAATGATTTTAAAGAGCAATATTTATGTTTGTGGGGCTATGAATGCCTGCATACAGTCACAGCCATACAGTTACCTTTAAAAAAAATTATAATTAATAGTTTTAATCACTTTTATTGTTATCACAATATTACCACAAAATATCTATATGATATCTATAGCTATAGTTAGTTCTTCATATTTTCAATATTATGGGAAAAAAAACTTCACCTTTTTTCCCCTCCTATTGACCTTAATATAGTTTGTATGTAAAAAGCTACTGGGTTACTTTTACTTTATTATTCTACCTGTACAGCACATTTCTGCATCTGAAGTTGATTTTAAATGTCTCCTATATATGAATGAATGAATAAACGAGGCTCAAAGGCTGAAGGTCGGCTGAAACCGTCTCGTCTCTCTCCAGGTTTTTGGACAATCGCCTGTTTGCCACCTGCTCCGACGACACCACCATTGCATTATGGGACCTTCGTAAGCTGAACTCCAAGGTCTGCTCGCTGCACGGCCACGCCAGCTGGGTGAAGAACATCGAGTACGACACCAACACTCGCCTCCTGGTCACATCCGGCTTTGACGGCAACGTCATCACATGGGACACCAACAGGTTGGTTGGGTTTGCATCGATTTTCAAAAAATAAATAAAAAGTCCATCAAAACATCCACTCAGTCCTATACTTTCCACTTTAAGTTTTACAATAAAAAAAATAAATAAATCTGATTTTTATTGATTTATTTGTGTCACTCAATGAATGAAGTCCAGCTCAGTCAGTTTGGATGAAAAGTATCTATAAATCTATCAGTTTTGTAGTTTTATTGGTACCAGTTGTTCTTTTTTTAAATTTATGGCTTATAAAGATTTTTGCATGGTATACATGGCAATTAAAAAAAGGTTAGTAATCATCTCTAAACTACAGCATAATGGCTGTTTTTCAGTGAAATGCTTCACGTTCCATGTAGTCGGTGTAATTACTGCAAAGTTTTACCTTATTTGGTTGCTGAGGTTCTACAAGGAAGTTGTAATTTATTTAATTTTGAAATATTTATGCCTCTGAAAGTCTTGTGAAATCAACGTCTTTCCCTTTATCACCTCTGTTAAGTAATAAGAGGAAGTTTAAGTTAGTTTAGAGATTCACAAAAAAGCTCTTTAGCAGAAAATGATCCTGTAAATATCTGAAATTTATACTTTTGACTCGCTCCTAAGGCCATTTTCTTTCATTTACCTCTTTTGTTTTAATCCAGACTGCATGTGTTTGATTATTGTCAATAAACTGAGTAACAAATGCCCTACAAAAAATGTAATTCCAACATATTAGAGATGTTGCTGTGTTGTTAAACGTAATAAACGTCCACCCTGGCAGGTTTACGGAGGACGGCTGCCCGCACAAGAAGTTCTTCCACACTCGCTATCTGATGAGGATGCGTCTGACTCCCGACTGTTCCAAGATGCTCATCTCGACTTCCTCAGGGTACCTACTCATCCTCCATGACCTGGACCTCACCCAGTCCCTGGAAGTGGGCAGCTACCGCATGCTGCGAGCCCGACGGACCCCGCTCAGCTCAGGTCAGAACGCAGCCGTCGTTTAAAAACAAAAAGAACGTGGAAGCAAATTTAAACATCTCCACAGGCCGGCATCCTTAAAAAGTCTGAAATACGTGTATCTACAAGAAAGGCTTTAAAATGTCTCAAATTTATGCATTTAAAATTAAGGTCTTAAAATATGTTAAATTAATTGGAAAAAAATAATTCTGCCTTAAATATGTTTTCTTTTTCTCATGGGACTTTATTGTTGTGCAAAACTTTGAGGAGATTATAGACCTTTTCACTGCGTTTGCCGTTTTTGTTTGTACATTTCTGTCATGATACAGGTCTTAAGTTTCATTCACAATGGTCTTAAAAAGTTTTAAATTTGTATATCTAGAAATAAAGGTCTTAAAATATTCAAAATTCATTCAGGAAAAAAATAAGTTAAGTTTTCCTTTTTCTCGCAGAACCTTACAATTGCGCACAGACATTTTCACTGTAACTCAGTGAAAATGGTAACCAACTGCTGGTAACTAGTTGCTAAAAGCTAGCTTGCTTTTTAATGCCAATTTTTGCAATTATCATTACTATTATTTGTATACTTCTGTCATGATACAGAAGCATACAGGTCTTAAATTTGATTCATAATGGTCTTAAAACATCTTAAATGTGTATCTAAACATAAGGCCTTAAATATTTTAAATCAGTTGGGGAAAAATAAATTGGCTTTAAATATTTTCTGTGGTTTTTTCATGGGACTTTACTGTTGCGCATAATGGTCTTAAAAAGTCTTAAATTAGAGTTGGTGAAACCTGCAGAAGCCATTTTTCCAGTGATTCTTAATCTGTTTTTACATAATTCAAATTAAACAAGTGAATTTAAAGGAATAGTATTTAAAAACAAAACAATAAAGTGTTTTTTTTGGGGGGGGTTTTCTTACAGACGGAGGCACATCGGCCTCCAGATCCACCGTGACGCCCCGTCAGGGACACGACTCCAAGCTTCATCCTCACAGAGAAGGTCAGGGATGATCTTAGCTGGATGCTGATAGCCTAGCGTCACTTCGGCTTCCGGGACTGTGATCAAACTTCCTCTCTCCTCAGGTCTGTCCCCACGGAACAGCCTGGAGGTTTTAACTCCTGAAATCCCAGGGGAAAAGGACAGAGGGAACTGCATCACATCCCTGCAGCTGCATCCCAAAGGCTGGGCCACGCTCATCCGCTGCTCCAGCAACATGGACGACCAGGAGGTGAGGAACCTCTCGCGCCGTCGCAAATCCAGATCTACTGCCTCGTAAAAGTATTCCTGACCTTCACCAGTCACTTTATTTGTGATTTAGTTCATTGGGTTTAATATAATCTCACTATAAAATCCAGCTGGTCCCTGAAAGCCTCAGAGGGTTTATTAGGGCAAATTATGGAACATCATGAAGACCAAACCCCAGCCGGGTTAGGGATAAAGCTGAGTAAAATGTAAAGCAGGGTAAGTTATAAAACATCTGTCTATGTGCAAAGGTAGAGATATACCAAAGAAACCTGGAAATGTCTTTCCACGGACAGTTTCTACTTTTTACATCTTCATGTTTTGAAAAATTCTTTCCAATTCACAATGCTTCGCGAGAATGTGTTGACTTAGCACATAAAATGCTCAGCTTGATGGTTCTAGCATGACAAAATATGACAAAGTTAATTGGCACCAGTACTTTTTCAAGATGCTGCGTTTTTAAGCCACAGCAGTTAGGATGTAACCATCTGTTTTTATATCACAGCAACTACAGCTTGATTTCATAATTCTCTAAAAATCTAAACAGAGTGATAGCTCATTTGGCATAACCTTTATCGTCTAGATACCTCATACTTGTCCCTCCTTTTATTCTTCCTTTGTTCGCTTCCTCCAGTGGACCTGTGTGTACGAGTTCCAGGAGGGGGCGCCCACGCGGCCGCTGGTGTCTCCCCGCTGCTCCCTGCGCCTCACCCACTACATTGAGGAGGCCAACGTGGGCCGGGGCTACATCAAGGAGCTGTGCTTCAGCCCTGACGGACGGCTCATCTGCTCCCCGTACGGCTACGGCGTCCGCCTGCTGGCCTTCGACGAGCGCTGCAGCGAGCTGGCCGACAGCCTGCCCGTCCAGACCAGCTGCCTCCGGGAGATCCGCTCCATCTACTCGCACAGCGACGTGGTGCTCACCACCAAGTTCTCCCCAACGCACTGCCAGCTGGCCTCGGGGTGCCTGAGCGGACGCGTGGCGCTTTACCAGCCCAAGTTCTAGCATCCGCCGTTGTTTAAAAAAAAAAAAGAAGAAAAAAAAGTAGTTTTTTTTTTTTTTCTAAACCCGATCACTGCAGACCTGGGGAAACGCGTACCAGTCTAAGCCGCTGCATATAACAGGGTGGAAATGCATCATGGAAGTGTTTTACAGATGGCTACCTTTTGCACATTTGTGCGCAGGATTTGCTGGAGCTAACCAGAGATGCACTGATCTGAGTTCTATTGCCAATTTCTAATCTTTGCTATTTGTACAACTTTAACCTGCCGATACCAACCTTAGTATATTCCGATTTCTGTTTGAAAACTAATATATAGTGTAAGAAAATACAAGAACAGAATTCAGGATATGTTTCTTCCTTATTTACTTACCTTAAGCTGCTATTATTTATTTATATTAGGAGCAGAAACTATGTTTTGAAATAGTATAACCATAGATTACAGCTACTTCTCTTTTACAAAACTAAAATTCTGGAGTTCACATTTTAAATGACCTTTAGCATTTTATAGAAGTGATTTGCATTACTAAACAGAAGCTGTATCCTATTCAGCCTTCCTGTTGTCTTTGAAAGTCTTGCTCTCTCTTGCTTTGCTGCAGCCTTTATGAACCTCAGACATATATTATACTTGGTTTCCTTTCTTACACCTCTTTGCTTCCTCTAAATTTTAAGCGCCTCACTGATTCTGAAACTAGCTAACTTTGAGTCTTCACTCAGTAGTAGCATATACTCTGAAAAGTATTTTGTGCAATCAGGTAGCACTTCCGTATGGTGCATTCACTGACTCAAAAAAGGTTGGATTTTAACGCGTCCTCCATTAGGCAAAAAAATCGTCCAACAGATTCCTCGATGCATCACTACATTTAGCTTAAGAACGTAGCCCAACTATGTAATAACCCAGGTCTGCAGCTGTTAAACGGGTTGAATTTGTTTAGGTGCTAGCTGTCAAACTGACGGCCGTTAACTGGCGTAAAGAAATGACAGACTGAAGCTCTGGGCTAATTGCCAGGTTGCAGCAGAGGATGGACACTTTGAGCCCTGAATTTAAAGACATGACATAGAAAAGCAAGCCCAAAATTGAAATACAAAGAAATTGCATTTTTGTTTTTGCAGACGAAACTTTCTGAACAGAAGTTCAATGCAATTCTTCATGGAACTTGACATCAGGCAACAGCAAACTGCTGGTCGTTTGTGGCTCCTTTAGTTGCTGAGTTACTTTTGGCCTCTTCAATAGAACATTTTTTCTTCTTCTTTTGAGACTTGGCACATCCAGACGTTGCCGTCTCAGGAGGACAACACTAACGGTGCAGAAAGTCAAGTATTGGTGAACCCGGGAGACGAACGGACTTTCGTGTACGCTGTCTGTCACGTTAACTCGACTTCCCGCGCTGCGCCTGGTGCCGCTCTCTGCTGCTTCACTCATGCCTTCGCCACAGGTGCTGCTTCTGTGCTCATACAATCTGAACTTCAAGGACCTACCCTCCTTTACCTGCCTGCTGCTTGTTTTTGTTCCCAACATCTTATCTCTTTCCACTGTCCAGATCCTCTGTCGTTTTTAAGAGTTTTATTTGGTGTATTAATGTTGGCATTAATTGTTGCACAGAGTTTGATTTGATAATCACTTTAGAGTTGTTACTCTGTAATCACCTCTTTACTTTCCCCAAGGCTCATGCTTTTATCTTAAGTCTTTAGATTGAAACATCCGGCCACCTGGAAAAATGAGCAGTAGTCAAAAGGCGGTGAATATTTCTGCATCATTGCAACTCAGAGATGCATAGGTTTACCCTCCTGTGGTTTTAGCGCTACGCTCTGTAGGAGCAAAGCAGATGTCAAGTCTGACAGGGTTCTCCCATCACTGTCGGTTCCCGAAACCATGCGCATGCACACACACAAACAAAAAAAATCGGAAAAGCCTGCGCAAGTTCAGCGTGACCAGGATGGACCACGCACAGGGTAAAAAGATGGCGGGGTCCCATTGATCTCTTAAGATCGCAGGACGGTTAAGAACTACTTTTCATTTTTACCAGCAAACATAGTTTTTCCTAAATACATTTAGGCTACTTCACTTAAGTTAAAATGTTCCTAGAAGTTAATAGTTTTTATTAACAACTATTCAAGTAATATAAAATAGCACAACAGATGCTTACAAACATTTATTAAAAGCCTTAAACCAAATTACATATTTCCATTGAAAAATCTTGAGAAGTTTAGAAAAAATACCCCATGTCTAGAAATATTTCCTACTACTCACTGAGTGTGTGGGCAAGATAAATGTTGATCTTCTAGAAATATTAGCCTACCATGTAGCGGTTAAAAGAAATGGACTTCTGTCTTACATTGTGTTTATACCCCAAGCCAACAAGAAATCTTAAAAAGAATGAATTAAATAAAAAAAAAAAGCTAAAGTTACATTAATTCTATGCTTTTGGAGGCGGAGGTGCCAATTGTAGCTAAATGCGTTTCAGTTAAAGGTTGGCATTTCCTCAAACTTTCGGTAAGAAAGGCAACTGCAATAAAGGGTTGACTTGTTTACCTCCCTAAAACATGTAAAGGTGTTTTACCCATTAGGGGTAAAACATGGTGGGTAAATATCACAACCTGATATCCAAACTCTCATTCTCTGATGGTTTATATTAGAACCTGAATAAACTATCAGGTTTACTATCAGCAAACAGTCGGATTGAGTTCCAAGTCTTCATTAATGTCCTTTTACCGCCACCTGTTGGGAACAGCCACACACTGCAGCCATTTTTTTTTGTTAGTTAAACACTGTTACCGCACTGAATGACTCCAGGACACATTAGAAGTTAGATTACGGTAAAACTCTTGCTATGCACATCAGCCTTTCTGGTGATTCTCCTTTATTATTTCTGCTCTATGCTGAGCTGTCAGTTGCCAAAATATGATTTATGATGGATGAAAGTGAGCTGAGAACTTCTGCTGGTATAGATTAAAGAAAAGCTTCTATTTAGATTGACTTTTTTTTTGTTTTTTTGTAAATGTACTTTTCTCTGACCTCTGAAGAGGGCGCTGTTGCACTCCCATTTATTCAGATTTTAAAATTAAAGGACAAATGTGTGATTACAACTAGTTGATTTCAAGGGATTAAACTGTGTTTAATAATTATTATAACATCAGAGTTGGGAGGGAAATGCGACTGAAGCCGTTTTGACCTGAATTTATCTTTCAGGTAAAGGTTTAAAAACGACACAAATTAGATTTCCAAGCTTCCAGCTCCAAGTTTTCTCCCATTAACGTCACGCCAGGATGCTCTTATACGCATCGTACCTCGGTTAGCCGCTTTCGTAACATGCAGTTCGCCATCAGCTCGGTCAGTCGTTCGGTTCGTCTAAACGCAGGCGTAAACATTTCGTAGCCACATTAATGGTGTCTCAACTGATCTGAGTGTGAAGGGATTCTGTGTTTCTTCCGCTGCTTTTACTTCAGGTACACTCACGAGCTCTTTGAAGTGTCTTATCTATTTTCACTCCGTATATTTACGCAGAAAAACAGAAAAGAAAACCTGGGTTTATCATGGTTTGTGTGTTATTTTTGATTGTTGTTTTGGATTTTAACTTGTATCTAGCCATGAGTTTCATGAATGTTCACACTATTACCTTTTTTTTTTTCTTTTTTCATGTGTGCACCAGTAAATGATGAAGGATGGGTAGATGAAAATAAAACATGAAATGCTTAAAGTTGCTTCCAGCATTACTATTGCCTATAGACAAGTACTCCAGGAACGATGGTCAGAAAGAACAAAAGGTGAATTACTTTACCTCTACTGACTGCCATGTATTTAACTTAAGTATTTCTGTGTACATTGTTTTTGCTTTTTTTGTTAGGTCAAATCTGAAAAGTGTGGTGGTCATTTGTATTCTTGCAACACTTCCATAAAAGCCAGATTTATTAGTTGTGCACTGGCACAACTAATGGTTGCCTTGCCAACAGATGAACCTACCAAGACATGATCTTACACTTAATTCAAAAGGAGAGCATTAAACAGGATGCCCCAGTTAATTCTGATGAAACAAACAGGATATCTAAAAAAATAATAGAGAGAGAGAGAGAAGTATCTTTTTTTCTTTCTTCTTCTTTTTTTTTTTTTACAATGTCTTTTATATTAGACTCTTACATACAGTCCAAATGTGTTAAAGATGGATTTGCTTTGCTTTAGCACAGTGTTTTTTTTTTTTTTTTTTTTACTGGTACGCCTACATTTTCAAAGTATTAACATCTTTTTAGATGCAGCTCCATGAAAAAGTATTTACCCCTTTACACATTGAGTAGGATAACTTACTACCTATATCTGTAGGTAATACAGATATAGGTAGCGAGTCTGTAGAAAAGTGAATGAATCTAGTTTTTTACAGAAGTTTTGCTCATTTTTAATAGCTCAAAAATGAAAATATCACAAAAAGCTGAATAATGTATATTTCAAGTTGTTATATTTAGTCATTTATATGATTATGGCTTACACTGAGTAAAAACCCCAACATTGAATATCTCAGTAAATTAAAATTTTATTAAATTTCCATGAATTATATTACGACGTGGCATGGAGGCCATCAACCTGTGGCTCCGCTGAGGTTAATGGAAGCCCAGGTTGCTATGACAACAGTCTTCAGGCCATCTACATAACTCCATAGGCTCTCTATGGGGTTAAAGGTCGGGAGTTTTCTATTCAATCAAGTTCAGTAATGGTGGTATACTGTATTGAAAAAGCAGTACATATTGTTATGACTGTGAACACCAGGGGGCGCCACCGTTTCGCGGACGTAGCTGCAGCGTTTTTTTCTGATCTTTTTTTTTTTTTTTAGTTAGAAACTGAAGGATTGTGGAGCGGACCTGCATTGTCTCAGTAAACTTAGTTTTTTTTTAAAGTAGGATTGAACACTTTGCATTTTATTAACATTCAACTGATACTTTACTTCTGAATCATTTATTATAAACTTTGACATTTTGCAACATTATCACATTTATTTGGGAGTTTGTTGTCCCCAATGCAGAAAGACAATGTGATATATCAGACCAGCTGACAGAGATTCACATTCTACTTAGCATACAAGAAAAAAAAAGAACAAGGGTTGAAACTATCAGATTTTTTTCTAATTATCCAGTATGTGTGATGTTTTATAAATAGCTCCATGCTCAGGTTTTGACACCCCTAAAACTTTTTTCACATTTAGCTACGTTACACCCCCACAAACTAAAACTGTTGCAACACAAATCCTGAGAAATTACGCTTTTACGCACATATTTTACTCTTCTGTAACAGTAACTCACAATAGCAACTTTGTGTTGGTTCATCACATAAATTTCCCAATAAAATGCATGAAAGTTGTGACTGTATAGCGCAATGTGAAAAAGTTTAAGTGATTTTGCAGGGCACTGTAAAAGTTTGTGTACTTTTGGATATTTGTTTTTTCTCGGCACAGCTGATCCTGCAGTAGAAGACAGTTTTTCATTAAAATCAGTTACATTTCTCTTAAAATTTTTGAAACCAATAATTCATTTCCATTTCAGAGTCTTCCTCGGCCCTTCGTCCTCTCCGATTCCTCTCGGGCCCTCAGGAGGAGCGCGCCCGCCTCGTCTGGCTCTCTCTGCGGCGGTTGATGGCCTTGGTGCTGGCGCGCAGCTTCCTCATCCGAAGAGCGCGGAGCCGCAGCTGCAGGTCCCTCGGGATCTTCTCTCCTTTGGCCCGGAGCTCCTTCAGCCTCTGTATGGGCGTTTTGGTGAGGACGAAGTCGCAGATCGTTGGATGAGGCTCCAAGCCGACGTGGCAGCGACGCATGGACGGAAAGTATCCCTCTGCCCAAACGACCACCTTGTACTCGCCGGGGTTCAGCAGGCGCCAGTAGTCCCCGTCGGCGGCTGTACAAGGTTAGACGAAAACGTATAGGTTGGTGTGAACGTCTGGTGCTTTAACAGTGAAAACTGGAACATTTCACTGTCAAGCAGGAGAGATTGTGTGGATTTTCTGCGTAGCCGAGGATAATGTTGGAGTTTTAGAGCTCACTTTACTGCTAGGTTCCAAAATTTTGCCAATTTTGCAATTGGTGTCAGATAATCTGGGTAGAAAGCTGCAGAATGTAACTTTTATTGCTTAATGGAAACACAGCAATTGAGAAATTGTGGTTTTTCCTCATTAGCGGAATACTGACAAAGTTTAGCGCACATTTGTAAAGGCTGACATCTCCAATACTCAGTCCTGTCACTGCCGGTGAATGTAACTTACATAAAAGCTCTCTTTGGGTAGAAATACAAGATTACAGAAAATGAATTTCTCGTGGGGAGGGAAACACTCCATGTTTCCACTTTGTGAAGCTAACGGGCTAAAAAAACCAAAAACATCTTGAAATCAACAAATAATGTTCCTGAGCTTGATTCAAACTGAACGATAGAGAGAACAACAAAAAAAAAAGTACATCTCCTATCACATTTTCATTTCCCCTCGTAGAAGGGAAGCTAAACAGCAGGTTGAATGAAAACTGCAGGGCTGACCTGATCTGATGTCGTGGTCGTGGTCTTCCACCTTGACCACAGCGTTTTCTATCCCCCGTTTGGTGCTCTTGTCTCTGATGACGCCTTTAATTCCTCTGTGAACCTGAGTGAGGAGGAAACCTGGTGTTGAGGCTGGTGATGAGCTGCAGGCCCAGTAAGAAGCTCACACACACTCCTTCATGTTACACTCTTTGTATAACCATCAACAAACTGCTTACTCCTGGTTAAACATTTGAACAATATGGAACCAACTAGGAATTTTGCTGTTATTTTTAAAGGACCATTATTTTATTTCCATTTTTTAAAACCCCTTAACTGTCATGAAGACATGGGTGTCCTTAAGGATCAATCCACTAACATGTAATCGTTTTGAGGGTGACAGTTAAGGGGTTAAGTTTTAAAATGAAGAAACAATTTAAAACTTTGTAAAAAAAATGTTTTAATAATAATTAAAAAAAAAAAAATAATAATAATAATAATAATAATAACAATGTTGTTGTTATTTATGGAGATAATAAAAAAAAAATCCCACATACTAAAGAGTCTGAGACTGACCTGCTCCATGTAAATTAGAAGAGACTCCTTGTTGTTCTCCCACTCCACTGGAAGCTCACTGGCATGAGGGAACTTATCGCAGGACAGCTCTACGGTCACCTCCAAGCAGTTGGTGTGCAGGTAGCTGAAGTCGTTCATGCCTGCAGAAAAGACACAAAGTAAAAATATACCAAGCCGAGTCTAACAGACCATAATCTCAAGTGGTGTAGTAATCTTTATAAATCCTTTGCCACCAAACAGGAGTTGACTGTATTTTCCGTAAGGAGGCTGATCTGAACATGACTGAAAGTAATTCTTATGGTTTGCTCTCAGTGCCACTTATGAAATAATAAGGAAATGTACTAACATCCAACTATGCAGAAAGTCCTAAAATATGTTGATAAAAAAAATCTTTCATAACTTTTGGATTTAGTAAATGGAAATAATTTTGATAATCCTACCTGACCTAAAAAAAAGAAAAGATTAAACTAATCTTTTCTAGATAATTTTTTTCTAGATTCTAATCTCAGAAATTCTATAAAAAATTTCAGATTAATTTCTAAATTTAGGAGTTGTTTTGTTTGTTTTTTTAAGCAAATTTTCAACTTTTCAAACTCAGAAATGTCAAAGTTTTTGGCGATAATTTACTCTTTTCTTTTATCTACAGTAGCATTGCATTGTCGTATTCACTTTTTTTTCTGCACCACGCAAAAGAAAATCTGTTTTTCTCCTCAATTAATGGTGAAAAAAGACTGGACCTTTAACCAATTCACAACTTCTTCAGTGACGTTTTGTCTGTTACACTAAACTAAAACCAGACAATCAATCCTCTTAACTTCCCTACTCAGCACCAGTTTTTTTTTTATATATCTCCAGTGACTCACTGCCTGGGACCGTGTGCCAGGCTCCGCCGTTGATGATGTTGTTGTGCATCTGGAAGTCTTCGTAGTGGCAGATGCGGCGGTCCGGGTTGGCCAGCACCAGGTGCGTGGAGGCGTACACGGTGGCCAGCCAGCGGAAGAAGGCGTCGTCCGCCGTGGGGGTGTTCTCCTGAGGTGCCCAGTCGCGAGTGCAGTCGAAGGGATACGTGACGACCAGCTCCCCGCCGTGGAGGTTTGCGCTGAGCACGAAGGGAATGTCCTGCATCCAGCTGATGACGGCGCGGGTCTCTGGCGCAACCTGAGCAGCGGCGGAAGACGGTATTAGCATTCTCAAGCTAAGTGGGGCGGCAAAAAAAAAAAAAAAAAAAAAAAAAAGAGAAAAGAAACTGAACTTTTTTTTTTTTTTTTTTTTTTTTACATATATGTCGCGTTTGATGGTGACACGCGAGATATTAAGTATTAAGTCGTGGCTTCGAGCGATTGAGTTGTGGCCAAGAGTTGTTAATTAAGTTGTTCTCGCGAGATATTAAGTCGTTCCAATGAATTAAACAAGTCATTTCCACCTGTTTTTAAGACATTCACGCGAGATATTAAGTCGTGGCCTCGAGCGGTCGTGTTGTCGTGTCCAGGAGTTGTTAGTGAGTTGAAGTCTTTCCAAAGAATTAATAAACAAGTCATTTCCACCCGTTATTAAGACATTAACACGAGTTAAGTCGTGACCACAATTTTTTTCCCTCTTATATTTCCAGAAACTTTAATCTCTCTTATTTTGTGTTTATGTGATAGAGTGGAAGGAAAAGGATATATGAGTGTATGTGAATGTGACTGACAACCATTTAGTGTGCACTCCACATTGTAGAAGAGCGGCATGAAGAAAGCCGTAGTTAAAAAACGTCATTAGAAGAAACATGTGGAGGAAGGGTCTGGTCTGGTCTGATGAGACTGAAAGATTTTTTGCTTTTAAGGAAAACAAGGTGGTCACACTGCAAAATCACAACATCTTTTGATCTAGTTTCTCATACAAATATATAAATAATATACTTGAAATGAGACAAACGTACAGTAGCTCACAAGAAACATCTCAGCAAGACATAGGAGCTTGTTTTAAGTAAGTAATTCCTTAATGTGGGTGAAAAAGTGCCGGTTCCGATGGCAGATTGGAAGCAAAAAAATTTGCAGATGAATCTAGAAATTTTGAATCAGTAGTAAGGAGTTACTTACTGCTATATTATAAAGTGTACGAAAATATTTGCACTAGAAACTGGACAAATATACTTGGTAAGATTTGTATTTTTGTGTGCAGACTTGATGGGAAGATGGAAGGAGTATCATATCAGTGAGAAAAATACCAGAACGATAAAGTCCTTGGGGCTGAACCCAATGCAAGCGACAAGTTTTAGACTTTTACTTATTAAAAAATGGGACTAGCGTGCATCCTTTGTGCTACTTTTTAGTGATATGTCATAAAATCCCACCAGGTTGTGATGTAATGTGACGAGATTAGGAAAAAAAGAGGGTGGAAATACTAGTGGAAAACAAAGTTTGAAAAGAAAATGCTGATCTTAAATGGAAACCACATCTTTCTGCTCGAAATGACAACATTAGGAGTCGTTTTCAGGTTTTCCGGTTTCTTTTACTTGGAAAAGATTCAGCAGTCAATTTCTATAAACAGGGAAACTGACTGAGCAGGATTATACTCAGGAAAACGTCTGGCTCTTGGCTTTGGAAATGTTTTCCAATGCAAGTATCGCGTGCCTCTAAATCCAGATTTTAAGGATATACTGGTACTTCTTCATCTTTTGCCTTTGCTTCTCTCTAATAATGTTTTTATGCAAAAGTTCAGAACTCTGAAGATTCTTAGCCTGTGAAACCCATTTAAAGAATCCAATATCTGGTGTTCAGAGTTATAAAAATTCAGAAAATTTGTTCAACTTTATTGTTAATTTTGCCTCCTGTGGGGGTAAAAACCCCAGTTACTCCTCCTTACCATGGCGTCTTCCTGCGTGTAGTACTCTGGGATGGGGATGTAGTGGTTGGACACTTTAGATGGATCAGCTGCAGTCTCCTGGGCATCCCACATGATGTTGTTGAGGTCTGGAAAGTTATGATTCATGTCGATTCCTTCGTAGCTGTAGCGCCCTTCTGCCCAGCCGGCCAGTTCTGAGCCCTGCAGCCAATCAGATCAGCCCGTCAGACATGGCGTCAGGAATGTCAACGAACACATTCAAACACAATGATGTACAACACAACTGTAAAACGCCCCTTTGCCATAATCCTGTGACATTACAGACCTAAAATCAATTTTAAGGTAGTTTTCTTCTTCTTTTATTTGACTCTCTCTCTTTTTTTTTTGTTAAAGTAACATAAAATTGAAGTATTTACATGGTGAAACAGAGCAAAAACATCTGCCAAACGTGCTTCAGGACAGAACTGTGGAAACTGTGTGAAAAGTTGTCTTTCTTTAAAGAAAGTTGTGAAGACTTTCTGACGGCTCGGTATGAACTCCGTCTAGCAGCACCCACCTTCTTGTAAGCTACTTCATGTCCGTCGGGGTTCATGGAGGGCAGCAGGTGGATCCGCGTCTCTGTGACCAGCCGTACAACGCGCTGGTTGCCCTTTTTGTACTCTTTGCACAAATACTGCATGAGGTTTAGGACGAGCTCTCGACCCAGTGCCTCGTTTCCATGCATCCCCGCCACGTAGCGAAACTCTGGCTCACCTGCCAAGAGGACAATTTAGAGGGTCTCTTTGATCACCAAGAAATAAATGGTCATCATTTATTTCACCATTTATTTCACCAGAGTTTAAATAATGGAGTTTATTTAAACTCTGGCTCTTATTTTTCTTCAAAGTCCAGTGGGGGAAAAAAGAGCAGATTCTTCACTCAGATTACATTTTTGGAGTTTTGAGAAACTCTTTTGAACTGGACCACTGTCAAGCTCTGATTACCTCGATTACCATCGGACATTCCTGAATGTAAAAAAAAGAAAAAAATCAAGATCCCTCAAAGATTTCACATCTGCTGTGTCTTTCATGTTTCAGATTTTATTTAATGGAGCGATGTAAAGTGATGTGATGCTGTGAAGTGGAGAGAAAGTAATATTGTAAAAATCTAAAAACTGTGACATGCAGTGGTTTGCTGACGCTCTGCCTCTAAATAAAATGCAGTGCAGCGCGTCGCCACCAGGAGGCATCGTTTAATCTGCCTTTGGGATCAAATTTTGGAGCTTAAATTTAATTGAATTTGAAGAAACCAACTTGTTTTCAGAAACAGATTAGCCACTGAAAAATTCAAGATGGCGGACTTTTTTCAAGACATCCACAAGGGTCGTCAAGAAAGATTTATTTGTGCACCAAAAAGGGCAATATTTATCACAGATTGATTTTTTTTTTTTAATGTTAAATCGTGCATAATTTGACCAATGCAATCACATTTATTGATAATGTTTGGATTTTTCAAGATGGCCACTATAGTTGTCATGAAAAATGAATTTTTGCAATAAAATTACCAGTTAAAATAATCATAGCTACATAGTTTGAACCATAGTGCATAAATTTGTACTAAAATCAGCAGTGGGCACAGTTAACCAAAATGTTAGCTTCACTAACCTGTAATTAACTAAACAAGAAGCTACGCTAATGTTAAACGCATAACAAAAATTAGCGGAAGCTAATGTTAACCAGACATCTTAACCTCCATCCAACTGATGACTGGCTTGAGACTCACAAACAGCAAAGTCATCAACTTCAGTTTCTGACTTTTATCATTTTAAGTTGATACATTTTATGGCAATAATTTGGCTTTGAAAAATGGCCATCGTCCTGAAATTCAAGCGGCTTGTGGGAAATATGGAAAACGTACAAACTGAGGTGTGGGTATGATATGCTAAGGTTGATGTTTGTATCCACACTTGAATGTTTTTTTACAACTGCAGTATCTGCAAAGTTCTCAGAAACTACAAATCTTCTTGCCTTCCTTGTGGTTTGCATCGGAGTCACACTCAGCCACAAAACCACTTTTATTAACAACAGCTGTCAGTACGTAGAAAGGCAAAAAAACAGAACAGAAGGATTTAAGAAATGTATTTTTCTGAGAACAAAGCAGAACATGCTGCCCCACATTTGATTTATTTGTGCTTTTTGGCACACATGGAGTAACCAAAGCTAACACTGAAGCACAAGTCAGAATGTTTGAAGACAATATAACAAGGAAATCAAAAAGTTAGTTTATACAAGCGAGGCCCTCCGTAGAGTCTAGGCCTCCCCCGGTCGCTCTGCTGAAGGAACCAGGCTGTGTAAACACTGCAGCTGCTAAAATCTCAATAACTTGAGACCTTTCCTACAAAATCATGAATGAACCTTGATTAACCACAGTTTTTGGGAATGTGTTTTCAGTTTAGAGCTAAATTTGCTAAAATATTTCTCAGATAAAAAAGTGGGAACACGCTAGAGATTTTACAATCTAATGTTTAATCTAAATTAGTTTAGAAGATGTTAAATAAGGTTTCTATTTCAAGAATCAAGTTTGTTTGGGTTTTCCCCTTAAGAAATGAATCGTTTGAAAATGAATTTTGTATTTACTCGGGTAATCTTTGACTTGTATTGATATATGTTTGAGAATCAGATTGATGACAGATTTTTGACCGTTTACAATGAGAGATGCAAGCTAGTGAAGCTATTGGTGTATTTAAGTGTGTAGACATATTGAATAAAACTGTAATTCAATATATTTATGTCTGTGTTTAAAAAATAAAAAAAACCCATTTTAAATCAGTTGAGTACTGCTTATCTGTATCGGTTCGGTATCGGCCAATAATAACCCTCAGTTATCAATATGGATATCCGTATCGGAAGTGAAAAAAGTGGGTCGATACATCGTTCAAACACCTGGTATCTAAAATCGAGGACTCATCTCATCTCTTTAGCATTTCTTACCAAGTTCATGTTTCCCAGGGTTATCCGATATCTCCATGACGTAGAGTTTGAGGCCCGTGTAGCTCTTGCCGATGGTGTAGATGCGGGTGATGTCCGGACACTCCTCAGTCACAGACTTCATGAGCTGCAGCGTCAGAAAGATATGCTGAAGTAGAAAGCCTTCGGAGGGGTTAAATCTGGACTCAATCTGCCAACAGTCTGACTAAAACCTTCTGCTTCAGTTTTATGGGAGTTGAGGTTACTCATCGTCTGGCTTTACCTTTCTCATCTCTTTGTAGTCATGGTGTCTGAAGTCCAGATTATCCCTCGAACCTCTTTCCTGCTGGTCGGGATATGGATCTGTTGGATCTACGGGGAAAGACCAACGAAGTGTCAGTAACTCGGCTTTGCTGACTTGGACTTGCCTCAGGTATAGTCAGTGTCCTGTTTTGAAAGTCAAGCATGGCAATGACTCACTAGCGGTGACACACTCTGTGGTTCAGACCCGGTAAATGTATGCGTACCGTGTACACGGCAGCCGAGTATCTCGGCCCTGAGGCAGACAGTCCCGTTGGAGTACCAGGTCTGAGGGTTGATGCGGATGAAACGGGCCACGGTGGGAACGGGAAGGAGCCCGAGAACAGGAGCCTCCGGGTTCTGGTTCCCTTCGAATATCTGTACAATTCAGGGAACAATCATACACAATCACTAAAAGGATTTTAGTTTCATACCTCGAAGGTATTACGCTTGTAATTGTAGCAAAAGTTGGTATCAAGGGGACTGAATCCAATAGGGACCCACCATAAAATTAACATAAAATCCCAATAAAATACCTTAAAGTTTGTGACAGCAATGCGATCAAATATGAATTTGTTCAATACTTTACCATACCACTGTTGGTTTGAAGATTAAGGACACTAAAATTGATAAAGTATTCAATGGAAGTGACTTTCTTGTCAGGTATGATTATAATGGCCACCTACATTTCTGTCCAAAAGTTTTTACTGTAAAAATATATATTAACAATAAAAGAAAGCGGCAGTGATCACAAACAGAAAACAAGAATTTTTATTGGAGTTGAAAGGTAATAAATAACTTACACCCTTATTTAAAAAAAATAACGTGGTAAGTACTGACTTATTTCCACAATCTATGTTCTATGTGAGGTTAGTATACAAAGTATTTTGTTTAGTTTGACCCTCAGTTTATGTTTTTTTCTGTACAGTAAATCTTTCTGCAAACAGTAAAGAAAACTACGGATCAGAGCCATGCTTTTATTTTCCAAAAGTCTCCACATGTTTCAAAGACAAACCGTCTGAAAACATGACCTGCTTGGCATCGAGAGTTGTCTTGGAATGGAACAGAAAACAGAGTAGACTTTTTCCCCCCTCTCCTTTTTCTCTTACTTTTTCCTGGAAAGAAATTTGATTTTTCCCAAAGATGGACTTGTGGTGTTGAAGGAAAAACAAAAATGCTTGAAGTAGATTACAGACTCAGAACAAACCCTGGATGACTTTGGGCTTCAGTTTAATTTGTGTTTTACGTCTGATTTTGTCATCATGAAACGGGTGAATTTTTCCTTCAGTTTGTTTAAGTCTGTCTGCTTCTTCACAGCTGTTTCTTGTTTCCTCCTGCATTATATCACCAGGAAAAACTCATTGAGAAACGTCTCTTATGAGAGAATCCTGACCTAGATTTATCTGCTTTTAAAATAATCTTAAGATGATGGAAATTGGTCTGTTGGACATTAAAAGTTGACAGGATTTGATTAAACGCACCAGAACAATATCATCTGCGTAAAACTTGACATTTTTCACATGATGCATTTAAATTAAGATTAAACAAAAGTGGCCCCAGAATATTTGGAAAGGAGTGGAAGTTAGACCCCCATACTTGAACCTACTGAAATAGTTCAAAGTCAAATTCAAAAATAGTTTGTTGATAACAAAGGGAAGTTAAATGCATATTTATTTAAAACAAATGTAAAGAGTTATGGTAAACAGTAATCTCTGCAGACAGAAAAGATCTCCCGCATCAGTCTGTATTAGTTTGAATTTGAATTTGAAGAAGCCTCCAATTAAAAACACCTTATATTTGGTAGAAATGAATGTATTAGGACAGCTTCAAAAGTCTCTTCAGATCAAATGACGGATCTTACCGCCTCCTCTGTCCCGTTCATGCAGGTCTGCCACTCCACAGTGTCGTTACTCAGCTGAACCTTGTAGGTCTCAACCCAATCCCAACTGCAACACCAACCAAACCCAATGCATTCAGTCAATGATGCAGCAAAAAATGAAATGTGATTTCCACAAGAGTAAACTGATTGTTACCAAATGCATTTATTTTTACTTGTGTGTGTGTGTGTGTGTGTGTGTGTGTGTGTGTCAGTCATAAAGAACTGTGATAGTACCTGACCTCCAGATAGAGTTCCTGCCCTGCAGGATGACTCCGGTGAACAGGGTGAGGTGAAGGGCGTCCACTTCCAGCCACTGATCCTGGTCCTTGAATGCGGCGCACCAGGCTCCGTCGTACTGATCTCCGTCTTCAATCCCCGACTAAAACAAACAAACAAAAAAAAAACAAGGAAGGAAGAGGAAGAAAATCATGTCTTTCTTCTTTATTTTCCTTTGTCAGCTGCAAAATCCATCAGTGGGAAACATTGCATGGGAGTTTTTCGGTGTTGCATAAGTTGGCCTACTTACAGCTTAACTGCTTTCAGATGGCAGATGGAGGGCGGAGGAATGGGGAGTGTGCTGTAAATTTAAGCTCTGTGTTAAACCTAATTTCTCACAGACCTCCTGCGTAGACCAACTGTTTAAAAGTCAAGAACTTGTTATAAAAACAAAAGTTCCCTGCTTTGCAAAATCATTCATACTCTTTCAGATGCTTGTAAGAGATCAGGACAAAGTGAGCGTGAGGTGAACCGATGCAAGGTTTCCAGTATTGATTATGGTTAAAATTCTGAAAAGTGTGGCGTGCATTTGGCCATCCGCTGACAAGCCGGACAATAAGAGAAGCAGTCCAAGATGACTCTGGAGGTGATTGTGTGTTGCAGAGAAGCATGGTGGTGGCAGCATTATGCTGTGGAGACATGTGAACTGGCCTTTAGAATCAGCTGTTTGTCACATACACTTTCAGTTGGGCTGTGGCTGACATTAAACACATCTTGTATTAACTTACACTGAAAAAAGAAAGCGGATGATTCAAAGTCATCATAACTAACAGAAGTAAAGGCTTTCAAACATCCATCTGTGTGGAATTAATCTATTTTTGTGATAAAGTTCCTGATATAAATTTACTGCTTAATAATACTCTAATTTATTGAAAGGGTATTTAGTCTTATTCCAAAGAGTTAAAAATATATATATGGTTTTTACCATTACATGCTGTGCATTATTTCTGTAACAGGCAATAATTTCACAGATGTTAGCCCTTTTTCAAGATCTCAAGCTGTGAGTTTTCTGTGTTTTTTTTTTTTTTTCAGTGAGCTCTGCTGAAGGCTGACCTGGATGTTCAGCCTCCCTCTGTGGGGACCCAGACCCATCCTCTCCTGGGACGAGGCTCGCATCTGGCTGTCGTCAACTCTCAGCGACTCCAGGCCGAGCGGAGGGCAGTCTGCGAGCAAAACAACAAGTTAGGAAGACGTAAAATATGACGTCTCCAAACGCAGCTCCTCGGCAGCAGTGGGAAACTGTGACGACTTGATTAAGGGTTAAGAGCTCGCTTTCTGGTTTGTTGATGAATGCGAAACACAAGATGGATGACGCAGAAATGAGGTTTTGAGCGGGTTGTTATGTGAAATACCACTAATCAGCTCAGTGGAACGTTTGAGGCCCTCACCTCCTTCAAGGGTCGGGTCGGGACGGAGGAGGACGCAGATAAAACCAAGTGCTAGAGGGTTTGGATGTAATCTGAGACGAGCCGAAGGCCGAAGTAAAGAAAAAAAAAATGTTTCAGCTCCGGCTGCAGAGAGGTTTATGGGTTCTTAACGATGAGAAATGTTGTGGTTAATCAAAAATGCATTTAGTGTTTGGGTATGGGATCTGAAATGTACTTCAAAATAAAGGAAGACACTCTTATGGAAAAGGATTATGACCACTGAAGAAGAGTTTTTTTTTCTCAGAATTTTGACTTTTTCCACACAAATTTAAGATTTTTTTCTTAAAATTCTGAGAAAAAAGTTATTTTCTTTCAATCCTCATCTTCTTCCATACACCTTAAATGTCAATGGAAATAAAAAAAACTATTGATATGATCACTGTTTGTCAAATAAAGGTTTTTAGCAACATAAACATACTATTTGACTGAACTGATACCTCTGCTGTCCTTTGAACTACAGTATAATCTTCGATAACTGTTTTGGGGCATTTCAACAAACTGTCCTAACTGGGAAGCACAGTGGTGGGAGCGTCATGCTGCGGGCTCTTTTCTTTAACTGGGATAGGAAAGCCAGTCAGAATTGTAAAAAAGATGGATACTGGGGATGGAGCTTCACATTCCAGGACAGCAATTACCCTAAACAGCCAAACCGATAATGTCTTTGAATGGCCCAGTCAAAGTCCAGATCTAAATCCAATTGGAAATGTGGTAAAGCTTAAAAGAAAGCGTCGTTCAAAGACGCTCCCCCCCCAGTTTGACCTCGTCCTACAAAGCACCAGCCTTTTTACACGTCTGTTTTTGTAAAAACACTCAGAATCACCAGTTATTTTCCTCCCACTTCATAATTAAACGCCTCTTTCTGTTGGCCTGTGTCAATCCAATAAATTAAAGCTTGTGGTTAAAGCGAGACAGAATGCGAAACATTTTGTTCCTAGTTTACTTTTTTTTTTTTTTTTTTACAGAGCACAGGTATGTAACCTGTGTGTGAGGTTATGTAAAGTCAGATTCATCTCTCTGCTCCTCCAGTGAAGTGGAGGGTTGAATGAGATTATCAGAAGAACAAAAAATTCAAACTTATTTATTTCACAATATAAAACCCAAAGAGGTAAACTAACGCTTGAAATGTGAAGTCCCTGAATGCATCAGTTAATTAACTGTGGGTTTAATTGAAATTGAGTAACTTTCACACACAGCTTCAAGAAATAATTTTTTTTTATTTTCAGCCTTACCCGGTTTTGCTTTCTTATCATCTTTTGTGTTGGGACGCCCTCCCTCCTCTTCTCCCTGCTTGTCTGCCCTGACGTTGCGTTCACTGACCGCAGGACTCGCCGTGGAGCGCAGCTGCTCTGTTCCTGCTGTCGCTCCGTCTACGCTCCTCTCCGCCGCAGTCGGAGCCTCGGTCCACTTCGCTGACTCAGGGGTCGTATAGTTCGGTAAAAGAGAAAAACTCTCTGCCGTCGATTCAGCTGCCCCTGTAAAACCAACGAGAGAGAGCAAAGAAGCCAAAACGCACAATGACTTTTCCATTTTACTCGTTTTTTTCCTTTCTTTTCTTTTTTTTTTCTTCCTCCTGCAGAGTTGTGATGGAGGAGAGAAAATCCTGGGTAGTTAATACCCTGATGGACCCGGACCTCCAACCCTCCTCTTTGAGTCCCACCTCCTTCTCTTTGCCTCTCTCTCTTTCTCTCCTTTCCTCCCTCCCAGATGAAATTCCAGCTCAATTCCCACGAAAAATGTCAAACTCAGAAATGACTTATGAACGTATTTCTACATGAAATGTGCGCCATGGTGGCCTATAATAAGTCACTTTAGTTAAGTGTGTTATTTCAAAACAATTCCACCTAAAATGCTTCAACAAGCAAAAACCAAAATGAAGCGTGTGGGGTTGAGAGTTTATGTAACAAAAAGTTTGTAACGGTCAACAAGGCCTCCAAGGCAAGTCTATAAATGTACTATCTGATTAGACGTAGTAGCTGTGATTAAGGTTTGAGGAGTAGTGAATGGCAAAAACAGTCTTTTCAACAATAAATATGAATTGACTTTTCTAAAAAGAAAATTGGCGGCAGACAAAAGAGTTTGTCCTAGATCAGAGCCTTGTGGAACTGATGTTTGTGTGCCGAAAACATTTTACACATGTACAAAACATCCTTGTCTGTGTTTATTCTTTATTTATTTTTGGAATGATTCCTGAATCTTTAAATTAGAAGAAGCTGTGGATATCTAACATATATTCCACAAAATATATTGCGGAAATCGTCCCTTTATTTAGCTCCAATCCCTTCGGTTAGCTTTAATTTTTCCGGTAATGCTAACTGATTGGCCTAATTGCTGTGCGTCTTGTGACGTCATTGTGCCCTTATAAGTGACAGAAAGTTACCACTGGATAGCATCTTATATCTCTATGTACCCACTATATTTGGCATTTAATAACAAAAAAAGACAAAGTTGTTTAGAAAGTAATTCACATTTAAATGCTAAAAGTGAATATTTTTGCTGAGCAGGTGCATCCTGTGTTTCAGGAAGGCAGGAAACAGTTACAGCGTACCAATTTTCATGTGGCGGGTGATATTTGATATCAGTTTACGCCGGCAGATCTTTCACATATTTTAATCATAATTGTGACTGATTTGTGTTGAAGCTGATCTGTATCAGTGTTCAAACTGACAGTTTATGTTCATGTCATCTAACCTGAACACTTTTAGATTTAGACATTTTCCATGGACACATTCATGTTTTATCTTCTAAAGTTTCCACCTCTTCTACCATACTTTGAGTCTCTAACTCTGCAAAATGTCCGTATCCGTCACACATCACCTGTGTGAACAGAACACAGTAGCTAAATGCACACAGATTATGTTACTGTAACAAGTTTTGTCTCTTGGACAGACTCTAGGGAGTATATCAGAAGCTGATATTATTATTATATTATTCAAGGATCAGAAAGTTCTTTTTTTTTTCACGTGATCAGAGTTTAGATTTAATAACCTGTGTTGTATGAAGAAAAGCTTCCTTCCTCTTTAGAGATAAGACACGCAGTTTATAAACTGATCAGGAAACGCACCAGTTCTTTTTCTTAGTCACCTCCTGTGGCAT
Source organism: Poecilia mexicana (assembly GCF_051168715.1). Classification (NCBI taxonomy): domain Eukaryota; kingdom Metazoa; phylum Chordata; class Actinopteri; order Cyprinodontiformes; family Poeciliidae; genus Poecilia; species Poecilia mexicana. The sequence continues at coordinate 4,842,996 of NW_028263391.1, read as the reverse complement.
GGTGCAGAGCAGCTGCATGTACATGCCAGGAGTTGGTGTCTTGAGCTGTTCAGTAAAAAAACACTCACCTGTTTAGCTGTGAGAATCAGTCAGTTGCAAACGGGATGATCTTCTGTTAGACAACACAGTGAAAACAGTCAAAACCACATTTAATGACTCAAAACAATCAGGAAGGCAATCGCATACATGATTTTTATTTTATTTTTTATGTGTCAGTAAAGAGTGATTTGAAAAATAACCATGGATGCATAAAGTCTGAAAACCTACACCGTGTCACAAAGGTATTTATACCCCCTACAGATGTTTGTTATTAATAAGTAAAGAACCATGATTTAATTCATTTTTCCAGGTTTTAAAACAAAGGAAAACATAAAACTTTTGGAAAAAGAGAATAGATATGTTTTCTTCTTTAAAATATCGACAAGAAAAATGGTAATAAAATAAAAAAATATATAAAAGCGTAAGCATATGTTTCCTTGTACTTTTACTGACGTTTTGTTGTGGAAATTCAATGCAATTTTCGGTCCATTGTCTAGACCACCATGACAAAGATGGACTCCATAATGAGTTTTGGTCCTCATGAGGGAGGACCAAAACTGACATAATTAAAAATACAAAGCAGAAATGTTTTGTTTTGCCTTTTCCTTATACATACATTTCGTCAATAAATGCACATACAGTGATACCAACAACCACATTTAAAGAAATACTTCTAAAACTTGCATGTTACTACATCTATATTTTAATAATATTGGTCATTACGTATAACGTGAAAAATAAGAATAAGTTCAAAGACTATACATTCTTCTTCAGCAAAGTACAATATTAGTTTCTTTCTTTTCTTTTCTTTTTTTACAACGTCAGACATTATACAACCATTTTACACATTAAAACTGAACAAAAACGACTGTAATAAGTGAGTATTCATGTCATTCCTCTTGACACAGCTCGTGGCCCAAGACACTCAGTTTTACTTTGAAACGTAAAATACCTCAACCTGATTGGCTCTTGTTTTCTTCTGACGTGTACACGTCAAATTTGCCACGCAGGCGCACTAAATCATAACACTGCATATGAAGTCACTTTACTCATCCTCATGTCGCGCGGGTCTTACCGCCTTATTTATCGGTTCCAGTGACAGGTGTAACTATAGTTCGCTAGAGGCCGAAGTTAGGGGATGAACAGCTGGGCACGGCTGTGAAAATATGGTCGCTGCGAGGGCTGACCAGCTGGAGTTAGCTTTGGCTAGCAAATGGCTGCTCGGCTGGGATGTCTGCCACTGTGAGAAGTAAGTGAACCAGCGCTACTTTTAGCTGCTTTACCACAAACATCCGCTTTATCACCTACCTCAGCCTCTCATACTGTACAACTTCAAACAATAAAGCAAGACTTTGCCTTTGTTTTAGGGGGTTAAAACGCAGAGTTGTAGGCTCTGGGTCCTTCCTCTTCTAGCTTAAATTCTGTTTGTTTGGTTGTTGATTATTTTTTAGATGATAAGACACGGAAAAGTGTATTGAAGCACAGGGAAACCTGAGCCTCCCCCCTCCCCAAACAAGCATGTGACAAACGGACTCCAGTGTGACCAAAGACTTGGTTGCAGCCAAAATGCCTCGTCTGGATGAAGTGGCCAACATTGCCCTCAGGGTGCCCAGCATTCTGGTTCTGGACCTGCTGTATAAATGTGACATTGAGGGTCTGACTGAAAACCTCAAGGCTAAAAACGAGGACATGCTCTTCAAATACAAATATGTCATCTGGAACATGTTCTATCTTGGTAAGTATGGCTTTATAAATCACTTTTAACAAATTGTGCTGTCCGTACTGAACGAAAGCATCCCTGTGGCATCATGCCGCCACCACCGTGTTTCACCGTGGAAGCGGTACGCTCTCATGAATGCACGTTGAACAGAAAGTTTGATTCTGAGCTCATCTCTAGAGCATCTTTTTCAACATGTGTGCTGGAAGTCAGTCATTTAAACCCAGCCATAATTAGGGCTGAAGTGATTAATCGTGATTAATCGATTGTTGAAATAATTGTCAACTAATTTAGTAATGGATTAATGGTTAACTGGAGTATGCAGATTCGAAAAGAGACCGTTTGCTGAAAGAATAACATATTCAGAACAGCAATTAAGCCAAAACTGTACAAAAAATATATAAATATTTTGCTTTTAAGACAAATAAAAAAAAATTAAAGTCAATTAGATCAAATACTCTGGAAATACATGAAAACTAAACAGAAAACGATTTTAAAAGTTGTCTATCTCGTTACCGTAGCACTTAGCAGATGGAAATAATTTTAGTAATCTTAGCTCACCTACCACAGGAAAGGTTTATCCTGATAAAATGTCACAATAAAAGGGCCTGAATCAAATTTAACTGTGAAAATAAAATGGCAAACCACATATTTCCTTCTGTTTCAGATTTATGGGTTACGTGTGATATGACTTTTTTTTATTTGTTTTGGAGGCGCTGTACCTGAAGGTTTCAGCCTCTCTGTCCTCGGTTTTAGTGAATCTATTGAAACTTGACTTCTGTGCCCGTCTCTGTCCTCCATCCAGCTCACCTGACAAACCTGGTTGTGTTGATCATGCCGCTGAGGCACATTGTTACGCTCTACCTTCATGTCCTCGTTGCCCTCCTTCTGTACATGGGGCATCAGATTTCCAAGTGAGTCTTTACATCCTGTTTTCTCTAAAATGTCAGGATATCAGGAACCACTCTCATTACCAAAAAAAAGAGTTTATTTGTACAGTTTTTCACTATGAACCTCTTCAGACTGTAGATAAAGTATTTTCCCTAAACTGAATAAGGTCATACTCTGAATTAGCCAAAACTTTGTTCAGCTAATTGTGGCTATGCTACATTATGTATTATCTTAATTGCTCTGCTTCACGTTTTTACTTTAATACGAATACAGATTCAGTCCAGAAGTGGAAAAATAAAATTGTTTTATGAAGATTTAAAGCAGACGTTGATGTAGCATTAGATTGGCCATCACTCATTTGTTAGCTAAGCTTTTAGTTAACACCAGTGAGATATCCTGTAATACGATCATGCTATTTCTTCATCTCTTTGTTTCCCATTTCTTTTCCAGGGATTATGTTCGAGAGGAGGTGCAGCTGGGATATGAAGGGGCGGTCTATCTCAGTTCTTTGGCCTTTAATAGATTCGTCTCTGCCATGACCAGTGAGTATCTGAGCCAAGTTGACTCTAAATGTGAACTTTGAAAGAAAGTATTTTCTCACACAGACTCCTGTTGCTTTTTACTGCGGCAGGAAAAGTTCTGTTCTTTAATTCTTCTTTGTCAACTGGGACTGAAGCGATTAATCGGATTAATCATGAAGAATTGATTATTGAAATCGTCAACAAATTTAGTAACTGATTAATTGTTGGTGAAAGAATATCATCATCAGACAATAGTCAGCAGATTAGCAATACACTATACTGATGCGTCCAGCAGAAAGATTTGAGGTTTTCACATGTTGATGTTAGACGTACTTTCTTTAGCTGCAGATGCATTCTTCACTACAAATGATCAAGAAAATGCTACAGGAAGGCTGTGTTATTTATTTTTTTATTTATTTTTTATTGAATCTCTAATATTATATTAAAATAAGTCTTAGGCAGTTAAATGAAATATCTGCAGAATGTAACAATTTGTTCTCGATTAATCGTCCGAATGATCGATTCATAAAATAATCGTTAGGTGCAGCCCTGCTTTCAACTTTTTCTTGTTTTTGTGCATAATGAGCCTAGGAAAACTTTTTTTTATGTCCTTCAGGTCTTATGATAAACTTAATTTTGTTTTTAGTTTTATTTCTTTAACAAGGAGTTGATGTGTTTGTCTGAAAAAGGCGATTGGAGCAGATTTCTCTCAGTAGTTAAAATGTTAAGACGGAAGAACCGAGGGGGAAACGATTTTACTACAGCTACTTAAAAAAAACAAAAACAAGAACAACATAAACCAAAATAAGTAGTCTGATCTTTCTGTTTCTCCAACGACAGGTCAGATCATCCTCAGCACGCTCTGTGCCTTCCTGATGAAGACCAGAAAGGTGTGGCTGTTCTCCACTCACATGCTCCCCCTGCTGGCCCGACTCTTGACCGTCCCTAATGCCACGCTGCTGACCGTCAACACTTTCTCCATGGGCCTGACGGTGGCAGGGATTGGCCTGTTTCTCCTCGCCAACCTGTTCGTGCCATATCGCCTGGCGAGGGCCGCCTACTCAGAGCTGCTTCACCTGGAGGTATTCACGCCCCGAAGCCGTGGAGACGCAAAAACCTCGGCCCGAATGGTTATTTCGCATCTTTCTATATGCAATACCTTGCTAAACTAAAACACCGGTTGTTTTTGCAGACCTTTTCTTTTGTTTTATAACATTTTTTATGTATTAATTCACCAATTAGCGTGTGCAAGACAAGCATTACAGACCGACAAACAAGAGGTATGAGCTTCCATTGACTAAATAATTACACAATTTAACAAGTCGAAAATAAATTAGCGCCATGGAAACATTTTTTTTTGTTTGTTTGTTTGTTTGATTTTTGGCTGTATCAAAATTGGTTTATTTTGCGAAACACTTTTTTCACATCATGCTAGTCACGTGATCCACAACCAGATGCTGCAGCTGGCGGAAACTACGAGCAAAAAGAAAACAGGAACTAGCTGAAGTATCATATTTTTTAACTTATGACATGACACGTGATTTTTATCCATTTCTTATTTAATGGAAACACCACAACTGTAAATTTAATTACATTCTTTTTTTTTACATAAGAGGAATATCAACAACGTTTTGCGCACGTTTCCAATGGAAACACAGCTACTTGAAAGCATTTCAGGTGTCTTTTCATGCTCCGCCCCCCGTCATCACCTGGGGCCTCCCGTCTCCTAGGTGATGGAGCTGTACAGACTCCTGGCGTTGGGGATCTCTCTGTGGAACCAGTTCGCTGTTCCAGCCCTCTTCAGTGTCTTCTGGTTCGTTCTGTTCGCCGTCCAGCTGTGCTCGAACGTCATGTCCTCCAGCGTCTCTGCGACTTTTCAGGGAATCATGTTCTTTTTGCTCACTAGGTGCGTTTATTCCTTGATTTTTTTGCACTCTTTTTTGTGTGTGTGTATTTTCTCCTGAATTTATAGTCTTGTTGTTGTGTGTTTGCTGAACCGCGCAGCGTGTCAGAATGTTGCGCTACGCCGTACTCTCTGCTGGGTCTCACCTTCGTGGTGTCCTATCTGGCTCTGGGACTTCTCAACCTGTGCAAGTTTTACCTGGGAGGTTTCGCTGCGGTGCAGAACGAGAACGTCATGCACAGGTGAGACGCTGTCCACCGACTTCCTGATTGTTTCTGCTTTCAGTTCGCATCAAACAGCTTGAATTGTTTGAAACGTCGTGGGCGCTGGACCGTGTGTCAAACGTTAGCGTTTATTTCACCAGGTGTTTTTTGACCTGACTCAGTTGCAGTCAGACACAAGAATTTGTGATTGTTTTTGTAATTTTTTTTTGTAGTAAAAATCACTAACTTTGTTGCTATTTTAGAAACATTCGCAAGGAATTTTGCTATGTTCTCCTTATTAAACCCCTTTGAAAAAATCTACATATTAAAGAAAAAAGTAAGGCTGAGGCAGCAGTACAGTAGAATTAAGAAATACTGCCACCTGCAGGTGGGAGCTAGCAGTCAGTAAACCCAATGTTTTTAATAATTTTTGCTGGTAAATTTGCAATAAACTCGCAGTTTTGTGATGCTGTGATAAAATCCACAGATTTCTTGAATTTGGGTGAAAATTTTTTCATTCGTGGGACTGATTAGGCTGTTATTAAAATCCATGCAGAGTCATCAGGCCAAATTCTTTAGCTCAATATGGAAATAAACGTAAAACAAAAATCACATTGAGAAACAAATTTTGTCCTTTGAAAGTAGAATGCAACGTTGAGCAGTCAGACAGCAGGGAAAACATCCCAACATGTTGGCTTTGTTGCCTGCAGCTGAATCACGTGTTTTTTTCTCACTGTCTAAAGTTGAAACTAAACAAAGTTTTCTTGTTTTAGTTTAGTTAGAATTACTAAAGTTATTTGTATTTGTTAGATGTCAGAAAACCTGGTGAAAACGTTTTTTTGTTTGTTTTTGTTTTTTGTAACTTTCCTCGAATTTAAAAGTTTACATATATTGGTCAATATTAGGGATAATTGTGTTTTACAATGTATGACTTGTGTCAAACCTTTTGGGTGTCCATCCCGGATACTCACCAAATGTATGTAAACTTTTGAATTTGAGGAAATGTGCAAAAAAATTCTTAGAAAAAAATAAAAAAATGTTCTTGCCAAGTTATTTGGCATTTAACAAGCAGAAATAATTTTGGTATGTCCAACAAGGCGAAAACCAGAAATGTTTGATCTAATTTATCTTGAAACAGTGAGGAGAAAATACTTGTTGACTTTCTTTTTGTGTCCTCGCATCAACTATCAATCACTTACAAAACGCCCCGCGACCTCATTTGATTTTGACCTTTGTTCCATAACATCTTGTGCAAAACTCTGTTCACCTAAGAAGATTTCTTCACAAAATTTGTTTCTCAATTAAAAAAACAAAAAAAAACAAATTAAACCAAAAATATGTCCTTAACTTCTCCTTGTGCTGGTTTTGTCAGGGGCGTGACAGAGGGAGTCACTCTGCTGCTGCTCGCCCTGCAGACGGGTCTGCTAGACATGCAGGCGCTGCAGCGCACCTTCCTCCTCAGCATCATCCTCTTCATTGTGCTGACTTCAACCTTGCAGTCCATGATAGAAATAACAGATCCCATCATTCTAGCCCTGGGCGCGTCACGCAACAGGTACCAATCACTCAGCGAATTTCACGTCTCCTCAAGCGAGTCAGAGCTGAGAAAAAGTTGTAAAAATATATATATATTTTTTTTCTTTCTGCTGTTCTTTGGTTTTAGAAGTTTGTGGAAGCACTTCCGTGGCCTCAGCATGTGTCTGCTTCTGCTGGTTTTCCCGGTGTTCATGGCTTATAAAATCTCCCAGTTTTTCCACATGGACTTCTGGCTCCTCATACTGGTTTCCAGCTGCATGCTAACCTCCCTCCAGGTCTGTTTGTCGTCATGTCGTATAAAAATAATTGAGACGCATTTCTTTAAATCATGTCTAGGATGGAATTTCTTGAAACATGGTCCCTCCGTAGTACGTAGGATAATAACATCTTCCTTTCAGTTTGCACCCTGTATTTTCTTTTAAAGTTACAAAATTTGACATTCCTGCACAAATATTACTCACTAAGATACAGCTGGCATGGAGGCTGGATACAAACTGTTAATCCATGGATAGGTTCATGTTTCCCTCTTTCCTCGTTTGTTTTTGCTTTCTTTGGCAGCAGCCCAACATCAGTAACCTGAACCCCTGCTGGATGAATCTCCATATTTTTTCCTTTTTCTGTTTTTGGGTTCAGGTTTACAGCTCACATTAGTTATATTCAGTTCCATGTACTTGATGAAATGATCAAAGTGTTATTTTATAGACACCTGCTGTTACGCCACGAGTCACTTCAAGCTAATAGGATGGCAGCTGCCCTCAAATACTCTCACCTTCATTTGGCTCAGACAGTGGGAGAAAAATGTGCTGTTTATTATCATGGCTAAGCGTAGTAACCACTGATTTAATAATGAATCTGACTCTCAGATACCAGCGTCTGATTAAACTGACAGAAAGCACAACAGTGAAAAAAGGAACTTGGTTAAAGAACACATGTTCTTCCTTGAGAAAACTTAGGTTCACGAACAACAGCACTGACTTTCTGCTAGAGCTTGTTTTGGTTTTCTGGCTAAGTCAGACTCCTCAACGTGTCAAAACCCAGAAAATAAACAACTCTACCACTTTGAGTTAACAGTAATATTTAATTTTTAAAAATGCTTGAAATGCCAGACTTTGACTCTTCTTAAACCCTTGTGAACCTTGAATAAACAAAGTGGAATGGGATTTGGATAGACGTAGTACTAAAAGCCTGTCCTAGATTGGGTCGCGGTACCAATATTTATAAGCGCATTCTTGTTTGACTGCCGTCAGTTGCTAATGAGAAAATACACACACAAACATTCACACATCCAATGCATGCTTCTCATTCCTGCAGAATTTGAAAGCACAACAAATATTTAAAATGAAAAAAAGAAAGGAGTAAAAAACGCCAAGTCTCCCGTGTATTAATAGTTCCTAGAAACAATGACGATGACGATTCTTGTCCAGGTCACAGGCACCATGCTGATCTACTGCCTCTTCATGGTGGAGCTATTCCGCAGTGACCCGATCGAGAGCCTGGACGAGGTCATCTACTGGGTGAATGCCATCAGCAGGGTGCTGGAGTTCCTGGTGGCGCTGTGCGTGGTGGCCTACGGCACCTGGGAGTCGCTGTTTGGCGAGTGGAGCTGGATGGGCGCCTCTGTCATCATCATCCACTCATACTTCAACGTGTGGCTCCGAGCCCAGTCCGGCTGGAAGAGCTTCCTGCTCCGGCGGGAAGCGGCGAAAAAGATCAACTCCCTGCCCAGAGCCACGGCGGAGCAGCTGGACCAGCACAACGACGTCTGCTCCATCTGCTTTCAGGTGCGTCACTCGTTCCACAAGGGGTGATCTCTGCAGAGCCGGTAAAATGGGATTTTAAACAATAATATGTACTGTAATAAGCTGTGACCTCAGTTAGCCGTGGATCCTTATTTTAAAGATCATAGCTTGCGTTAGTGGAGCGATAAAAAGTAAATTGGAGGCATCAGTAGTTGGTGCAGCGAAACATGTTCTTTCTTGTGAATTTAATTTGTTTTTGGCTTTGAAAGAAAAACCTTCAAAGGTCTTAAATTCGTCGATGTAAAGTTAAGGTCTTAAAATGTCTTAAATCCGTTAAAAAAACTGTAAGTTGGCCTTTGAATACATTAATCTCGAGTCTTAAATTTTGTTGCGGCCATGTAGGTTTTGTTCTTAATCGGGTCTCAAAGTTTGAGTTTCATCATCACTCACAGCATTCTGTGTCTCGAGGCAGTTAAAGCTATTGGTTACAAGTTGCTAATAATTGCTACCCAGCTAGCGTTTTATGAGTATAAACTTATATGCAGTTGGCTGGACAACATTCACAAAAAAATTTAAAAAAAAATCTCAAAACAGCGAGCTAACAAAAAGACCACAGAAAATTCACACTGTTGGTCCCCTGAAAAAAAAAAGAAAAGTGCATTTCTTTTGTACATTTCTGTCATAATATAGGTCTTAAATGGTCTTAAAAAGTCTTAAATTTGGTTAAACCTGCAGAAACCCTACCAATGGTATGATTTTATGGCCATTCTAAAGATCGTAAAACCATCATAAGATGCCAACAAATACAAGAAACACAGTTTTCTCTGAATCTCCCTGCAGTGATTTCTCGCATAGCAAACAGGCTTACACTGTCGTCTTTAAAAGACTGAAATTTTCACTGGGAAAATAAGAACACATGTAATGTATGTAATGCAATATAGTTGCTTCCCAGAAGTTGTGTTATCTACAGAAAAGTCTGTTTCTCACCTGATAAGGGACTTTTGTAGAAACATATGAAATATTGTGCTTGTGAAAACATTCATCCAATGAAAAAATAGAAATGAGTACAATTCTGATGCATACACATGTTTTGGACCTTTCTAAATTCTGGCCCAGACAGAGATTTCCAAAGTACAGATAATGCTTTTAAAACCACAGTGTTATCCCAAAGTGCTTTACAAATAATAATTGAAACATTACAAGCAATATACAACAATGACATATTTATAGTTTCCCACAATGTATTATAAGCCTGGCGGGCCTCCATAACCAGTTAAGTCAGCAGTGAATTTCTTAGTTTACCTCTAAAAACTAATATACTCGTTCATTTCTGATTATTTTTTATTTACCAGTTTAATGCAATTTTGGAGATTTTAAACTGAGTAAATAATTCAGAGATTAAAATTGGTCACTTATGTTTTCACAAAACAGCTGCACTGATTGAACTGGATGAAAACGATGTTTAATAAAAAAAATCCCAAGCAGACAAAGGATTTAAAACGTCAATAAATTGTGTTTGCAGGAGCGTAGTGTAGAACTGGAGTCTGGAGCCGTTCTGGTCCGTTCTGGCTTCAGGTCCACTCTGTAAACAAACAACAGTAGTACAAAATGCTTCACGCCGAGTGGGGCTTTTGAGACGTGTTCTTCCTGTTTTTCCAGCTTGACACCTTCTTTAGTTCACGCTTTTGTTTTGTTTGAAACACTGTAAATGCAGATGGAAATCTCATAATATTAATTAGGGAAAAGATGACAAAACAAAGCTAATTTAAAATTGGAGGCGATTCTCTATAGAGAACCGCAATTCTGAACCAATTTAACAAAAATACTCAATCAGTTTTAAAATGAGTTGAAGTTGTACGTTTTTGACGCTCATATTTGCGATTGTACTGCATGTCCCACTGTATATATTTTGAATAATTCTTTGATATTTAAGAAAAAAACAGGCAGCTAAGCTAGCATAACAACTGTTAGGTTAGCAAAAACAGGTTTTTGTTGAAATATAAATTGATGAAACGTTAGAGAATTGCTTTAAATAATAAATGTTTTATTTGTTTACAGCGTCTTTTCCTCTGGTCATATAATTTAAACAACATTTCTAGACCGTTTGAATAGAAAAACTGGTTGCTGAATTAAAAATCGCTTTTGAATGAAATAGTTTCTGAATTAAATCGTGACCCTAAAAATCTGAGTCAAATCGCCACACACTGAAAGATTTGCATCTTTATTCAAAATATAAAAGAGAGCATGAGTTTACTCTAGGGCTGAAACGATTCCTCGAATGATTCGAGTACCTCGATTACTAAAATTCCTCGAGGAAAATTTACCTGCCTCGAAGCTTCGTTAATTTATGTTTTATTAGTTAGCGCACCTTGTTCCGGCCGGGACTTCATTTGCGTTGCGCGGAGCTCTCACTTCCGCCTCTGAGTTGTTGACAAAAGCTAAGTCTCAGCGGCATAAAGTCCAATCTTCAAGACTGGCCCGTGGGGATTTTATTGATTGATGATAATGCCCGACTTTTTATCGTTTTTGGGGAACCAATAAGCATCCTTAAAATGACTGGGGGATGCCTGGAGTACGGCAGCATTTCTCCTCCGGGGCTGCTGGTTGAAAGCGAACGGCGGGAAGAGCGCTGAGGTGAGCGGATAGCCTGAACAGGGCGGGCGGCTGAGTAGCTGATGCTTACCGTGTAAATGTAGCTTTACCGACGAACCGCACAATAAATTTCATATCCCGGTCTGAAGAAACGGGTGGCGGAGCGCATCGTACATGGGTGGTAGATGAGTTTCTGAGTGTGACCAGTGAAGGTGTCGTAAATATCCCGTATTGCTTCCCCCCGTGTTCGTCCCCCGGTCTAACGGTTCGTCAGTCCGCTGGTCTATTTCCTCCCCTCCACCCCATCTTACTTCCGTTCATTCGCCCTCTCCTCCCACTCCAGGCGGCATTTCCCGTATTTTCAAACCCAAAGTGTGACAGGTTAGGTGGCAAGGTGAGTTTAATTAATCTATTAAACTCACTGAAGATGAATACATAAACTAAAAGCTGGATTGTAGACATTTTTTATAAGCATATTTGTGAGCCTGCCTCTTTGTTATTAAATTCAATATAATTTCAGATTTTTCTATAACTTTTCTTCTGGTTAACTTAGAAAGTGAGCTATTATTGTTACAGGTTAGTTTTCTAAACTACAAAAAAGCAACTGTTAGGGATGCTCAAATATGAAAAATTGGACTGATATTGATATCTGATAGTAACACCGGTATTATGCCAGATTTACCAATATTTCATTTTATAATTTTTTTAAATCCGATTACTCGATTAATCGTAAGAATAATCGATAGATTACTCGATTACTAAAATATTCGTTTACAACAGCCCTAGTTTACTCTACTGCAAATTAGCAGAGGCAATGGATTTGATTACTTAAACCGTGTTCAATGATGGCAACAAAATTATCAGAAAAACTTTATTGACAGTGGATGAGAGCGAGCTGGCTCACATGTTGTAAAATAAAAAAATAAATAAAAATACAATTATGGAACACCCCATCTTGGAAAAACGGTGTCTTTAGTCAGAAGCTACTTCAAATTGCAGACTGCTACAGGTGTCGGCATGTATCACCTTCCACACCAACTCTGAAGAATTAATATAGGTTACAACATTTAATTTCCCTTTGGGAATCAATAAAGTATTTTTGAATTTGTTTTAAAACTAGATTCGTCTTTATCTACAGGAAATGAGCTCTGCCGTCATCACGTACTGCGGCCATTTCTTCCATGGCAACTGTCTCCGCAAGTGGCTGTATGTGCAGGAAACGTGTCCCATGTGCCACCAGACGGTCCGACCGACACCGGCCAGTCAGAGCCCAGCTCCGGGCAACGAAGCCCCAGCCTCCCAGGAGGACCCGGGGCCAGATCCAGCCCCACAAGAAGGAGAGCAGGACCTGGAAACACCAAGCGACGAGGGAAACCCAGATCTCGCCCAGCAACAGTTGGAGGAGAGTGAGAGTGAAGATCGGCTGTCTGAACCTGAAAGCGTAGTCGTCCGAGATCTCGCGTTCGGATCCGATGGCGAACTGGACATTAGGTTTAGTTCCCAGAACCAACTGGGAAGAACTTCTGAGAAGTGTCGCAGCCAGTTTGAGGTGAACGGCACAGACTCATCTTCGCAGATAGATCTTGGAGCCGTGAGCGAGAACCAAACGGCCTCCGAGTTAACGGGACTCCGCGGTTTTGCGTTCCATCCCAACCATGACAGGACGTCTAAATCGAGCCACAGCCTTCATTCACACGAGGGAAACGTTGGTGATGATAATCAGAAGCTGGTCTCGGGTGATGCGAGTTCTGTCGGCGCCCAAACATCTCTCGAATCATATAATCAAAACTCTGCCGACTCCTTGAACAGTCGTCACGGTTTCAGCACGCATTCAGATGTGATCCTCAAGGCGCCGTCCTCGGGTGCCGCAGATTCCCAAACGACGGTGGCTGACTGTGCTCCATCTGTGCCTTGATGGGTTTGAAATCCAATTTTCCTTATTGGGTTTGATCATCAAACACATCTGCCTTCTGTATGTGAATCAATTATATAAAGAGACTCAAATATCTCTTGTATGGAATGTTCTTCACACTAGCAAAAAAATACGAGTATTGGACCTATTTGTGTAGACTTACCGTGCAATTGTAAAGCAGGAAATCGTTAGAATAACTATCATGGGCTATAAAAAAAATCATCTTGAAATTATATTTTGTCTTTACTATTCATTCCACTTTTATCACCCATTGTCAATTGATCTATTTTTCAGTTGGTCTAAACATTGCATCATGCAGTTTACAAACTCACTTTGACCAACTTTTTTTTTTCCTAAAATGTGAACTATTTAGAACACGTATGTCTCAATACATTAAAATGTGATTTAAAAATTATAACAGTAATTAATACAAAAGGTAAAACTCAACAGATTCATGAAACAGTTATTAGTTTTATGTCTCAACCTCGAGGAGCAATGAATTTTAATGAGGGGTTTTATGTGATAGTTACTAAATAGTGGTTGGAAGGAAAATGTGACATTGAGATTTTTTCCTTAAATAAAAAATGTGTTATTTAAGGAGCATTATTAACTGCAACTGACTAAAACTTTGCTCTGCTATTGTCAAACACCTTTATTACAACGTTTATGCTTTTCTTTTTCTTACAAATAGCGACTCAGAAAACCCAAACACGAAGCATCACATGTCAATTGATATTTTTGGTGTGTTTATAAAGGATTAGATTTCACGACTGGCCTGACTAGTTTAGTTTTACTGTGGGCTTGCACCCAATTTGCCATCATATCCGCTGCGTCACCCGCGGTTAGGACCGCCTCCCATCGTCATAAAGCTTCACATATATGTAGACAGCCGCTAGTTACCTAACAGCGTCGACCGAAACCAAAACGAGAGGAGCGCAGTCGACTAACGACTTTTTTTTTATCGATACAGGCACTTATTTAGTTTCAAACGTGGATACCAAGAGTCTTGTATAAGTAACTACCGCTGTGCGAAAAAGAGCAGTTTATCAGAAGAGAGCGTAACATCTGGTGCTTGAACTCCGCGCATACGTAGTTTTAGCACGCTAGCTAGCCAGCTAACTGCGCTAGCTAAAGAAGAAAGGCCGCCGAGTTGACCCAGCGTCAGTTATTCCAACTGAACGAATCGCCCTGGCAGATTACAGCTGACATTCAGTAGCTGGATCGAAAAACCTTCACCGTAAAGACGAGAACACCGAAAAAGGATGGCTCTGAAAAGGATTCACAAGGTAAGACACCGTCGTTAAAATGTTAGCTAGTCGCGTTAGCCGGGCTAGCCACCCACAATGCAGCCGTATTCTGTGAAAGCAGGCGGTGATGCGTGTTCGAGGAAGCGTCAAGTTCACAGTTCTTTCACGTACGCCACTTTGATGAATTTTGAGTTTAGTTGGTCACCGGTTTGTGTGTTTCTTATAAACTTCGTTCTTACCGGCTAGGGCTGACATACGTCGGTTAAGGTTTATTCGCTAAACACCAGGCGGCTCGTTGGCTATTGTTAGCAGTTCCAGTTACAGGCTAACTTTGTTCATCGAGACGGGTTGACAACAAGATGTCGCATAGTTGTCACAGTTCTTCATACCTTCACACACAACGCGCGGTTTCGGGCCTTCTGGTCGCCCAGAGCTCGTGCTGAATACGGCAGTTGCGAACATTTCCAGTCGCAATACTCGGACTCCATGACTCATTTTCTTTTTTCTTTTTTTTTTTTTTTACTTTCTGAATCCGTCTTTGTACTCCAGGCCGGGTGAAATGATACATTTCCTGGGAAATTGCTCGTACTCATTTACCTATATTTACATTTACGTCGAGCTGTGAAATGGACACTAACACTAAAAGTGTTGACAGGTCAGCTTTATTTCTTCACTCTAGAATATTCCTTCACGGAAATCCCTTAACTTGTTTGTGAAATGGTGTCTGAAGGCCGGGGTGGGGCAATTCTTCCACCTCACTCCAAAATAGCTGTATACCCATAAATAACAGGGTGGCTTTTTACGGCGCGTACATGGGGTGAATTTTCCAGTTTACAGTGTAAAATGATGGTAGGTGGTCCACAGATGCAACTGGAGAATAGAAAGGGGGTCAACAGGGTCAGTGGATATTGGGGAAAGGAAATTATTTTGACACTTAAACTCAGGGTTTTAAAAGCTCAGTTCCTTACACCACTTTTAAATAGTAACATTGACCTTTTATTGTCAGCTAATTGGTTGTTTTATCTATTTTTTAAATTATTATTATAGGAACTTAATGACCTGGCTCGTGACCCTCCAGCACAGTGCTCAGCTGGCCCAGTGGGTGATGACAGTAAGTTTTTACCTTTCATTTCAGCCACATTATTTTTCAAAAATAACCTGTTAATTTACTAATGTAATATAATTTGTAAAGATGTACAGCTCTGGCTTATCCTGACATACCAGTTTAAGTTTTGATCTTTGTTGTTGTTGCTCCTCTGCTGTATTAATTGTTTTAATAAAAAAAAAATGCGGTAGTGATTTTTGTTTTGAATTTGAAAGAAACTGGAGGGGGGGGGGAACTCAAAATCAAAAGAAAGTGGATCAGAAAACATGGCTATTGGATTTAATAATTGACTAAAATGCCCAAACTGTCTTCTCATGTCAAATTTAAAAACTGGGGGGAATCACCGTTTTGATTGGTTGACGAAAGCAGAATGTGCAGATTCTAGTCTTCTGTCTATAAAATCTATTTTACATAGTTGCACAGCCAGAGGGAACACAAACATTTACTGTCGAGAAGCTATTAGAAATCTCCGGCTGAATACTTCCCGTCAGATCACATACCTGTGACCTTTCACCATTTTCTAACGCTTTGCTTTCTGTTCTCTGCAGTGTTTCACTGGCAGGCCACAATCATGGGACCAGTAAGTATTTTATGACATAATAGTTGTGCACCTACATAAACCGGAATGGCGTTCTTGGCTGCCTTTGAATGCGTCCGTAAGATAAAAGGTCAAAATTTGACTTGATAATGTTGGAGAGTTGCGTTCAGGAAGTGTTCATGAATCTTTTCTAAAGCAAAAACTGTGTCCATGTTGTTTCAGAGCGACAGTCCATATCAGGGAGGAGTTTTCTTCTTGACAATTCATTTTCCAACAGACTACCCCTTCAAACCACCCAAGGTAAGCTGACACACCACATGGTTGTGGTGAAAACAATTTTTGTGGAAAGTTACTGTCCTTTTTTTTTTTTTTTTTTTTTTTTATTAAATCTTTTCATCAAATGCAGCTCTTGTAAATCAAACTGGTTTTTGGAACCCATTTGTTGTTTCGGAAACCTGTCATTCCAGAAGCAGACTGTCACCGCTCTGGAAAAAGGAATTTGAAATATGTAATAAACGTGTGCAGCTTTGCTTTATCTAACGTTGTATATGCTTTTGTTCTTTTTTCCTCTTTCCCTTCAGGTTGCATTCACAACAAGAATTTACCACCCAAATATTAACAGTAACGGCAGTATCTGTCTGGATATTCTCAGATCACAGTGGTCTCCAGCACTTACTATTTCTAAAGGTACTAGTATTCATGTGACTCAAGTGGTGAGATTTAGATTTTTTTTCATCATTTTATTTTTTATATACACATGTATGAAGTCTTAAGTTTATGTTTTGAGATGATTGTCTTATGTGGTCAGGTTAAATGACAATGCTAGATACAAAAGACACTGACAGAAATGCTAAATGGTTTTGTACTTTATCAACACCAGAGGACCCAAAACGTTTCACATTAGTCAGTCACTCACACACTGATGGTGGCTAGCTACTGGACAGTAGCCACAGCTGCCCTGGGGCAGTCTGACAAGAGCAAGGCCGTGATGACAACATTTAAGTCAAAAATACAGAAAATGACATTGAATATCTAGAATGGCTTATTTGTAAAGTTTTTTATTTTTCTTTCAGTTCTTCTCTCCATTTGCTCACTCCTATGTGACCCAAACCCCGACGACCCACTAGTGCCAGAGATTGCACGAATCTACAAAACAGATAGTCAGAAGTAAGTACACATTTCGAATAAACTTGAAAATGAGCCAGTTGTGTATCTGGGTAACAGTCATTTAAACTATATATATATATTTATGGTGTGTTAGAAACGATATTTGACTTTTTTGTATATATAGTTGTAACTTTAAAATGGTTGGGATCTGTTATGTAATCTGGTTTCACTTTGTTAGGTACAATAAACTAGCTCAGGAGTGGACAACAAAATATGCCATGCTTTAGGGTAAGGTGAAGGGCTGGAGCTGCATCTTGGCTGCTGCTATGAGACTGGATGTGCTGCCATGCTCTGACCTCACTGGCCTAACCAGAGGCTTGTGTCTGTGTTTATAAAAGGGGAAAAAACTTATTAGTCAAATTGTTCCATAAGATATACAGGAACCTATTTGTTGTTCTTTTGATTTATGCTTACAAATTTTACCCATTTTTATTTTGACACTTAGACACAAGATCATTCTGTGCAAAATGAAATTCAGATTTTTTTTTTGTATTTTTTTTTTTTTGGTAGAGACGCACTAGTGCTGGACAATAAAACAATTAATATATTGCTACGGATACATGGTCAATCTCAATACCTAAAGCATCTGATAGAATATCCAATCATTTCACCAAACTCTGATCCGGAACGGCAGATCCAGATCAGAGGAAAGACTTTAGCCATTGGTGAATGATGTCAACTAACTCACTCTTTTGTTACCTAGCAACAATGTGCTGGGTAATTTGCCCAGCAGCAGTAGTTTAAGTTTCCTCTCAGAAGCACTTAAAAAATAAAAAAAGCATGGAGTGAAAACTGTGGCTAAAAGAAGAAATGTTATACCACCATTTCATACATTTAGAACAAAAAACCTAATCAATAAACTGATATGAAATGCTTGTATCATGATATGTTTTTCAGCCATATTGTTCACCTCAAATATGCACCAATTAAAATGTTTTTGGGCCAATTTTTGCTGACACTAATATTGGCTGATTTTTTTTTTTATTATTGATCTTATCTGTAATATAAGAAAGGCATTCAAACTTGTTTATAGCAGTTGGTATAAAACTCATTTTGAAGCAAAGACAAGAGATTAACATCTGTAAACAGTCTTTGATATCTTCTAATAATGATTGACAAAGCCAGTAGCAGTGTATATATATTTTTTCTTTAAGATTTCCAAAAGGCATCCAGCATGTTGTAACTCGGACATGTTGGACATTAAAAAGGATAAATCTGATAGTAGAAAGCTGTCTTCTTTATTTAATGTCACCCAAACTAAAGTGTCTTGTGTATCAGTGTTGCCTGGTAGCAATTGCTAGGGTGCATTCAATGATCAGGAAAAAAGATCCAATTTTTGAGTTTCCAAACAGGTGGCAGCTGAATCGTTGGTGCATCTCTATTTATCTGTGAAACGTACAAAAAATACCAACATCTTCTTCCATATATGGATGAAAAGTGTTCTAAAATGGTCTTCCATCATAAGGATTTGTATTTTAACAAATCAGAACAGGGTATGTGTGCATGTGAAAGATTACTAACTTCAGCATGAAGATAATTTCTCAAGTCTCCATTTATGGAAATGGAGACAATCCCTGACATGCGAGTGAATAATGTAGGACATGTTTTTGACCTGAAGGTGCATGTGTTTTAAAGAAGTCTAAAGCTAGACAACCTCCCCGCTGAATCTGAAATATTGGTATTAACAATTAACGACTCTTTCTCCCCACAGATACGTCAAAATGGCAAAAGAATGGACACAGAAGTATGCAATGTGATGACATCGTTTGAAGAGCAGGTGGAAATTGTTGCTGGTTCAAACTTAAAATTACGGGATTCAGTTTTGTTTTTTTGTTTTTTTCACTGTATTTTTGGTTAATCAATGCATTTTACCTCTTTTTTTTCCCCCACCTGCACGCTCATAAGAAGATAGTGTTTTCTCTGTAGGTTACATGCCAGTTTCTGTCAAATTGTGACTCCTTTTTGAGTTGAACAGAAGGTTAAAAAAAATCATAGATCTCAACACCCATGTGAGTGCGCTCGACACATTGTAATAATTTCCACACTTCAAAACTCTTGACGCAGCTGTTCTCCTGAAACTGCTGAAAAATCAATCCCACAATGCTCTCTCCAAATTGTCATCCGGCTGGATTTTTGTCTTGGATCGCTGCATTTCTCTTCTGGAAGCCAGGTTTCCAAAAAAAAAATTATTATTTTTTCCCCTGCTTTTTTTGAGCTTGCAGTATCTTGAAAATTTCAAGTTTTTCCCCTAATTGGTATAATTCTGCATTTTATCAGATAGCAGAATTTGAGCTTGAGGAAACTGGTTGCTGGTTGCATCTCATGAACTGAGGTGACATCAGTTCGTTTCTCTGATCAGTAGTGTAGGAATCTGTTATCTGATAAGTGTATCTTATTCCACTGTCAAAGTGTGTACAGAGAAGCAGAGCAGCATATATCAATGTTAAGGAAACAAATATAAGAACTTCAATGTTGTATTTTATGCATGTTAATAAAGGTAGGCTATTATATCTGATGTTTCTGCAAATTAAGTGAATTGTAAGGTTGAACAGTTGGGGAGAAAAAAATTGGTTCTTCACAAATGCTTTCCATTTCTTTTTTTCTGTTATTTAGAAGCCAGTAGATGAGCATTTTTCTTTACTTTTCATTTTTATGCCCACTCAAACACTGTCTTCTTGTAGCCCTGAAATATTGATGCAAAGCTGAAGGGTTGATAATCAACTCATGGCTCTGTTTCTTTTTAGTTTTCCCTTCAATAAAGTTTCTCCAAACTATATTCTTTTGATGCCGTTTTTCATCAATGAGAAATGACAAAAAAATGTAATCTTTGCTCAGTTTGATGCTGTGGGTAAAAATCTGTGGAACTAACTGCAATAAAGTGGTTTGATTACAAATGGGATTGAATACATTGTGATCAGTCTCTGAACGATTCCATAGAAAACACTCAAGTTCTGAATAAAAGCATATATTTGCACCTGCATCTAGTGCTGAAAGTACCAATTTCATTGGGTTGGAAAAATGATTTAATATATTCATAAACTGAAAAAATGTAGACTTAGACAGCTGTCTTTTAAATGGCCACAATGACTTGTCTGAAAATACTGGCTTCTTATTGGTTGATTTGTCTACCAAGCCTTTAGCCCCGCCCATTCCCATTTAAGGCTGAGAAAAATGTCCTTCGCAAACGAAATTTAACTGAAATGGCTAATTTTTCAAGTCCTTGCATACAATTTTTTGGAACTCCTGTTTCTAATTTTAAATGAAAAATGTAATTGTTGCTGTGGAATTATAAAATTTGGTTTTGCACCAGTTTCACTCAACCTACCTAATGCTTTAAATACTGGCAAAATGCTACTTTAAAAAATGTGCGACATTAGTATTTTTATATATATATATATATATATATATATATATATATATATTTTAACAGAATACCAGTGTGACGGCCTTTTTTGTGTGTGCTTAAAAGAAAACTCGTTTTCGCGCTACTAATATTCATCCGCCGTCAGCTGACCGTCACAGGTTTTGTCACGTGACCAACACGGAAGTGCTCTTCATATATCAAACCAGTCATGGGCATGTAAACTACCTCCATGGCGCAGGTTTGGACTCCTTTAAACTGGGGTTTGCTGTGGCTAGTTGTCGGAGTTCTTCCGGCCTTCTCTTCAGGAGAGGAGCAGCGACTGCAGCTGAGTCTGAACGGAAAATGGAGGCTGTCAAACTCCAACGGGTCGCTGCATCTGCCTGCGGAGGTACCTGGCTGCGTTCACTCCGCCCTGCAACGGCAGCAGTACATCCAGGTAGGAAGGAAAATTTTATTTTTATGTACCATGAACTCAAGAGTTAACAGAAAAGCTGTCAGGTCTCCGGCGGAGCGACATCCGTAAACATTTTTGCTAATTTACTAAGCATACGGCTTGTATAGAAAGTTCCGCAGGAATAAAAATCGTTGCTGGTGTTTCCTGATGCAATGCAGAATAGTCCCTAAGCTTTAGAGGCAGTATTTACAGTACTTTCCCATATTAGTAATTTAAATTTTTTAAATTATGTTGAGTTATTGGGATCTCGTTGACCATCATTTTAAATAAATGTGAAAAAGGGGTTTTCATTTAAGTCGATTTAAATTCAATTCATTAAAAAATACTTTACCAATCCCAGAGGGAAGTTAAGTATAACTTGTATCTTCAAAGAGCCATTTTGAAATATTGATACAGGAAGGATTCATGTAGCAGTCAGCCTTGGCAGCAATCTGTGGAGGCCTCAGACTGAAGAATTATAATCTCTTCAATGTCATGACATGCTAGCAACTCATTATCTGGGCAGCAAAGATGATAACATGTTCTGGGTGCTGGTGAGGTGGCAAAGCACTACTAATCCATGTTGTTTGCTTTTGCTGCCCCTCTTTAAACCTCTGTCTGACCGTATTGTTAGAAAGCCAAACAGAGATACAAACATCATTAGACTTAATAGTAATTTCTAATTAGTAATCCATGACTTTTTGTTGCCTTGATGAGACACGGATACCAAATTATCCCTTGAGAGTTTATACAAAAAAATGTAGCAACCTCTGGTAGAAAACTGAAAATGGATTATTGGTGGTTCTTTTGATTGACTTTCTACACCCAGTTCAATCCCCAGACTATAGAAAATCAGTGAGTTGAGCTGAAGAGAAGAGAGCATGAGATAGAGCACAGGACTCTGGACGATACAGAGGGAAGAGGAACGCTAAAACAAAGAAATCTTGACATGACCTTTGATTAAAAGTTCATCCATAGTCTATACCTGCTAAACCTTGGAGAATCACAAGGGGCCATTTTATGGTGTCAAATTTACACCAGAAGTTGTGGTTTTAATTCACCACAAGCCTGTATTGACTGTCCCCATGCATACATGCACAATTCAGTGACCAGGAGCGCATTGGACACTCAATGCACGTGTGGAGTGTATTAGTTCACCAGGTAGTCTTACAAAATGTGAATGGATTTTTGCTGTATTTTATGGCATTCTAAGCCATAAACAACTGGTGGGGGGTTTTACGTGACATGCTGTAAATATACCGATTTATGGCCCATGTGGCTTTCCATACAATGCCCTTGTGGTCACTGAGTTACACCCTCATTGCACATTCAATATGTTACACACACTTTATGATTTAAAAGCAGTGCTCCCTTTGGTGTAAATTTTACGCCATATAGTTTAGACAAACTAATGAACTTAATACTCATGTTTTTGGACTTTGGGAGAGAACCGCAGTACCAGGCCGGGAATTCAACCAGGGTCCGTCCTTCTATTTTTTTTTTCTGTGTAATTGTGAGAATATGATGTTGCTTTATAAGCTGAAAATAATTTATTCAGTTCTAGACATAAATACCATTAAACTTAATGTACTAAAGCAGGCATGTGCAATTATTACATCCAAAAAAGCCATTTTTGCTCTCAGTTGGACTAAACAAAACTTATTTAGAGCTCCAAATGTTAAATTACCTTTTAGAAAAATGGCATTGTATAATTTGTCTTACACATATTCTAATTTTGTGCGTGAGTTGCCGAGAAAAATGTTGTTTAAGTTGTAAAATAGTTTTTTGATTGGTGATGTCCAATTAATTCATGTTTTGCTTTTTAATTCTAGGACCCATATTTCAGGTTTAACGATGTTATGTACCGATGGATCGCCCTTGACAACTGGACATATACGACCACATTCACTGCGTCTCCTCAGATACGGTCAGTGTTCTCGTTTGTAATATTGTTGGTTGATTTTTATGACCCGTTTATTTATTCTCCGCTACATCAGGGTCAAGCAGAAGGCGCTCCTTATCTTCGATGGCGTGGACACAGTCGCGTCCGTCTCTCTTAACGGGATCGTCCTGGGGAAGACAGACAACATGTTTCGCAGATATGTGAGTTCGGCTCGAAAGCGGGTCCGGTGTTGATCTGTACCAGTGTACCGTCTCTTTAAAACTCTCTCTCGTTTGTTTGGAGAGCAGGACTTCTCCGTCAGAGATCTGCTGAAAGACGGCGAGAACGTTTTGGAAGTGGCTTTCCTTTCTCCGGTCCTGTACGCCGCGGAGCGGAGGAACGCTCACTCTTCCTACGCCGTCCCTCCTGAATGTCCGCCAGACGTCCAGAAAGGCGAATGTCACGTCAATTTCATTCGAAAAGTAAGAAGGAAATATGGTTTTGCCTTGAATACAAAACGACAAAATTTTGTTTGTAGACAAAAAATTTCAGCCCGTACTTTGTTTTCCTTTCTGTCTGATTGTCTTGAGATTCTCCGTCCGATGTGGGTCTGGACTTCTGACCGGATCATTCTCACACATGCATCTTTGATGTCGGGCTGCAACTAATGGTTATTTAAGTAATCAGCTATTCTGACGATTAATCAGATAAAAAGTTAGTGATACAAGATAAGAATACATTAGAAAAAAATCAAATGAAAAAATAATTCCATTCCTTTTTAAAATAAGAGAATAAAAAGATGAAGCTAAAGCTACAAAAAAAGTACTTCAAACATTAGCACGGTGTAGCTGTACTGTGTAGTTGGTTGGTAAATTTTTTGTACCAGGTGAACCTAAAACTGTGCGTCTTCACTGATAAGTTACGTTTTTTTTCTATCAAGTCCAAAATATATCTTTTGCACAGTTTTAGCTTAGTTATTGTCTTGTTTTGTTATTTCAGAAAAATGTCAATTTTTTTCCTGTCTGAAAACTCAAGTTGATTAAGCGATTACTAAATTGCTCGACGAATATCTCAATCATCAATTGATCACGATTAATCGTTTAAGCCCTGCTTTGTTGTTTTAATCGTTCCGTTGTATGTTTTCGCTCGTCGTGCGAAACCAGTTTCAAGTCAACTTTTACCAGCTTTCCTGTTCCTGTGAATAAACATCCCAACAGCATGATGCTGCCACCACCGTATTTCACCGTATTCATGCTCTGTTCAAACTGTGTTTATTTCTTTTATCTAAACTTCTTCAATCCACAAGTCGATGCATCGCTGCCTGTTGGTTTATCACCAAAAAAAAAGGATCCTAAGAATTTCCCTTAAAGTTTGTAGCTCTCACGTGAAAACGTCTCTATTTTCTTTAAAGCTGATCTTCATCTCTGTCTTTTTTAACGCAGGAGCAGAGCTCCTTCAGCTGGGACTGGGGCCCTTCCTTTCCCACCATGGGCCTTTGGAAAGGAGTCCGACTGGAGGCGTTCGACATCCTGCAGCTTGTCCAGCTTTCCTCTCTTCCTCTGTACAGTAAGTTCCATCTGATATCCATCACCGACTCATTTTCTTGCTCAGAACTACAAATAAAAAAAGAGGAAACACGCTTTCAGACATGGGCTGAATCTTAAAGGAATCTCAGAGGACATTAAATGGTCCTGTTTGTTTCTGTGTTCTGCTGGTCCAGATCGCAGCTCGTCTCAGTGGAGGCTGCAGGTGGAGCTTCTGGTTGACGCAGTTCAGTCGTTCCACGGCAAAGTAGAAATCTCCGTATCTGAGCTGAACTCAAAACGAGTTGCCCCGACAACGTTCCTCCAGGGAAAGTTCAACTACAGCTTCACCTTAAACATCAACCAGGTGCCCCCTCTACAGCGCTGTTGAAGTTTTTAGATTTAAATAATCCCTTTTCCTATCTTTTTTTTTTTTTTTTAATCCTCTTTTGGGGTTTTTTGTTTCTTGTTTTGTCCAGATCAGAGAGGTGAAGCTCTGGTGGCCCAGTGGACTCGGCGATCAGCCTGCTTACCTGCTCACTGTCAGGGCTTTTCAGGGGACGTTTCTGGTCCTGCACAAAGAATCCAGGGTCAGGCTCTTCCTCTGGTTTTCAGTTTTGCTTGCAGTGCAGCAGGCTGGCATTTACGATCAAACTACCGTCGTGAAAATTTTAGTATGATTACAGGAATTTGGATTTATTGTTACAGTGATAAATTACAATTAATGATGTTTGAAAATGGTTATTATTCCATTTTCTCCTCTGTTTCCTGAAAGCATCAATAAATCCATAAATCTTATTAAATACGTTTACTATGTGCAGTTTAGTCATAAAAAACATTTCTTTGTGTAACTAGTGTCCCAGCGAAGCCTATTTAGTGTTTTTATGAGCAGTGTTTGTGCTTTAGGGACTATTTTTTATTAACAAGCAGTCTCATCCATACATTTGCCGAAAAAAAGACTGTAAAGAAGTTTTAAATCCTTTTTTATGTCACTTTTATTATCATCACAATAAATATCACAAAATATAAACTTTTAAGTCTGTACCGCCCACCCTTACCTCACACACCCTTCAGGCTTCAAAATCTTAAGTAAATTTCTCACCACAGGTTTATGTTAGAATCAAAGGAAACTTGGCTGCTGGAAGTTATTAGACTTGCAGAATTAAACTTAAAATAATAAAAAATGTAATGTCTTCAATTACGATCTCTGTTGCAGGTGTTTTTTCGCACTGTGGAACTCATCCAGGAGCCGGTCGCCGGTTCTCTGGGCTTGAGCTTCTATTTCCGCATCAACGGCCGACCCGTTTTCCTTAAAGGATCCAATTGGATCCCAGCTCACTCCTTCCAGGACCAAGTGACACCGGCGAGGTCAGCCGCTCCTTTTCAGAGTTCTACTTAAATAAACTCCTTTTTTTTTTTTTTTTTACATCACATTCTTCCTAAGATCTCGCTCCGTTCGCCCTGCAGCTTGAGAAACCTGCTGCAGTCGGCTGTCGACGCTAACATGAACGCGCTGCGGGTCTGGGGAGGAGGCGTGTATGAACAGGACCTGTTCTATGACATCTGCGATGAGCTGGGAGTCATGGTAACGTCTACCGACTGCACAGATTCATCACATCCAGTTAGTAATGAGAAGATGACGTTCAGAAACTGCAGTGTTCAACATCAGAAACAAGAAGCGCAAAACTGAAGCTCAGAAATGAGCTTCAGTTTTGCTATAATTATATAGCAAAACTTATTTTATAATTATAAAAATTATGTCTATAATTATGTAACTGTTTTAAAAACACATCTTAAGTTTTAAATGTACGTAAAATAGCGTGTTAATATTACATAATGTGGGTTTAACCATGACCTAAAAGTTCCCAAAAAACTTCTTAAAGGGGCAGTACTGTGTGTTTTCCACTCACAAAGTGTCATTTTATTGCTCAATCAAGAAACCCGTTTACTATAAAAATGGGTTTATATATAAACTACACAAATTTCTAAATATTTATAGCATTAAACCATGTGTGTTTAGGTCTGGCAGGACTTCATGTTCGCCTGTGCCATGTATCCCACCGAGGACGACTTCATTCAGACGGTGAGAGAAGAGGTGGTCCAGCAGGTGAGGCAACACGGCGACACGATCCACTTTCCGTTTGTTTCCCGTCTGTAAACGGGAACGTTTGCACGTGGAAATGCAAAGCTGATCAGAGAAACATCCACGCTGTGGACTGGTGGCGCTCACTGTTTTTGCTTTTCAGGTGCAGCGCCTGAAGTCGCACCCTTCCATTATTATTTGGAGCGGGAACAATGAAAATGAAGCTGCCTTGGCGACGAACTGGTTCAACATCCCGGCTTCCCTAAAGCCGACATACGTGAAGGATTATGTGACTCTTTATGTGAACAACATCCGGCGGATCGTCCAGCAGGTCAGAGTTTGAGGGGTTTTATTTAAGGCCAAATCAAGATAATGAATATTCTTAAAGGGACGGCCGTGCCAGAACATATTGATAAAACCCAGTAACAGACTGTTAAAATAAAAATAAAAAAGGAGCTCTGTCTTCTTAAAATTAAATCATTTTGAATAACTTACTACACTGATCCGTCCCTCAAATATTTCACAATGATTTTTATGATGCTGTGCTGTTAATTTAGAAATATTTTAGCAATATTTGAGCTTGTGTATGGTGGTAGATTTATGGAGCCGAATTGGGGCCATAAAGTTTGTTCACAAGAAAAAAAAAAGATAGAAAAAGATTTGAAAGTGGAAAAAAAACTTTAAACTGAAACAAAAATCTACTTTGAATCTTAAGTGTAGTTTATTTTTTAGTTTAAAAACTTTTTTCAGTTTCAAATATTTATTTTTATTTCATTTTTTTTTTTTTTTTTTAATTTATGACCTCAATTTAGCTCTATATAATGTGACTTTTTGCTATGCTATCGATCACAGACTATAACTTAACATCAATTAGTAGATATAAGAAACACTGCCACCTGCAGGTGGGAGTTGACATCAAATAAACCCGATGTTTTTGAAAAATTTTGCTGAAAATTTGCAATAAACACAATTATGAATTGGCACAAAATATGTGGAGATTTGTTGATTTTGCATGAATTTTCCACGATCACAGAATTATGAAAAACTTGGACTGTGGATTTCCTTCATAAAACCTGCTAAGCGTTAACTACGAACCTAGCTTAATCTGTCTTTACTGTGACTGTTAGTTGTGTATACAAAACCCTATTTAAAAAAAAAAAGATGTTTAGCCTGGTGGCCCACCAGGCTTATAATACACTAGGAGAAACGTTCGACTGATTGATGTGATTTGGTAGCAAACTTATCAAAATTGTTGAACATCAATGTGACTTGATTGATATTATTTAAGCACACAACTCTTTTCTTGAAGGATTAATTTATGGGTCCCACTGAAATGTAGAGGGCCAGATAAAAAGCTAAGGCGACCTGGTTTTGGTCCCTGAACCTTGAGTTTGACACATGGTTGAGATTTGAAAGTGTTAATAGGGGGATTTTTTTTTTTTTTAAACTTTGAGAAAATCATATTTAACAACATATATCCACTCCAGGAGGACCCAAGTCGTCCGTTTCTCGTCTCCAGTCCAACCAACGGGGCTGAATCGGAGCAGGAGGGCTGGGTGGCCGCGAACCCGTATGACCCCCACTACGGAGACGTTCACTTCTACAGCTACTTCCTGGACTGCTGGGACTGGAAAACGTTCCCACGTACGCGCTTTGCCTCCGAGTACGGCTTCCAGTCCTGGCCGTCTTTCTCCACGCTGCAGCCGGTAATTCAACAGAAGTGTTTTGTTCAACGTTTTCAGAAAATTTAATGGGTTTTTTGAGGATTTTTTGCTAGACCAATTCAAACCAGCACATAATTGTGGATTGGAAAGAAACTGTATGCACTATTTTCAAAAATCTGTCAGGCTTGTTGTTTCTTTTGTGCATTCCATAAATTTAGCCTTTAATGGAAATAAAGTCATCGTTGATAGTTAACCATAAAAATTCCTATTTTATTTAGAGATAAAAGGGTATACGAGGCTAAATACAAATACAGGCCACACTTTTCATATCATTTGTAAAAAGATTTGAAATGTATGTATCAGTGTTTGTCCTCTGCAACATTGTGTGCTATTTTGTCGTGGTTTTCCACATCGTATCTAACTAAAATATGTTGGAGTGGTTGTAACGGGGCGAAATGTTTTCTAATTCCACCTGAATATAAGATACAAAGTTAAAGATATAAATCTGACCACAGGGAGAGGAAGGAGGCGTAGAAATGATCAGATCTGAACTTGTAAATCTCATTTATTGGTGCGTAAAAAGTTTGAAAAAACAAAATCTTACCAAATATTTTTGATCTAGGTTGTAACACACTTGAAATCAAACAAAAGTAAATTACAAGTAACTTTTCAACAAAATCTAAGAGCTTGTTTTAACTCAATAATTATTTGATATTGATTTCAAAATGTACATTTTAGTATTTTATAAGTAAAATAATCTGCCAGTGAAACTAGAACTTTTTAAAAGTAAATGTTAAGTAATTATTGACTTAAAACAAGTTTCTGTGTCTTACAGAAAAATTACTTGTAAATTTGTTTTGTTTTATTTGAACTATTAAGATATTTGCACTAAAAACTAGACCAAAAACACTTGGTAAGATTTTGCGTCTTTGCAGTTCGCCCTCTGAATTTTTAGATTATGAGAAATAAGAACCGACCTGGTCTTCCATATTCATTTTTCACAGTTTGAATCTTTTTCCTGTTGCCGTGTTTTCAGGTTTCTGTGCAAGACGACTGGAGCTACAGCAGCAATTTCTCTTCCCACCGTCAGCATCACGAAGACGGGAACCACCTGATGTTGCAGCAGGCCGCTCTTCACTTTATCCTGCCGAACTCCACGTTTCCCCTGAAGAGATTTACAGACACTCTGTACGTCACTCAGGTAAACCTCTCAACACACCTGGTGTCCTACGCATTCAAAGATGTACGGAAATTATAGTTTAAATTCATATTTTCATCTCTTTTACAATTTTTTTCTTGTTTTTTTATAGCTTCATGGGGGTTTTGCTGTAGTGGATATACAAGGGAAATGTCCATATAAAATATCAATCTGTCATTAATCCCTTTAACGCCTAATGTCTCATTTTTGATACGATTATTTCTTTAACAAAATATTTTCCTAAAACAATCTGCTGCATCGCGTAAACATGTTATGTATAGAAATATATAAATATGTAATATGCTTCTTAAATTGTTAAAAGTTGTGAATGCTTTTTAAGTATCATTTAATATTAGTTTTATTGTGATTATGGAAGTTATTTTTGGTTATGACAATGAAACGAACGCAGAACCCTGACGTATCAATTATGCTACAAAAAAATTTAGAAAACAAGCCGATGAGTCAAAAACTGTTTAATGAAACACAATGAAAACATAATTTAAAAAACATCAGAATTTATGATAAATGTTTAACAGACTTTAAAGGGTAAACATATAACAAAATGAAAGTTATTAAAAACAACCTTGAATATGTTTAAACCTTATGTTTAATTGAAATATGTTGTGATTTATTTCAATAATAAAAATGTGATTTCAGTAATCTGTCTTGTCATCTCCGTTGTGTCTTGATTGTTGCGCAGGTCATGCAGGCCGAGTGCGTGAAGACGCAGACAGAGTTTTACCGGAGGAGTCGAAGTGAAATCATTGAGGGCAAAGGTCACACAATGGGCGCCCTCTACTGGCAACTCAATGACATCTGGCAGGCGCCGTCCTGGTCATCAATCGGTGCGTGAACCTCTATTTGGAATACCTTGTTTTTACTCTTTTGCAACTCTGTTTACATTTTTCGACCAACATTTTTCTGACTGTTATCTTAATGGTTTCAAGGAGACCAGTTGAACTTGCGAGGCAACACTGCGGGTTTTGCTTTCTCTTTGTGCAGAGTTCGGTGGGAAGTGGAAAATGTTGCACCACTTTGCTCAGAACTTCTTCGCCGCCGTCCTTCCTGTGGGTTTCGAAGATGACGACGACACGCTGTTGGTCTACGCCGTCTCTGATCTGAGTCATGACCTGGAGCTCAGAGCTGTGGTTAGCTTCGACTCGTACACCTTTGAAATGAGTTAAACATAAAAACTAACACATTTTTAGGTGATACTTTCCAAAAAGTATCAGTGACACATAACTGTGAAGAGGAGAGAGACAAGTAGGCAGAGACTGTTTTATGATATTTTCTCATTAAGAAGAAAAGCAAAAATCCCTCCAGTTGAATTAAACCTTTGATTTCAGTTAAAGGAAATGAAATGTCCAGTTTATCTACAAATTAAAGAGAGCTTGAATCTTATTTATCATTTGATTAAATACATTTTTGAACCTTAATGTAAAAACAAAGATATAACACAAAATTTCAGTTTTGGACATTTCATACCGGACTTTTTCGTAGCTCCTTAAAGTTCATATGTCAGTTTCTTCTCACCATGGCGACAGTTTGTAATCGCTTTCGCAGCCTGTGGTTTTAACTCATAGCTAATAGCCTGCTCATTTTCTGATGTAAGGAAATTTAGTGTTTGACTTGAGCAAACATCATCTATAAGGTATAGTTTGGTTTGATCAGGAGTTTATTATCTCTGTTTTCTGATGATTTTGTGGCTCAGTTAGGGTTGAGAATCTCTAGGTGATTCAGAAGGATACGACGCCATTTTGAATTTAGTTCAACAATAAAACTGAGGATACCTCAAATTAAAAACAATCCATTTAAAAATCATGACCATCATAGAGCTAGAGCAGTAGCATTTCATCAAACTTCCCTTTATAAAGACTTTAAACCATTGGAGTGATGAGGTGTAAAGTTTTACAAGGTTTGAAATCATAATGAGAAATTTTAAACAAAATATACTTTGTGTAGTTTATGCCATGAGGAATAAACTAAACATTTATAGATTTTTTTGTAAAAAAGGTACAAAAGTACAAAAAAAAACTCTTTATGTATTTATAGGGCATCTAATAGGACCATAATGCCTAGTAATTTTTTTAAGATGTGTATTTTTCAGAATATTTGCACATTTATTTTATTTTATTTGTATCTTTTTATGGATTTAATCTATTACTGCTTTCAGAGTCTTGATTGTTTTTTTTTCTTAATGTAAACCACTGTCAACATGTGTTGATTTTTTTCTTTATCAGTCACAAATCAGTAGAAACTGTTTTTTCTTTGTGTGTGTGTGTGTGTGTGTGTGTGTGTGTGTGTGTGTGTGTGTGTGTGTGTCAGGTCACAGTGTACTCCTGGGCTGACCTGGACTCTGTTTGCACGTTGACATCAAGCCCACTGCTGGTATCTGGAGGCAGCGCTGCCGTCATTTACAAACAGTCTGTTGCCGCCCTGCTGGCCGGGTGCGGTCACTGCACCCGCCTCACCTGCCTGCTCACCTTCCACCTACAAGATGAAGACGGGGTGCAGCACGGCCCAACCAACCGCCACTTCCTCTGCTCACCCAAAGACGCCGTGGGGCTTCAGAGACCCAACATTACTGTAACTAGATATCCTAAATTCATTTTAGACACATAATAGATGATATAATCCACAAAGTTTTGTGATATTATTTTTAAATTGTTTTGTAAACTTCTTATCTGCCAGTTCCTATTTTAGCCGTTTCCTTTTTCTCTTTAACATCTTTAAGTAGCAAAGAAATGTTTTTTTTTCCCCCTCTGGCAAAGGTGAAAACTTAACAGACCTAACTACATTTTTATTGTAAAGTAAACACAGACTTCCTCAGAAACAACCCAAGGTTTCAAAACTTCACCTCTGCATCATTGAAATTTTGATAATCCAGACAAATCCCTCAGACCGTGTCTGTACTAACAATCGAAACATCACGATAGTTATTATGACATGAATAAACACTGTGGCGAGAAAATAGCTGTGACTTATGGTTACTTGTTAGACAGATAAATCATTCATTCAGTGACCGTAACATTAAAGTATATCATAGCTGACATAATGCAGAGATGCATCAATGCTACACAGCTCCGCAGTTAAACTCCTTTTTAACATTTTAAATGAAAAAATAAAGTAATTAGCATTTTAAAATTTTTAAATGGAATGGTTAGCACTATTAGCATGATTGGCATTGCTAATAGCATTTACCTGTATGTTTTCCTGTACAGTGAGTTGACTCTTCAGTTGACTGAGATTTCTGAACGTTTCCCAACACTTCCTACTTCACCACATTCCTCGACCTACGTTTGGTCTCCTCAAAATGATGAAACGCAGCAACTTAACAGTAGAAGTTCACCTTCCTGTTAGCTGCGACGTCGAACTCTCCTGAATAAACAGCCGCCCAGATCTGTGGAAGTTGGTTTCCTTTCTAGAAGATTCTAAACTGTTTGTGTTTGGTTTTGAAAGCCAAAAGTACCTAAAAGGAAAACAACTGAGACTTCTCTATTCATGGTTATATCTACCACACAGATGAGCGACTGCTTATCTTTAACTTTTCAAGTGTTAGTTGATTTATTTTTGTTTTGTTTTTCTTCCTCTGCCAGGCGAAGGTTCAGGAGGACGAGTCGGGCTTCACGGTTAGCCTCCACTCCGCCGCCGTGGCTCCTTTCGTCTGGCTCGACGTGGGAAACATCCCCGGTCGCTTCAGCTCCAACGGCTTCCTGATGGTTACAAGAAACACAACCGTCAAGTTTGTTGCCTGGCGCCCCACCAGTGTGGGAGAACTGTCCGGATCGCTCACAGTCACAACGTTAACGGACATTTACTGATCCGAGACCTGCCGGTTGAAGTGGATGTTTTAGATCCTTTGTTGCAGCCTTCTGTTTTAAGATGTTTCACACTTGTGGGAATTTTGATTCTTCCCATCAGGAATTTTTTTGTTTCCTAAGCCTACTGAAACAACAAAGATAGGATTATTAGTATTTGCTGCTTTTGAAACAGGGTGAGGTCCTGCATGTGCTGAGCAGCTGAGTATCTCAGGGATGTGAAATTTTTACAGTACATGAAGCATTCATACTCCCAGAATTTGTCAGGAGTGCCACAATGCAGAATAACTTGCTTTTTTTTTTTTTTTGCTTGATTTTGCACATTTTTTGTCATATCAGACTCTGATGCTTCCCACCAGGATTGTTTTGTACCACAGACATTTGACAATTAAATGTAAAGATCATAAAAGTAGCTGCGTTACAAATGTGCCCAAAACTTTGTCGATATTTCCACCAATGTAAAAACAACACAATTTCGCAATTATGCAAGACATGCAATGAAAATCACGTGAGTAAGTTTGTTCTCGTAAGAAGCCGCTGCACCATCATGGCCTTACTACTTCCTGTTATTTTCTTCTTACGGGATTTGCGGCAACATCCGGTTGTCAATCATGTGCCTCGTATTTTCATTGCGGTTTTGCGACATAAACCAATTTCGCCTAAAACCACCTCATCCTAGATTTAAACTTTTTTTTAAACTATTTTTTTCGAAATTGTGTCCATTAAGCAAACTTATTGTTGATACGTCAAATTATATTTCAATATGTAAATTATACAGTCAATGGAAGCACAGCTAGCGTTGTTACTTTTTCCTGATGTTTTCACAATAAAAATCTATCCAGTCATTCTTTGCCTATAACATTAATATTCTATCGGTCAGTTTTAAAGTGAATTTGACTTTTTGAACTCGTCCTCAGTTGCTGCTTTAGCAACTGCAGCAAAATACTTTAAAATGTAGTTGAGGCCTCGTGTTGACATTGTGTTGCTCAAACAGAGTGACCTGGTAGAAGGGCATCGCTGGGACACGGTGATTCACACATGATGCACTCATTCTCTTCAAGCTGCTAGTAACCAGTTAATTATAGATGTTATTAAGGTAGAGGACACTTTTAATCAGTTCCTGACGATTTATTTATTTTTAAATTTTTACACACCCATTCCCAGCTTGACGCCAGAGTGGCTTCAGTCGGTCAGGAAGGTAAACATGTCACAGATAGCGGTGAGGGAGTGACAACCACGTGACTAACTGATCTCTAACTCAGAATGCGGTAACATTTTCAGCTTTTTTTTTTTTTACATTTTATCTTGGTAAAACCACAAACCTCAATTTATTTAGTCTGGAACAAACTTCCAGAAAACAGTCAAAACACTGAGTTTGTTTATATTAAGGCTAAAACTCCAGTTGCTTAGAGCTGCCTTTGATTCATAATTCAGTATATTTTCTTGATGATGGCATTTGTAACATTTATTGCATTTTTAATTGGTAACTGAATTATGTTTTTATGGTGCAAAAGCATCGATGCTGGATTGGACATCTAGTGACGCACACCTGCAAGGTTCCATTACGATGCATTAAGTCATAGCCACAAAACCAAATAGTCAAAGCAACTTGATATGTTATCTGACTTCTATAAAATAAGGCTTAATTTGATTCTGAGAAAATTGCAAATGTTTTAATAGAGCACTTAATAAAGCTCACTTCAGCCTCGGTGCTGAAAATGCTATACAAATAAGGTTGACTAAATGCACAACTGGACGTTTTGCATCTTTTTGGGTTCTGCACAAAAAGAGAAAGATATGTAGTTTAATTATTTTTGACTCTGTTGGGGAAAAAAAAACCCCAGAAGAATTTACTCTATTCTCAACCATAAGAACAGATTTAGCCAAATTTGCCTAACCTGGTTTTAACTCTAAGTAATTGGACGGATGTGACCCTATTTACTATGAAAGAAAACAACAAATACTTTCTTGCATTTTCCATTGTAAAAAGATTTTAATTGGTAATAATTTTTCCCTTAATTACAAAAAAAAAGTTTCTGTTTGTATCAATGTTCTGCGCTGGCAGGGCCAAGTTTGAATGACTCTTCATATCCAATCCCGGGACGCAGAAATTCTGTCAGGAGGCCACAAATGGCCCCTGAGCCTCACTTTTGAACACCCCTTATATATCTAGTTAGTTAGTTAGTTAACCATGTGTTGCCACAAGGGGGCGACACCACTTAGTGTTATTTACGTTTACTATGTTTATATGTCACTGTCTACATGAAGATATAATCAACTAAAGACGTACAGCGAGTCTTACATCCTGCGCGCGCTCCCTCAGTTTTGCCACGTCACACATTTTCCGACATAACCTGTTGAATGTCATACTCTACTTTCCTCACTGTTTGATGGTGTGAGCGCGTTGTTGTTGATTGAATCGGGATTAAAATGAAGCGTGGAAAAGAGCGTGCGCGCGCGCGGCCTCGTTCGCTCGGTCACCACCTCACCCCCCCCCCCCTTATTTCTGGTTTGATCTTTAAACCTCACCCACCTCAGGGAGCAGGGACTCATCCTACCGAGCTGCTCAAACCGCACGAGGAGCCCGTCGAAATAAAGTCATCACGAGAGAGAGAGGAGGGGGGGAAATCTCTGCAAAACTTTATGGCTCAAACTCCACGGACGTCGTGATTTTTACGGGGCTGATTTAAATGCTCTCGCGGCGGTTATTGTAGTGGGTTTTATTCTCGGGAGAAATTGCACTCCGGAAAAACAAACAAAAAGTCGAGATGTTTGATGTGAAATGGCTCGCCGCGTGCGCTCTGGCGTTGAGTGCGGTCACCCACGGCGTTGAGGTGGCTGGGCGGAATGGACAGGAATTTCTGGAGAACATTTTACACTTTTATGGTGAGAATAAATCAATTACGACAGCGAAGCTCGAAGATATGCTGCTGTTGATCTCAGCCAGAAGGTCTGAATCAATAAGTGAAGGAAATCCGCTGGAAAGCAAAGAGGTGTGTATTCCTTCACTTTTGTGAACAGTTTTGAGCCTTTTTCATTCATTTTCTTTTTTAATTTTATTTGTAGAAATACATTTATTTATGGTTGTCGGGGAACATTTCACATATGTTCCCATTTTTATTTTCCTTGTGAATATGATTAATTAATCTCCTGTGGCAGCTTTGGCTGCGCAAAATACCTGGATGGACTTAGCTCCACCCTCGAGACGCAGCTCCCCTGCAGTTTCAAAGCTTTTCCCTCACATAGCAGCCTGACTCCCTCACTCAGCTCCTTCAGACTAGCCAGCAGCAATTAGCAAACATCTGGTGGAACTTTGCATCTGCTGAGCTCATTATAGAAGCTACTTCTCAGTGCATCGCTGGTAAAAAAAATATTGCTAAAGGGTTAATAGAGAGAGGAGACATGTTGTGATGACTTCCTGAAGGTGCAGTTTCAGAAAGAGCAGGAGTTTCTTAAAAAGACACAGGCCCAATTTCAAGGCATTAATTACAAAGTAAAATTTGTTTTATGTCATATTTGATAAATAGTTTTATACCAACTGAAGGTAGCAGTTATTTGATTGTGCTATAAAATGGTGCTACGTGCCTGGAAAACACATACTGCCCCTTTATTATTTGTGTTATTATTATTAAGGAGCTGGATGAATTGCTGAGCTTAAACAAATAGAGAGCACAATAAGGAAAGAACATTATGTTGAAATATTGACCATCACAAACCACTGATCTCAGTTCCATAGTAAAGTTATGGGCAGAGCTTAAACAGTGTCTGTGAGTGAGGTATTCTACTAAATACTAAAGAAATATATGCAAACTTATGATTTTGAAGATAGTAAAAAATGAAAACAGCCCAAAATACACAACTTATCTTTTTTAATATGTTTTTTTATTTTTTAATCAACACAGCCAAAGTTGTAAAAGAAAAATGTTTATGAAACCTACGCATCTTCACAAAGACTATTTTTAAACTCTGTCCATGACTGTGTGTAATAACAATAAAACTTTATGGTGCAATATAATGTCAATCAGAGCATCCAGGTGGAAAGAGAAACTCTCCAAACAGCAAAAAACCAGAAGCATGGAAGAAATAAATCTAATATCCTCTGTGTGCCCCTCAGTGTCCCTCAGCGGAGCAGATTTTGTCCCACTTTGGCTTCGGTAACATCACTGAGCTGACCGTGGGACACCTGGGGCGAATCTGTCCCGCCGTGTTGACCCAGGTGCTGCTGCCCTCCTGCCCCTACGTCGACCCGATAACGGTGCCCTCCGTCGACTACTCTGGTGAGCTGCTGCGTTTCAACACCTGTTGAACTTCTTAATAAGGCGAGATTAGATAGGTGGTTTATTGCCTTAAATTAGAAATGTGTCAACACTTTCAGCCACAGTGACTCAGAAGGTAGATCCCTTTTTAAAGGTTACTGAGGTTTTTCTTTGTGTAAATGAAAATGGGAGGATCAGGCAGAATGCATCACAAGTAGCATTTTTCCTACATGATCTCAACTCTGGTTCTATAAAAAGGTCAGAGTCAGAAATTATATAAGTCATAGTTACATATTTGTTCATATTTGTTGGTTAAAAACATCTAGCAGACGGCTCCATGTTGGTCCAGAAAGATGTGATGCAACTTTATAATGTTGATATTTGATTGTTGTTTAGATAAGAAAAAACGAGTTTAATATGTAGCACAAAAAACAAAAAACAAAAATTGGGGGCGCCCCTCAAAACTTGACACCCTGGGTTACCACCCTTGTAAGCCCTTTCTAAAGTTTGGCCAAATTGCCGGCAGACTGTAATTATTAGTGTTTGTATTATTTTGTCCTTCCTGGTGAAACAGATGCATTTATACCACCTTGAACTTTTCAACATTTTATCATTAAACAACCAACAAACTTCAAGTAAAAATATGACCTGGATTTGTATTCAGCCACCTTTTGGGGAGAGAGTTACCAGTTTATTCAGAGCTACATTATCTAACTTAAATTTATATCACTTAAAAAATAATAATAATTTATCTTCGAGTCTTCTTCTTATTAGTTTTGACGTCTCATGATGGCGTCCGTCATCCCACTGCGTTCTGTCTCCATTAGCATTGATCATTGATTGTGGCGTGATTCCAGCAGTGAGTGCTGACTCATGGAGCCACTGACCCGCCGAGCCAGTTCCCCCTCTGAGCTGCTGACACAAATACGGCTTGCCCCCGATTTTCCTCCACTGGCTTGAAAAGAATTTACCCTCTCCAAATAAAACTGCGTTCATTAAATCAAAACCTTTTCAGATTTCCTTTCAAATAATAGAGCCAACTGTGACGAGTTCAGTCTACAAATTTATCCTCGATGTCTGAAAACTGTTGTCTCTGTAGGAGTGGAGTTGTAAATAACTCTTCCAGCTGCGAGTCGAGTCATTTCTGAAGGAACTACTGGGGGTTTTCTCCAGCTTCCTGTTTGCTTGATGAAGGCTTTGTGGTTGCAGTCTTGCTAAGCTTGTCCTTTTTCTCACATGACATGGTGTCAAGATTTTTAAGCCACCTTTTGCATCTGATATTAGCAGTTAGTGCTTCGCTATCCACAGACTATCAACATTTCGAAACAGAAAGAAAATAACCAATGTCAATTGCTCAAAAAGATAAAATAGAGCAACTTTACTGGCCCTCATTAAAACTCCCTGTTAGCTGCTGTTTTATCAAATAAATTCAATAATTGTTTGCCAAATTCCAATGTTTTGTTCACCTTTGTGACAGTGTGGGGTTATGGATTTCTGGCTGTTACCATTATCAACCTGGCGTCCCTTCTTGGTCTGCTGCTGATCCCCTTCACCAAGAAGCCTTATTTCCCCCAAGTGTTGACTTACTTTATAGGCCTGGCCATCGGGACTCTCTTTTCCAATGCTGTGCTTCAGCTCATACCAGAGGTCAGTAAAGATTTGTAGGTGCCATTTTGTTTTTTCTATTTTTTACATTTTTATCGGGTCAAGAAATTCAAAATCTAAGTTGATTTTTGTTGCTTTTGTAATAGAGAACACCTGGTTTCTCATCCACTAAAAACCTCAGTTTTGTTTTTCCTTCACAGGCTCTGGGTTTTGATCCTAAAGCGGATAACTACGTGGCAAAGGCAGTTGGCATATTTGGAGGATTTTACCTTTTATTTTTTGTGGAAAAAATACTGAAAATATTCCTCGGGATTGGCCATGAGGTGAGCTGTGTAGAAAGTGAATTTGTTCACTCTCTCTTTTTATAAGTGATACTCTGTTCCTAAACAAGCCCACAGTTTATAGTGTGTCGCGTCATTTCTATAGTTATTTAGTACTACTATATAGAAATAATAGCATATTTTGTTTAAGATTTAAATTTGTATAAAACTTTGCATGTTTCGATCAGTTTTCTATCTCTAGTGGTAATGAGCAAATGTTAGCATGTAAACAAAACTAATATTAAGCAAGCTAAAAGCTATACATGGTTACATTTAAGCCACTGATAATAATACATTTATCTCCACATTCTATACACTTCTATTCAAAGTTAATTAATTTGAAGCAAATTTTCCCCAAACCCTTTTTTTAAACTGTGTGTTTAGCATTAGCATGTTAGCATATGACTCATGCTAGTATTCCTCACTTAGTAGAGTAGCTTCCTTTCAGTCAACAGTTTTCAGTAATATAAATTCCCATTGGAGTGTCCACTTTATGGTGTATAAAGGACATAAACATAGCAAATGCTGCATCATGCTAACTAGCTTATAACTGCTCGTTGCATTTGTTAAATCATCTTAGCTTTTGGATTTTTTGGGGGGGAGCTAGCTAGATTAGAAAGATTTGGCTTAAATATCAGACGCATTTTTCCTTATGCAAACTGATAATTGACAAAATTAGTAACTTTTAAGGTTTGAGTTTAGTATCTAAAGGAGAAAGGTGGGAAAAAAATATTGTTTGA
The DNA here is from genome assembly GCF_051168715.1 of Poecilia mexicana. Taxonomy (NCBI): domain Eukaryota; kingdom Metazoa; phylum Chordata; class Actinopteri; order Cyprinodontiformes; family Poeciliidae; genus Poecilia; species Poecilia mexicana. The sequence continues at coordinate 4,803,000 of NW_028263391.1, read as the reverse complement.
GGAGAAAAAACTGAATTTGGCTGGAACTGAAAATCACAGTTGGAAAGTTTTACTTTACGCACAAAAACAGAAAAGGTAAATTGAGATGAGAGCAACTCCATTAAACACTGAACTATAGTGGCATTTTGTGAGCATAAAGGGGAAAATTTGATAGCATCCTGCAACATTTAGCAACTGCTTTAGGGTAACCAAGCAACAAGTAGGGGAAAAGGTGTGCTGCGTAATTACCTTATGCTTCGTAGGGCCTAGAACTTTCTCTGGCATCTCATTAAAATTACTGTAAACTTCAGGAGTTATACATCGGTAAATGTTAGTTGTTTTGAAATTGCAGCTTTCCTCCCAACTTCTTTAGATGTAGTTGAGGCCAGTTACTGCATCTCCATGCCTTTGAAAGCACTTAATCCTGTTTACTACCCAGGGTGAATTGTGAAAAATAGAGTTAGTATTTCAAGAGAGAAATTTTATAAACTTTAGTGTTTCAATCCAGTAAAGCCAATGATGTTAATCTTTTATAGCTCTAACCAAGCCTGGATTATTGAACTTCAATATAATTTTTTCACGTTTTTATGGTCTTGCTATCAATCAAATCAATCACATTTTATTTGTATAGCACATTTCAGCATCAAGGCATTTCAAAGTGCTTTACATAATTAAAATGCAAACAGCATGTGACATAGAATGAACAGTGTGAAAGAGATTTTGAAAAAGATTAAAACAGATAAAAACATTAAAACCCACATTAGGACTTCAGTTAAACGTCGTTTAACTGGGACTCAAACCCTATGACTGCTATGACTGTTTTCCTGATACTAACTTTTTTTGTTGGTTGCCATGTAAAAAGCATAATGTCAATTTACATTAGTAATTTTTTTTACTGTTAAAATGTGTTTTTTTGTTGTTGTTGTTTTGGACGTTTTTGTAACTTTCCTTCTCCAGAAAAATCCTCACCGATTAATTAGTTTTAAAGGATCAGTGAACTCTGTCAGATGGACCTACATTAACTGGCTTGTCCTCAGCCTTGTAATCCATTTTTTTATTATTATTCCTTTGATGCCAGTGTGAACCTGAGATGTGAAGTTGTCTGTACTTTTACCCCTGACGAAGTCTTTCTGCTCATGTCAGATTGACCTGGAGAACAACAGCCTCGTGCTCAGTTCCACATTATCTTATGAGTAGCTCCCTCCGGAGATAGATTATAAAAACAGTTAGCTTTGCTGAACTGTTATCTGCAGGTGCCATGTGCATGATAGGAAACTGCTGCCGAAGACGTTCCACTATCTCACCTGACAGGATTTAATCACTGGGATTAGGCTGTTTGTGTGACCCAAATAAAAAGTGAAGATCCAGCAGGAGGAACCGCAGTGACACTTTCACCCCTTGCTTTTCAAAACACAGGACTTTTTTTTTTTCTTACTTTTATTTTAGTTTCCCTATTCAAACATCAATGTTCCGCTTTCTCTTTGTTTTCAGTACCGACCCCTTAATTAACTCATCTGATGCTTTTCGTCTGTGTTTTCAGCACAGCCACAGCCACTTCACTCCCGCAGACACGCCTCAGGAAAACAGCGTCCAGAACGGAGACGCTTGGGTGAAAGGCGACTCTGTGGTTTTGACCAACGTCGCCACCATTTCCACGGATAAGAACAGTCTGGCCGTCGAGCCCCAACAGGTTCTGTCTGAAACGCGTGTCGTTTTTAATGAAAAGCAGTGATAAAACTGTTCTGTAGGTGAACAGGATTGATAAAAGTTTAGGGATTGAATGGGGAATATTATTACTTAGTCTGCAGTAAGATGCTCAAATAACATCCAATTTGTGGCTTGTTACTAGGGCAACAGCTAGCGATTATAGTAGAAATCAATGAATCTATCAATTTGTTCTGACAATTAATCAGTTATTCTGACGATTAATCAGATTAAAAATGTGCCACATTCTGCATATTTTTCATCTAACTGCTTCAGCCTTTTTATACAAATACATAAAAGATGCAAAAAACCAGTACATCTGCAGCTAAAACGATGCTTAAAACCATGTGAAAAGCTCAGTTCTTTCTGCTTGACTTTGCATCAATACAGTGTAGAGCTAATTTGTTGATCTTTTTTTCCCCAACTAATAATTGGATGACAGAAGGTGTCTAATCGGGATTGTTTGAACTGATAATTTTTCACTCTGAGTATGTTGCTTTTTCAGCATTTCTCTCTCTTTTTTTGAGTCTGCACCAGCTGGTGATTAATCCATTACTAAATTACTTTACAATTATTCCAATAATCTGATTCATAGTTTCAGCCCAACTTGTTACCTTTAAAAAGACTGGTTGATGGGACTCCTTTGTTTCCTCATCTTGGCTGATGACTTGAGTGTTTCTGGAAGGCTTTCTAGAAGATTTAGTGGTGTGTTTATGGGACCAGCAAGTTCAAAAACAAGTGGGGTAGGGGCACCGCCACGCTACTCTCATCTCCAATGGCCAGGGACTTTAAGCAGTCGGATTGACAGGATGGAAACCTTTAGCGGGTTTGAAACGTACACTTTGAAAACTTGTTTTTCCTCGTATCAGGAACCGGCCCACGTCTAAGAGGGAGAAATTTATGAAGCTTTTACCACTGATAAGTGCAGGTCGTAGATTAATAAGGTTAATAAATTACAGTGATTTGTCTGTTAACACATTGCTTCTGGTTTGAAAGGTATGTGAAAGCTAAACAAACACGAGAGAAAATGATCAAGGAGGAAAAACTAAGCTGTGAGGAATCCGATCCCCCATCATGGTAAAGGGGACCCATTGTCTGACTTTTACACAAAGAGCCCTTGTTGGTCCATGGCCAGTATAAGCTTCTTTTTGTCTCTTCAGAGGGACTCCAAGCAAATGCCAAGAAATCTGTTTGTGTCTGTGCATTCTCCGACTTCCTGCTAGCAACACTCGAGCCATTATTTTTCTAATTAAAGAGATCTGCTGCAAATTGTTAAGTGCAGAATAATCAGTAAGGACAATTCAAGTAATCAATCTTCCTTTTTTCCCCCCTCTCTAACAAGTTAGAGGAACAGCAGTAGGCAGTGATCCGGGACTCCTGGAAATCATTCTTTGACTTTCTTTATTTTCTGGTTGAAGCGGACTTTGGCGTTTGAGCTTTGTCATTGATTCCATATGTTTGCTTTGACATGACCAAACACAAGCGTTGACTGCATGTCTTTTAACCCACGTGTCGCCGCTTCAGGACGCCCAGGTGTCTGAAGTGATGTGTCACTGGCTGCGCGGGAAGCGCATCACCAGCATCAAGACGGTGGCCTGGATGATATCTCTGAGCGACGCTGTGCACAACTTCATCGACGGTCTGGTCATTGGCGCGTCGTTCACTGTATCCGTTCTGGCGGGGTTCAGCACGTCCACCGCCATCGTTTGCGAGGAGTTTCCCCATGAGCTGGGTGAGTGACACTGATCCCCTGTGACACTGTGGTCAGTCATGTGGCAAAGTGTGCGATGCCTTTGGTTTCACCACTCGTTACTCTATTCCGCCCAAACAGAATCCAGTGCGCCCACATTCAAACCCAACTGGTGACTCTTCAGTCTGTCATCTGAAAACGCATGTCGTATTTGCTCAGTCGACCTGACGGGCTCTGCAAGAGAGGCGGCTAAGAGATCCATGCAACATGTCAATGAGAGAAAGATGATGTAGTCAAATAATCCTGTAGACTCTGTTCGATTGGGGACCAAAATTAAAGCATTTTACATTTTCAGCTGCTGCAGTTCGCTTTTCATGTAACAAACAAACCAAACCCTCTAAAAACATGTTTACCCTCCTCGTTCTGGTGATGCACCAAGAACCACTGAAGGAAACGACACAAAATCCTGTGAAGAAGACACTGAGTGCAACTTCTTTCTTTACAAAATCTAAACAACAATAGAGTGTTGTCAAGTCTTTAACGTTTGTAAGATTTCTGTTTTGTCGTCAGTAAAATGCCATGAGCCATTTTTCCCGCTTTTTTGTCTTCATATTTACCCAGAGTGCCCTGTGCTGTAGTCCGCTTCCTGCTTTTGGAGCGGTCTCCGGTCCGCTTGGTGTTGACATATGCATTCGAACTGTGCCAGAGTTCACTTCAACCAAACAGGAACCTAGTAGGTTTGTAGGCAGGCCAGAGTTTGCTTTTCTGGTCCGCATCAGATTTCGATTGTGCATCTACAATCGAAGAAGTAAATATCTCTGCAAACGACCCAGACTTTCTAGGCATACGGACTAGAGTTTGATTAAAGCAGAATAAGCAGTTCTGGTGTGAATGCACCCTAAAACTGAACTTTCTGGACTGCACTCAGTGTGGTGGAAGTCCGAAACCAGACATCACCCACTGCATCCCATGTTCAAGGTGCAGTGTGGTGGCACCATCAGGCTGTAGGGGTGCTTTCTTCAGTAAGGATAGGAAAACTGGTCACAGGGGATCAGAAAACACGTATTGTTAAACCCCATTCACCTCTTTCGACCCTTGTTGTAAGACAACAAGGATCGTTGTCTTACTAGGACGATGACCCAGAACTACAATGGATCAATTTGGATAAAAGTAAGGTTTCTGTGCTAGAATTTCCCAGTTAAAATCCAGAACAGACTCAGAAAAACAGTGTTCACAGATGCTCTCCATCCAATTTGACTTTACTTGAGTTGGAAAAATGTTCTCTCCTTATATGTGTAAGGCTAGAACAGACATACCAAAGAGCTGTAGATCTAGGTGTGACAAAAAGTGACTCTGCGAAGTATTAACTCGGAAAGGAGGAATGCAGTCACCTGATTTCAGATTTGTGTCATTTGTCACTGCTTTGTGTAAATCGAGATCACTGGTGACAAAATGTCAGAGTTCACGGGTTGTGAATACATTTGCAGGGTAGAACACCATCCTCAGTTCTTTACAGTAGAATTTAGCCAATGGCTTGATAGAGTTCAGAAGAAGCAGAGTTGTTCCTTTAGCTTTTTTCTTTTTTCTTTTTTTGATGCAGCTGGTTTTAAGTCAGTGTTTCCTTCTCTGCAGGCGACTTTGTTATCCTGCTGAATGCTGGAATGAGCGTCCCGCAGGCCGTTTTCTTCAACCTGCTGTCTGCAATGTCCTGTTATGTCGGCCTCGTGTTCGGCATCCTGCTTGGAAACAGCTTTGCCCCGAATCCTATCTTTGCCATCGCGGGAGGAATGTTCCTGTATATTGCACTAGCAGACATGGTGAGCTCTTCATCTGACCCTGTGATTTTAAACATGTTTGTTTTACGTTGTCTGGCACTTCAACCGACTGACTCCAACTTACGAGACTGAAACTTGTCGTTTTGAGCGTCTTGTTTTAACTGATTGCTTTCTTTAGCATTACTCTGCTAGCTGTTTCAGCCGGGAAAGCTCTTGCAACACACCCTGCTCATTAGTTCAGCCCAGATGCACTTGCTGGGGTCACCAGTGCAGCATATGCAAGCTAGAGATATAGCTGTTTCACCTCTGGTGGTCAGTGGAGACCGGTGTCGTATTAAGTAGAAAATATAGTCAACATTAGACAGAAAAATAATTAACCAGAGACTTGGTATTCCGTAGAAATAAATATCTCTTGAAGTTAAATTAAGCTAAACACATCAAACCTAGTGGTTAAAGCTTGTAATGTCGCCCCCAAGTGGCTAAATTCTAGAACTACAATGACCACCAAAGCAAAATATGTTTAATTTTGACAGGAAAAGCTGAATTATAAAACAAAAAGAAGGTAAAAAGATATCTCTGGAAATTTTTTTTGCAAGATGAGACACATTTGGTTTGATTTCAAATTCATAAATATTAATCACTCACATGTTGTGGAAAAGAGGCCTAAGAAAGACATTTTGACTTGAGGTAAAAAGTTGAAGGAGCTGCTCTTTACATTGCACACCGTATCTTTTCAGGAAGCTCGTTGATAAAGAAAAACATGTGATAAGGCTGAAACTTTGACTCCTATCAGGTTGTTCTACAGCTGAACCATTAGTTTACATACACCTAATAAAAAGACAAACACTTTTTTTTTCTCAGTCTGAGGTAAAATCAGACCAAACTTCTTTTGGTTTGGCTCAATCAGAATTACCAACATTATTTCTATTTGCTCAATACCACAGTACTGAGAGAACATGTCAAATTTTTCTTTTTTTAAATGAATGTCTTCTAAATCAGAAATTTACACAATTTTTTTTTTCAGTATTTGTTGCCGTTGTCTTTGATCTCTATGACTTGGATTAAATCTTTTAGGTTTCCTTCCACAAGCTTCTTGCAATAGTTTTCTGGAGATTCTCTCTCATTATTGTGTCATTTAACAAATAGAAATAACCTTGGTGATTTTAACTGACCCAAAACAAGAGAAGTTTGAGTTGCCATAACTTCAGACAAGAAGGATTTATCATTTTTGTTTTCTATTTTTCCCTTTCTTTTTGGTTTCAGCCAGCTGTTTTGTCTAGTATCATTTGGTTATAAATAAAATTCACGTTTCTCCTCCATTGCAGTTTCCAGAAATGGACAGTATAGCAAAGGAACAACGAAAAACTTCCGGCAAGATCGTCTTCTTTCTGATCCAGAATGCCGGGCTGCTCACCGGCTTCGCCATCATTCTGCTGATCACCATGTTTGCTGGGAACATAAACCTGGGATAGGAGAGGAAAACAAACATCCTCACACTGTGCCTTTTTTTGTTTGTTTCTGCTCACACATAGGTTGGACTGAGTGTGAACGTAAAATGAATGTCTGTACAGACTAAACCAAGTGTTGAATGGTTCAAACGTGAGCTTTTATACCTTTTTTTTTTTTTTGGACTATCAATCTAGTGAAATGTTTTCTCCAAAAGAAGGGAATTTTTATACAATCAACATGTAAAAAAAAAAAATCAAGAACATTTATTTTAAAGAAACAATAAATTATTTTTAGTCTTCGAATGTGAAATGGTTTCCATTTACCTAAAGTGTGTTGTGTACAATTTAATAAAAACTGATGATTTCTAGCTTTGCTACATACAGTTTTTTAAACTCTATTCTGAAACAACTTCTGCACTACTGTTTGAGTTTTGTTTTCTTGCTCCCACAAACTTTCAAAGGCATATTTTGTTTATTCCTATGCACATTTTTGAATATATTGATTTTTTTTTGGGACTCTTGAAAATGATCAAAGTGTACATAAACATAGACTTTTCTATATAAAATAAATAGTTTGTTATGGTTGATGAATTGTTTATGCACACAGTATATGCTCTCTTCAGTACTAAAAATCATGGAACTGAAATTAAAAATATTTTCTAATCAAAGTAAGAACAGCCTCTACAAAATTATTAAGCTTTTTTATATATATATATATATATATATATATATATATATATATATATATATATATATATATATATATATATATATATATATGTGTGTGTGTATGTTTCTAACCCTGGAATTCCAAAATGTCTGCTTAAATTTGGTTGTAGTGTACAAAACTTAAAATGTATTTAGTTAATTTTGTCAAAAGGAAATAGAAGGAATGGGTGTAAAAAAATGTTTATTACTATTTTAAGGCGTAAACAGCAATACCTGTTTACTTAAAGTTATAATTTAGGGATTATTTGTACTTTTCTTTATGTAGAATACAGTTTTTGAACGACGTGTATATATTTTTTTAATTTACTATAATGATAAAACACGGAGCATTAGAAACACCAGATAGTCACACAGCTTGACCTAAACTCCGGAACAAAACTAGTTTGTACCGCTTTTTGTGTTTTTACAACAAAACTGCCACTCACAACATGGCTCCCCGTTGACGTAAGATCCGGAAAGTCCACTTCTCTGTCTATGGAAGCGCGCAGTTCACTTGGAGTAGACTTTGGCTGCAAGAGACCTTAAACACCATACTTGGGCATCACCATAAAAGCAAGTATCTTGTGTTATCTTCCTTTGTTGCTTTTATCGTTCCTCTAAATCTCACTACGACGTTGCAGCTGCTGGATTAGCAATGATGCTAGCTACTGTGAGCTAATCTAACTGTTGTCATTTCTTAAAGGAAAACCGTTTGCATAATCTGACTCGTGGTTTGATGAGGATTACGCGAATTTACGTGGAAAGTTAACATTACTTATTTTTGACTAGGTTTTTAAAAATCTGGTTAAAAACCATCATGACCTCTTCTCATGTGATCAGCATGAAGGATGTTGCTGGAGGTCATCATGGGTAAATGCAATTTCATTTTATATGTTTAAATAATTTTACTCTTATCACTAGTCACATAGTGACGTCGTGGTAAATTCTGGCGCTATGAGAGCAACAAAGTACATTTTTTCAATTCTCTACATTTGAGATGATGATGACACTATATCTAATTGCAAGGAAAAAGTTATGATTTCTGTTGAACTCTGTCACTGTAGCAACACACCATGTTAATGTTATGCTAAGCAATGTACAAACTGTACAAACCTAAAGCCTTGACCAATTTGAATCCCATGTTGCAAGAAATGAAATAGCTAAGCTGTCACTCAGTTTAACCAGCAGTTTTTTTCCCCAACTGCTGGTTGGGGGAAAAAAAATTTTTTTTGATACCTTGAGAGACAGCAGCCATATTCTCATCACAAATGTGTTTACAGTAAACATATTTTCAGGCAAGTAGTTTGTGGTCTGTCAGGTTATTGCTGCTCCTTCAAGTTTTTTATGGTATGATGCATAGGTGATTCACAGCAACAAGTGGGGAGGGGCTGCTGGTTAAAAGAAAGCCATGGAGTTTTCCCCTCGCTACGAACTGAATGCTGCTTCTCTGCGTTTGGTTCTGGTTTTGGGGAGGCAGAGCAGACGAGAACCAGAAGACCTGAGTGGTCTGGAAGGTTGATACGACAACAACAGGTCTTGAATGTGTTGTGGTGCTAAGCCATTCAGTGATTTATAAGCCAAAGTATTTAAAAGTTTATTTTCTGAGCTACAGGGAGCCAATGGAAGGACTATAGAACTGAGTTGACGTGTGCTAGCTTTCTAGTTTTAGTGAAAACGCGAGCAGCAACTTTACCCCTTTAGCCTTACAAAGGCCGACTTTGTAACTGTCTTTATGTGCCTCTGAAGGTTCAGGTCAGGGTCCATCACTACACCCAGATTTCGGGTCTGATCGCTGCTTTTTAGTTGTAATAACTGAAGTTGTGTGCTGACTCTAGATCGTTCCTCTTTAGGTCCAAAGATAATATCTTCAGTTTTGTTAATGTTCAGCTAAAGGGAGTTATGGCACATCCATGCATTGATTTGTTCTGCGCCTCCACTCTGTGTTTGAATGGATTCATGGTCACCTGGTATCGTAATGCAGAGCTGTGTACAGGTGTAGTTATGGTAGCTAGTTTTATTACTTGCTATTTTATGAGCTAGCAGGAGCATGTAGATATTAAATAGGAGGGGGCCCAGGATGAAACCGTGGGGTACCCCACATGCAATTACAATTCATATAATTTGCCACTTTAAAAAAATTTTTTTTGTCTTTCTCTTTTTCTGGACCAGCTGAGCCATGGCCAACTTTCAGATCCGAAAGTACCAGGATGAGGACTCTGAAACCGTAAAGGAGCTCTTCACCTCAGGGATGAATGAGCACCTGCCTTCGTCCTTCATGCACGTCCTGAAAGAGCCGCTGACTCAGATGCTGCTCATGTGCACCTTCTGCTCGCTCATGGCCACCTCCCAGTCCTTCCTGCTTCCCGTCCTGGCCGTCACTCTCATCCTGGCCGGAATCCGGCAGATGATCGTCTACATGTTCAACGGCTACATAGACGCGTCTTTGAAGAATGATCTCAACGACATCAGCGAGACCTACCTGCGGAAGAATAATTCGTGTTTCTGGGTGGCAGAAAGCGATGGTCGGGTGGTTGGGACAGTGGCGTGTCTCCCCGCCGAGACAGCACCCGGGTTTTTGGAGCTGAAGCGCATGTCGGTGCGCCGCAGTCACCGGGGAAAGGGAATCGCTAAGGCGCTGTGTCGGACAGTAGCGGATTTCACTAGGGAGAGAGGTTTCTCTGCCGTCATCCTTTACACATCTATGGTCGCTACCGATGCTCAAAAACTGTATGAACACATGGGTTATAAGAAGATGAGTCAGTTTCCTGTACCAGAGTTTTTTGCGAAAATCATCAACTTCACTCTGATTGAGTACAGACTCGATTTAGAGGAAGAGAAATAAAGCTAGTGACACCGACAAACTCTTTAAAACGTCTTTGTAGTTAATTTAATCTTTTTTTGTGACAAGTTCAGCTCCCGCTGTTACTGTCTAAACAACATCCATTATGCAACATGTTTTCTCCTACAGTTTTTGAGTTGTTTATCTACGCATTTAAAAATGTCTGTAAACAATAATCACAGTAAGGAAGCCATATTTCTCTTTTTCTGATAATCTGCTGTTGTGCTGCCATATATGGACGTGGTGGCTTCTGGTTGTTGATGTGAGTGTGTGTAGGTGCATGGGGAGGATCTGGGCCATGTGTGGGGTGAGCAGTTTTTCATTGAAAATAATGTATAAATATTCTGCATATTTCAGCTCCAATAAACATAATGGTAATTACTTGTTACCAAGTTCTGCAAGAACCTGCAAATAAACTGGTTTAAATCAAATAAGGAAAACCACAGGGCCTCTGGCATTCATTAACGAACCAATCTTTGGTGTTTGGTGCGGTTTAAGGTAGTTTAATGTAAAAGTGTCATTTACAGATGTACAATTTATTATATTTAGAACCCGTTTGTTTTCAGAAGTCACCGGCGCACTTTCAGGGTCGAAAGTTCACCAAGGTGAAACAACTGGAAAGCTGCTTGACCCATTTGAACATCGAATATTCCGACTTTGATAACTGCATCAACGATCATGAGCATAGAAGGAAGTTCCACGTGCTGCGTTCAAAGCGCCTCGGGCATGCATCAGTGTTTACAGACAGAAGGGCGAAAACACTTTCTGAATTATTGTGTTTTTGTTGTAACGCCATGAAACTTTCAAAATCCTCCAGGCAACAATCATATAGACAGCAGAATAACAGTCTATATAAAAATAAATAAATAAATAAATGAAAAGCAACTTAAAACACCTTTCCTGTATTCGTTTTTCTTAGCACCGTTGAATGAACCATTATTGAACTGAAGTGGGATTGGAAGAAGAGGAAGCAGGTATGCAGCGGAAGCCTTGAGGAGGTTTTAACAGCAGAAAGAAACCGTCTCTGTTTTCATCTCATATATTAATATAAGGTAAGGAATTTGTGTTTATTTGTTTGTTCTTTTTCCGCTGCAGAATCCCATAGAGCCTTAGTGTCAAATCCTCCTTAGCTCTGTGAGGCTAGGAAGAATGCTAGCAGCTCTTAGCCAGTCTGTTATCAGTCGTTAACGGCGCTCAGATTTATCACCGTTTTAATAACGGGCTCAGTGCTGACTTGTTTAGCTGCACATTAAATGGCCTGCCAGGATTTTTACCAGCTAGCTACTGTCACTGTTATGAAGCATTCCAGTCAGAAGCCCTTCAGTCGTGTAGTTTATTTGAGGTCAGTGTGGTTTATAATCCACCAGCGACCAGTTGTATGTTTTGTCAACTGGATAATTGATTTAGCAATTAAATAGAGTATCATAGTCTTAAATCTATTAATATTTTGCCACCCCGCAGCCACAAACTTTAATCTATTTTGTGGGGATTTTATGTAACAGACAAGGTATAGTTGTGACGTAGAAGGAAAAGGATACGTGTACAAATCTTTTATGCAAAGTGACACAAATAAAATAATGTTTATGAAGTAATATTTTAATAGGTTACAAACTGTGACCTTTGAACATTTTTACATCATCTGTAAAAATTTTATGTCCCATTGAAGATGAACCTAAAAAATAAAATGATCATTTTAAAATCCTAACCAGCTTTAAAATAATAGGTCTTATAAAAGCAAGCTATTTCTAAAAGAGTCGTGTTGCTGTTGTGGCTATAAACTGTTGATTACCGGACATAGTTGTAAAGGTTCCTGACCATTTATCAGAATTGACAGGCAGACTGAAGCTTTCAGTTTAGACTCATTTGAGGTTTGCCAAAAGGACAAACTTGGAATAAAGTGTTCAAGGGGGACTAAATACAAATGCCAAATTTTTCATTGTTTTATTTGTTAAAAGGTTTGAAAACTTTGTAATTTTCCTTCCAGTTCAGTTATGCTTTATTTTATATTAGTTTTTCAAACGACATCTCCCCCGTAAGCTGTTTCCATTACAATTGTTCGCAAATTTCTATATTCTGCTCTTCTCAAAACAAAACAAAAAAAAAACACTCACAATTTCGCAAATTAGAAACACACATGAACAAGCTTGTTCATGAAATAACTCATTAAAAGTAATGTCAGACGGATGCTACATGAAATATATTTATACTTCCATCAGAGGAGACGTCAGCATTTTATTCAGGCATTGAACGCCAAGCCCCGCCTACTTGGGAACAGCTACTCCGCTGCGTTTTGGGGAAATTGTGGTCGACGATACAGATGGATGGATTCAACAAGTTCGAATGACACACAACTTTTTATGAATATGGGATGATGTGAAGGCTCTGCACAAAAACAACAAACGAACAACCAACCTCCTACTGCTACTTTCTGTTGTCTTTTTTTGTTGTTTTTGCCAGGAGAAACATCCGGCTGTTGATTGCCTGACTCCTGTGACACGAAATAAGTGTTTTCATGGCAGTTTTGCGAAATGCGTCCATTTCGACATATTCAAAAAACTTTTATAAAAATATAAATTTTTCCATTAAATTATTATTATTATTATTATTATTATTATTATTATTATTATTATTATTATTATTATTATTATTTTATTTTGTAATTTCAATTTATACAGCTTTATGGTTAATGAAAATGCAGCTTAATTAGATACATTGCAGTATGACCCAGAGATCTGAACTCAACTTTAAAAGAAGGCGTAGACATTATCTTGAGAAAATGTTTGTGTTTTTAATCAAATAGTTTGCAGCATAAAGGTTATTCACAATCTCTTCACATTTTCACCTTTTTTTTCCCATTTCATTAATTTCACTGACCAGCAGAGCCATGGCCAACATTCAAATTAGAAAGTACGAGGATGAGGACGCTGAGGTCGTCAAGGAGCTCTTCACCTTGGGGATGAGCGAACACGTGCCTTCGTCCTTCACCCACGTCCTGAAACAGCCGCTGACCCAGATGCTCCTCATGGTCACGTTCTGTGCCCTCATTACCAGCTCCAAGTCCTTCCTGCTGCCCGTTCTGGCCGTCACGCTCGTCCTGGCCGCGGTCCGACAGATGGTCGTCTACATGTTCAACAAATACATAGAGACCACCCTCAGGAAGGACCTCGACAACATCGGCAGGACCTACCTGCGGAAGAATAATTCGTGCTTCTGGGTGGCCGAAAGCGACGGTCGGGTGGTCGGGACTGTGGCGTGTCTCCCTGCTGAGACAGCACCCGGGTTCTTGGAGCTGAAGCGCATGTCGGTGCGCCGCAGTCACCGGGGGATGGGCATCGCCAAGGCTCTGTGTCAGACGGTGGCGGATTTCACTCGAGAGAGAGGTTTCCCCGCCGTCATCCTTTACACGTCCGTTGTGCAGACTGATGCTCAGAAACTGTACGAACACATGGGTTACACGAAGATAAGAGAGTTTGTCGTTCCAGAACTTATGGCTAAAATCCTGAACTTCACACTGTTTGAGTACAGACTTGATTTACAGACAGATCAAGAAAGGGACTGAAACAGCAACATTTTTGGGTTGATGGTACCGTTCAGTTATTCTCCAGCTATCAAGGGACGTCACATGCAAAGCAAACTGTTTGCATACCACTACTGTAAAACAAACACACTACAGGGATCAGTAAATCACTATTGGTCTTTATTAGAACAGTATACTATTGTTTAAACGGTGTTTCAATCTGATTTTGGTATTGGTCCGATATCAGCCAAAAAAGTATCGTATTATATCTGCTGATAGAAGCTCTGCGCTCCAGGATTTAATCTGGCCCAGGATTTCTGTTCAGCAGCGCTTCCACCCCGCAGCAGATTATTGGGTAATAATAAACTGGTCATTTGTTGACTATTGTTCTTTTGAATACTATCACTTGATCAAGCATTTTCTACCATTCCACACTACAAAATAAGTAATAAAAGTATGGCTGAAACGTTCTGATATCATATCTGGTCAATATCGGTATCGGCCAGTTCTCAAATCAATATCGATATCATAAGTGAAAAAGCTTTATTGGGACACCTATGCCATTGTATGATAATATCTAAGAGGAAGTTAATGGGTGTATGCTGACTGACTTTTATAATTATATTATTATTTATTTCCTAACCGCTTAGTTTCTTTACAACCATTTCAGACATTTTTAGGTAATCTCGTTAATCTTTCATTAAATCTCTGTTGTGCCCAGATATAAAAACTTCTTATGTACTTTGTTCTTTATGTAAATGTAAGGGGTTTGTTTTCTTCTCTTGAGCAGGTGTATTTTACACATCAGCAAACCTAGTTCTGATTTTGCTACTTCTAATCTTGATATTACCTATTAATGAAGTAGTTAAGGATGAAAATGGACAAATGTAGATTGAGTTGGATGCCTAAATCCATGTTAAAATAAAAATAATCAGGATTATGGTTTGATTAATGTTTGAGCGATGATTAAAAGTAATTTTCAGTAAAATGAATGGTGTAGATTTGCAGAAGAAGCTTTGTCACAGTGTTTTATTTTTGATAAATTTGACTTCACCTTTCAGAAGGTGAAGGTATGAGTGGACTTTACAATAGTTAACCAGAAATATTCAATTTAATTCAAATTACTGATACTGATAACAAATGTCAAAACCAAGAAGTTAATTTAGTCCAGTAATACCGATAGATTCTGAGTCAGTTACAAACATTCAAATTGATCCTAGTTGTCAAGCAATACAGTCAAGTTAAGTTTATTGTTAAAAAAATTATCTAAGGAAACGAGAAGAAAAATGCAGCAGAACCAGAACCTGGCTCAGTGTGAACAGCCATCTGCCAAGACCGACTGGGCGTTTTATTTCAGAGAAAGGACGTCATATCAACGGTGGTATTGTTATGGCCTGGGGCTGACCTGGAAGTCATGCTGTCACTGATGAAACTCATTTAGGGGACGTACTGTTCATTTGCTCATAAAAGCAAAATAATTGATTTGAAATGACCTAGTCAAAGTTCAGACTTGAATTTTTTTTTTTACCTTTTTTATTCATTTCATTCAATATAAAAAGAAAAAAAGAGAGAAAAAAAACATCCTAACAGTTTTTAGTATACAAACATTAAAAAGAAAATACACCTCCATCCATACATACCTACATATCCATCTGTATACATTTCACAAATATATACACTTACAAACATACTACATATGTATTTGAAGAAAAAAATTAGATTGAAATGTGGTGTAATAACCCACTTGTGCTTGGAAAATTTTCATGTGGCTAAATTAAAATAATTCTGCATAGAAACGAAAATACAATTCCTCCACTGCAACTTACTGCCAGAAATAGAAAAAAAAAACAATTAAACCTAGTAACTAAAACTAGTTTAATAACTAAACGCAGGTTTAGTCTCCAGGTGACCAGGTTGCTTTGGATAGCTTTTGTTCCATGAGAAAATATTTAATGTGAAAAATGACTTTTTGTTCACTTTTATTTATTTATTTTTTGTCTAGTATTAAAATCTCTGATAATCTGAAAGATTTAAGTGGGATAAAAGTAGCAGAGAGAATAATAAGACAACTTGAAATACTGAAAGTAAGTACCATATCATCGCCTTAAAATAAGTCATTTTCGAAGTGATTTATTTATTTTTCTTTGTTTTTCAAAATTACCTTTGGCCAAAAAAATTAAATAAAAAACTTTAGGAAGGTGACAATATGTCAAAATATTACATAAAATATTGTTTGTGTTTATATTTTTTGCTTAAATGGCCAACATCGAGTTTTGGTGTTGAACATGTCACCGGGCTCCTCTGCTCCTCTGAGGCCGGCCGAGTCAGGCATCAACTCGGACGCCGCAGGACGGATCCGTCCGGTCAGACAACCACGGATGGATGTAGCTCTTCAGGGACGCGGAGCTGAAGCGAAGCCGGATTTTTGACACAAGTGGGTAAGACTCAGCGAGCAGCTGTCACTCTGAGTGTTGACGCGTCGGTGTAAAATATCTAAACAAAACAATAATTTATACATGATAATAAAATAATGTTACAAGTGAAGTTAAACAGGTTTTATTTCAGCGAGTCAGCCGGTGCATGCTAACAGCTTCAGCTGCTAGCAGCTGCTCAGGGAGTGCCTCACTGACAGCTGACAGCAGCGATGAACGCTGATAAAGCTACGCGGTTTTATGTCCATTTTAATATGCAAATATGCAAATATTTTAATTGTAGTTGCTAGTTAAAAAGGTAAACACACGTAACGACTCAATAGGTTTTTGAATTTAACGCGTCTGTAAACAGGCATCTGAATAATTCAGCGTAATTGCCCTTTAATTTCATTTATTCGATTTGATATCAAATCTAACAAGTTTCCTGGTTCAGTACTGTTAATATTGAGTTTGAACATGTTGTCAATATGCTGCCACACCCATGGTTGGATTTAATCAGAAATAACATCGACTATTGAATCTACTTAACATTATTTATTTACATTTAGCTGTTTAACTCCTCACTTGTATGGAGCCACTCAAAAATCACCAGTTTGATGTAAGGTTTCACCGAAATACACTAGACGGCATTAAGTCACAGCTTTAATTACAGCAATTAAAGACTGTGCGGCTACTAAAAGGTTTTTATATGGCGCTGCACTCCAAATCAGAAAAAACTAAAGTATATACTCTGGCAGTATTACCAACAGATGACCTACTTTTCTTGTTTAAGTTGTATTCTAATGAATACAATATAAACAACGTGTAACACAAATTCAAATTTAATAAATCAAGCACTTGGACAAAATACTTGTGAGATAACCTTGATAAATTACCTGTAAAAGGAGATAAAAAAGCAAAATGAATGATTGAAAATGAATGAAATTGTAAAAAGAGAGAAAAAAAATCAGCCTTTTTTGAGATTACATTTCTAACATTAGCTGTTTTTAAAGAAATTACTTTTTTTTCTGTTTAAATTCTAGTCCAAAATGACTGCAGTAAAACTGTTGAATTATCCTCAAAATAAATCAAAATGAACATCTTTGTTTGGAAGAAGAAGTAAGTCCCACTTACGGGTTTCAATAGAGAATGTAAATATGTAGGACTCAGATCAGTCTAATATTTTTGTCCTCCATGCAAAAAATACTAACCCAAAACATGATACCCCAAAACATGGTGGCGGCAACGTCATCCTGTGGGGATGCTTCTCTTCACCACAAACAGAAACTGTGGTGAGTCGGTTCATCATCCAGCAGCACAGAGACCCTAAACGCATCGCACCGGCTACAAGAGAGTGCATGAGATGAGCATTGCACTATACCAGAAAAACATGCAATGGTCAAATTCTTATTACAATATAGCAATATTTGCTGTAGATCCATATTTTACTCACTTCTTTACTTCTGACACTCTCTTGTAACTTTTCACATTTTGGTCATTTTGGCATCTACATCAGCTTGAAAAAGTATTCACACCCCACGAACATTTCCATATTTTATCACATTACAACCACAAACATTTTATTGTGAAAGACTAACACAAAGTGGTAAAAAAAATTGTGAAGTAGAAAGAAAATTTTACGCCACACTTTTCAGTTTATTTGTTAAAAAAAATCATGCATAATTTTCTTCCTACTTCGCAATTGTATGCCACTCTGTGTTGGTCTTTCATTAAAATTCCAGTGATTTATATATTTATGTTTGTGGTTATATTGTGACAAAATGTGGAAAATTTCAAGGGGTGTGGATACTTTAACAGGCCACTGTATTCACTCAAAAACAGTCTGAAAATATTACATGTAAAGTGCACATTTCTGACACTTTGATCGCAATGACAAACAAACATTACATTACATCCTTTGCACACATCAATAAGGCAGTAACATTACTTTTTACAATAATGTAGTTTAGGTTAGACATGTTAGAATGGCCCAGTCAAAGTTCAAGCCGAAATCCAATTGAGAATCATCGGTAAGGTTTGAACGTTTGTCACTGATGTTCAGATATTTTGGAAAACAAATCCCTTTTTCAAAGTGAAGTCCATCGTTGCCATCAGTCTTGAGCGCAGACACGTTGTCATAGCGACGAAATCAGCCAGCAGTCTGTTTAAAGCTGCTGCTGCTGTTCTTTTTTTTTTTTTTTTTTTTTTGTGTGTAAAATAATAGGACATACAAATATCCTATTATTCAGATAAGGCTCATTATTCTAGTTTTCTTCATTTTTACCTTGACGGTTGCCGCTCATGTGTTCCCGGCCGGCCAGCAGACGGACTGGTCATAATGTTTCTCCTTAAAGTCACCTCTGTTCCTCCTCGTCAGGCTTGGTGGAGGTGAGACGTGGGGTTTTGCAGAGCTGTCTTTTTTTTTCTCTTTCTCTGCCCTCATCTCCCGTAAGGAGGCAGATCTTTGCCTTAAGCTGTCCACCGACCGTCTCCCACTGTGGGAGATGAGGACACGTCCTCCTCCCCGCTTCCTGCAGAGCCGGAGTGCTCTCCCCCCCCTATGTTTTGGTTCTGCCTTTTGCCATTTTGCATAAAAGGGGTGCAAAGAGACTGCAGGGGTTTGCTTGGTGTCCCTGAATGCCCCGTTGACGTAGAATCCAACACTAAGCCTTTTTTAGTCAGTATGCACTTTTTTTCCCCTTTCCTAATGGTTCTCAGTGGCTAACACTTAGCGGTTAGCTTACAGCATTCGCTTCCACAGCAAAAAAAGATGACAACAAAGCACACAGTTGAGTTAAAAAAAAAAAAAGCTCCAGCCTTTGGGTTTGCTTATAAAAGGGAGTTAATCCTGGCTCTGTGATGGGCCACAATATCACCAGGCTTGGTCTGAATGAAATCTGCTTGCAGTGAGCAACGATACAAAGCATCACCTGGGTGCTCAGTGCACACTGAAACAGAATCAGACCAAGATAAACTGGTTTACAAGCTCAGAAATGTCTGCTGCCAGTTTTTAAACTCTGTATTTTCAGGCTAGTTATTGATTTTCTTATTTTATTTTGTTTTGTTGCTTACGCTAGCAAAGAAAGGAAATAGAATTTTAGCAGTGGTTTGTTTAAGACTGCAATGCAGGGAGAACAGAGATATGATGCATTTTTCCCCCCTGCATTGAGGATTTACTTTTGTTGGACAGCCATAACTTTGCTAAATGTCCTAGTAGTAAGTGCTTAATTGATCTGTTTTATGCTAGCATGAATGTAATGTCTCTATTTTTTAGTACTATTGTGATTACTCTAAAAACGATTTAAAAAAAAAAAACTACCGTATATATTACTTATCTTTTAGGTAACTATGACACATAATTAATTCATAGCTCCACAAACAAATGTTGCTCTAAAAATCGCTCCTATTTGAAATAAGCTTCTTCAGTTCGCCACGTATTGAAATAACTATGATTTATATAACAAACAGCATAAAGAGACTTCATTGAATCATATTTTGAAATAACTGATATTTATTGATGCAGTGGAGAAAAAAGTAAAAAATACACTATGCTCTGTTCTTTACCTTAACTGGAATTAACTGAGAAAATGAGCTCGGCGTTTGCTAATTGCTGCTACTGCTAGTCTGCAGGAGCAGAGTCATTTTTATTTTCATTTTCTTATATTAGGAGGTGTTTATTCACCTTTGAATGGTTGCCATGGGAGATTCAAGGATTTCTCAACATACTTGACTGAATCAAAGCAACATTCCCAGTGTGTTTTTTGGTTAGGGAATAACATTATTACACAATGTAAAGTAAAAAAAAAAAAGTCAATTTTGGATATGACTCAATATTTAAGTTTTTTTGTTTTTTTTTTGCAATTGTGTAGTTTAATTCTGCTGAGATTAAATACTCTGTTTACTAATCCGGTTGCTCCTAAATAGTTACACTGGATTTTATTTAGGATAATAAGATTAGAGGGGGCTGAAAATAAATACACACCACACTTTTCAGATTTTGTTTACAAATCCCCCCAAAAACAGGCAATTTTTTAAAAACTATTTTCTTGTAAGAACAAAACAAAAAACACACATGGTTTAAGGTCGTAATCTGACAAAATTATGAATATAAATCATTTTATTTTTAGTTTTTTTAAACGTCAAACGTGCAGGCTTTAGGACCCAGCGACGGTGTCGGGGCCTATGCCGCCCTCCCTCCTGCAGAAGCCAGTGCAGACACTGACACAGTGCAGTGCAAGCCGCTCAGCTGATGCATTCACAGCCGAACCAAGCGTGGCTGCTTTGAGTTCTTCTTCTTTTCTTTTTTTTTTTTTTTTTCTGTCCCCGTTTTCTTGGCTCAGCCATTTAAATCATCTGAGGGCTGGATCGGCTCGGAAACTTCCTGCTTCCTGGGATGCGGTGAGAGAAGGTGGGATCCTTGCGAGAAGACAGAACAGAAAAGAGAGAGAGAGGGAGAGATGCTCCAGCAGCATCTCTGAATCTGAATCTGAATCCCCCTCCTCTCTCTCTCCCCACTACTACCACCACCTCCCGTCTAGCCGATGCTCTCCTTAATTTAATATCCCACTCCTTCAGTGAAGACAGGCAGTTTTTTGGGGGGGTGACGGTCAGCGACCGGTAAACATGTCACAGACCAGAAGGAGCACATACACCCGGGTGAGTGCGTGCCTGAATATTGAAGTTGTCTGTTTTCACTGTGTCATCTCCTGCTTTCAGCAGATCGGGGGGCTTCTAATCCGTTTCAGCCGTGCCGCTCTCCTCTCCAGCATCAGTTGTCGCCTCTTTGTTTGGCTCAGACGCCCCTCCGGGGTTCAACATTGTTGCTTTTGTTATGACTCACCTCTCTGTCTGTATATGATATAGGCATTTATTTGGGTTAAAAGATTTAAAAAAATTTTTTATCAGTTCAGATTTAAAAAAAATAAAAAAAACAACAAACCACAAAATCCAAGATTCCTGGGAGACTTCCTGTCGGTCATCCGTCTCTGAGTCAGGCTGGCTTCCCTGTCACAAGGAGGGATGACATCAGTGCTTCAACTCAGAAATTTCTTAAAAAAAAAGAAAAAAGTAAGCTATCTTTACATCTTCAGATCGGAAAGCAGAGTAGATATCAGGGGTGGCCTGATACAACTTTTTCACTTCCGATATGATACAGATATCGGACTGATGCGATATCATCGCAAATCAAACAAACCTTTGTTACTTATTTTGTAGTGTGGAGTGTTAGAAAATGTTGAGTCCAGTGATATTACTCAAACCACAATATGTATGAGAACAACTGACCCATTATAGGGCAGTATTATGTAAAATCAACTTTTTTGAGCTTTTCATCCCTAATCAAAAACATACCTGGAGTGTTGCCTTGATTCTTTCATGCATGTTTGAGAAATTCTTGAATCTCCATGGCAACCAGTCAGCTGGCAAAACGCCTGGGTGGACCTTGCTCCGCCTCTGAGATGCAGCTCCTCCTCAGAGCTTCCACCTCACAGAGCAGCCCTGTCCCTGGACTCCGCCTCTCAGCTCCTTCAGACTAGCCAGCAACAATTAGCAAACACCTGGTGGAGCTGAGCATCTGCTGAGCTCATTATAGGAGCTACTTCTCAGTCCAGCGCTGGTAAAAACATTTTTAAAGGGTTAATAGAGGAGCGATGCTGTGATGACTTTTTGAAGGCGGAGTTCCAGAAAGAGGAGGCATTTCTTAAAGAGACAGAGGTGCAATTTCAAGGCATTAACTTAGGAAGTAGAATTTTTTAAACATCATGTTTGATGTATACAGCATTTTTTATAACAACTCAAAGTGACAGAGTTAGTTGATTATGCTATAAATCGATACTTTGAGCCTGGAAAACATGTAATGCTGCCTCTCTAACTAGTGGGTGTGGATGCGGGATGCTAGCGACAGAAATGCAGGGTAAGATTAAATCCTGGAGCAGACTAAATCCTGGATCGGAGTGCTTCCATCTAAGATATTTAGTGGAGGCCAATATAATCCAGTACTCGTTTTTTGGCTGATATCGGAACGATTTCCGATACACATATGGGATAAGGACAAGCCCCAGTAGAAATTAGGTTTTTCTTTTGTTTTAAATACAGTTTTTTCTAAAATGAATAAATTCTGTGTATTGTAATAAAATGGACATTGCAGACAATTCATGTAGAAGTTTTGTTTTTCTAATTTTATTTGAGGCTTGCTCTCAGTGTGAGGTTGCATTGTAAGAGTATAGTGGCACTAAATAATTCAACAGTGCCTGTTCAGGTGCTCTTCCTCCAACACGTGGCTGTCAGGCCAAAACTATAGAACTACTTATTACTGACTGTCGACTTAAATTAACACTTTTTAAGCACAAATATCCTCAAGGTATTCCATATGAACCTTTAAAAATGGCGCCTTGTGTTGTGTATCATTTTTCATTCTTTATTGTTAAGAACCGAAACTTTCTGATGTAGTTTCACTGCAACTATTAGTCAGATCTCCAAGTTCTTAACTGTGATCTGGAGGCTTTTTTATGGGATATAACCAGTTCAAATATGCATTTGTATGCTGATTTTAAATTATTTACTAGCTTATGGTTTAGTAATGCTTGCTTTTATGTAAGCAGTTGATGTAGTGCATATCTGAGATTATAGGGCTGCACCACATCGGTAAAAATGGAATTGCAGTGCTGACTCTAAACTTGCTTTTTCTTCATCCCTACAGCTACCCCAAACTTAAGCTCGACAAATTTTTTCCCTTTTTTTAGCCTTTCGATGGGTTAAAATAGTTTGACAAATACTTTTCTAACTACTTCCTCTTTGTGGTTCTAGTTACAGTGAATAGGCCTATTGCAATAAACAGTAAATCAATCGATCGCATTATTAAAAGGAGCTCGATAATTTCCACTTGCATGATTTATCGTTTTTCTCTTTCCTCTCTGTTTCTACCAAAAACTGGACGATAAAAGTCTTCAGTCTGGTGCTTTGATCCCAACTGGCCTTAGGTTTTGAAGGACAATTTTATTTACAGAGACTTCATAATTAATTGTATTTGTTGTTTCTGTTGTTTTGTTTATTTAGTTTGGATATTTGAAAATGTCTTCCAGTTTCAGTGTTAAATCGTCATGAGAAGTTTATTGATATTTGAGAATGTGTTCTTGCATTATTTTGCCATTACCGCAGTATTACCTAATACGCTCTTAATATTGTTGTTTTAAGAGCGTATGTATTGTTTACTGCAATAATTTCTGAGACCATTTATCATCCAGAAGTTTGTTTCCATCTGAGGCCTTAAAGTGATTTTACTAGACTAATTTCTATCATTAAAATGTATTCTTTCTCTTTTCAATTTACCATTTTGAGATGGCAATGTCAAGTTTTCAATTTTATTTCCCTCTTCATTTCCAGGTGATTAGAGCACTACATGACCATATCAGCCATTTGCTAGCTTTATCGGCCATTAGCAGCAACAGCAGCTAGCTACATCAGCCATTAGCCACAGCTGTTAATGGACAATAAGGCTAGGTGCTGACATGCTAGCTATATCGGCTAGCATGTTGTTGCTGCTGTTGGTATTAGCAAGAACAGTGTGTTGCTGCTAATGGCCAATGTAGCTTGGAAATATAGTTAACATATCACTGCTAACTATTAGCATGTTACTGCTCTGAATGTTAGCTTGATTTTTCAGCCTGTGTAAGTTTTGGAAAGGCCCCTTTTGATCAGAAAGAGGCTTTATCTAAACGGCATATAGTTTTACGATACTTGAGAATGAGTGACTTGATAAATGATGTATAAGATGTGATCAAACACTAAAAGAAGTTTCAGGAGGGTATAGAATCTCGACATGGATTGGACAAATTAGTCTTGTTTTTTTGACTGACCTTTATGCTGCTGCTGTTTGTTATGAGTTGCTTCATATGTAGGTTTTCTAGCTGTTTAACCTTTAAATCAAACGGGCTACACGGACAGTGTGTGTTTACAGTAAGCTCAAGGAGAGACCGGTCATGTTCCTTTAGAGAGTAATAAAATCTTCTCCTGTGTGTGCCGTTCTGCTGACTCACCATCAGTTCTTGGACATTGCACTGTTAATTGGGTTTTGCAGCATTATTACGTTATAAAATTAGTGAAAGCAAAGATAGGTTTGGTTCAATATGTGTTTTTCTCTCCATGTACAAGCTCTGCATTAAGAAGTGCCAGCAGGATTTTTCCTTTCCTTAAAAAAAGCAGGATCAGGACGAGGATGTTGTTTGACTTTTTTTTTTCCAGGGGGTTAAAGTAAAAGTATAACATTTTGCTATTGATGCACGATATATCGGCATCAGCATATCGGTATTGATCTGATATTTATTTGCTTGTGTAACAGTGATGGTAGTTAAGCACCGGATTGTGACGTGTTTAACTGAAACAGAGAAGAAGTGGTCAATTTTTCACTTTGTCAACATTGTAGGGGAATATACGTATATTTGTAAATATTGGCTATAACAGCAATATTAATTTCGGCCCAAATTTTCACATCAGTTTTGTTTATTTATTTTTTTCTGTCTCTCCTCTTAGATTTGACCAAGCCTAACCATATACCGCATGTATCAACAGTGGTCATTTATTGTACAGAAATGTGTAAACATATTTAAAATTTTAAGATATCTTTAAAAAATTGCTGCTGTATTTTCTTGCTGGATCCTTGCTCAAATCTCAAGCAGCATAGTTTTAGCTTCACTTGGTTCAAATTCACTAGAGGAATGCTACGATATAACAATTTAGGCAAAACATTTTTTTAAAAAAGGAATAAAATGTCTGTTTATTAGCATCTTTTATTGCATTTCTAATATATAAAACATTTTTTAAAGTTGCAAAATGAAAAGTCTGTAGAATGTGCCAAGTCTTTTTTTTTTTTACAATAATCTGAGAAATAGATGAATTGATAGCTCGTTAGTTGCAGCCCTGGTTTACTTTATATTTGAATGAACTATAAGTGTATTTCTTCTTATTGTATTTTTAATACCAGCTTTTATCTGCTGTCTTTGCTGCAGCACATGATCTATTTTTAGTGTTCTAAAAAAAAATCAAAGCAGAATCACTCCATTTTCAAAAGCTTTATTAAATTTTTTTTTACGCTTATTCATAATCAGGGATGTAAATTTGACAGCACAGCCTAAAAGGACAAGAGAAAACAGCTGAAAGTAACAGAAATAGATTATATTCATAACCAATGTGAGCAGAAAGCTGAAAAGTCAGGAAAAAAACCTGAATTTGTGAACATTTTGGAGCATAAAAGGACGTCGTAAGTTGTTTTCAGTCACCATCCGTGTTGCGCTTAGGTGAGCTAACCATAGTTCTTGTCCCCTGTCCCACCCAGACCACCAGCAGCGGCAGCAGCAGGATGAGCTCGGACGGGGGCGGGCGGCCCGTCAAGGTGGGCTCCCTGGTGGAGGTGATTGGCAAGGGGCAGCGCGGCACAGTGGCCTACATCGGGAACACGCTGTTCGCCTCCGGGAAGTGGGTGGGCGTCATCCTGGACGAACCCAAGGGCAAGAACGACGGCACGGTGCAGGGCAAGCGCTACTTCACCTGCCAGGAGAACTACGGCATTTTCGTCAGGCAGTCACAGGTAATCCAGAAAAACAAAACCACTCTTCGAAGCATTTTTGTGTGGAGTTGAAAATATATGGAAGATGTGCCGCAGAAATTCACCGGTGACCCGGAGCGGGGCTGTTCCTTCCCACCTACAGCTCCTATGTTTGGATGGTTTAGGTTTAGTTTCAGGCTCTTACTGTGGGTGGGAACATTTCCCTCTGCAGTAAGACCCTGTTCTCCATTGCTGCAGGTTTGTTTTTATGACATATTTTATATCTAAAGTTTATGTAAAAGGCTCAAATATATACATACACCTCCACTGATACGTGGGGTATTTCAGTAGAGGTATTTTCTGCAATGTAGCAGAAAAAACACACACATTAATAAAGTCCTGTCATAACCCTTGCTCTATGTTCAACCACTCTACTTGTCAAAATTGCTAAATAATATTTAAATAAGCCATTTTTTGCATTTTGACCCCATGTTTAAGCACCGCTGATATTTTTAATAGGTTTAAAGCTAAAGCCACTCCAGAATGTGAATGTTAGTCTCTTTTTTCCATTTTAAAACTTGTCTGTATCAATAATTATTGATTAGTAATTTGTTTTAAATATCTGAAATACAGCCAGACTGGTGGCATGACTGCTCCTCCTTTTTCCACAGTTTTCACTCAGTGCCGTTGCTTTTTATTTTTGAGGAAAGCTGGCAAAATCTGAAACTGCTGCTGCTGCGCAAGTTACTCAATAAGTTGTTGCTAGGCAACCAAAGAGCGAGTGAGTTAGTTGACGCTCCCAACCTTACTTAGCTGGCTGTGAGACGTTGAGCGGCTAAAGCCTTTCCTCTGCCTATATCTCCCAGAATGTCGTGCTGTTCTGGATCAGAGTTCATCGAAATTTTCAACATTCAATTTATTGACGTTGATCACATCTCCATCGCCAACATCTGTATCTTCTGCTTTCTTTCAAAGCTAAAGCAGCTGAAACTTCAATGCCTGAAATGTAAACGAACAATACAAAGTGGTTTAAATGTAACGCCACAGTCCAGGCAGCTCAGCTGTTTGACACATTCAGGTCTTCTTCGCCTTGAACACAAGTTTATCGGTATGCGTAGCTCAGCGTGTTTTACATGTGTCTTCCTGTCATCACACAATAATGCAAGGCTCCGATTAAAAAATCAGATGTGTTTGGTTTGTCTTCATCTCTGTATGACTGCCAATTTCCAACGTGTTTTCAGAGCCCATCCTGTAGTTAACAGTTGAGCTAAATATTTTAAAGCCTTTTCATTAATTATAAAAAGTCTTCTGTTGTTTTGTATCGGTGAAACATGAGGTTGATGAGGGTGCTGGATCCGTCCGCCTCGTTGTAAAGCAGGCTGATGGTGGAAGTCTGTGACGTGTTTTTTTTTACAGACATGACTGACTGCTTCCTGTCTCTCTGTTTCAGATCCAGCTGGTTGATGACGGCGCCGACACCTCTCCGGAGACCCCCGAGCCAACCTCCGGCAGGGTCCCCAAACGAGGTGAGCGCTCCATGTGTGAAGCAAGTCAAACACATACGCAGAATTTGCTTTTAGTGTTTCCAGAGACTGGTTGGTAAGGTGGCCGACGGATGCAAATGGTAAATATGCGCTTAAATTTGACACTGCTTGAAACTCTAAAAACACTCGAAAAGAAAAAAACATGCAAACTAAAAAACATGCAAAGGAAAAATGCTACAATAACAGAAAATAGAAAACCCCACGCCCAACAATCAACAGAAAAAAAAAAAATCAAAAGAAAGATGCTGCAACTGCAGGCAAAATTCTGCAACAACAGGAAATGGAAGCAAAAGAGAAAAAATTACTAATAGTAAACATAACTAAAATGTTATTGTTGTTTCATCTTTCACACACACATAGATTAGAAAGTGGTTCACAAAGTCAAAACAATTAAAGCTAAAAAAAAAAAAACATTAAGCAAAATAGCAAAAACAGCAACAAGCATAAAACGCTGCAAACTCATGCCGCCACTCAGGTGTCCTCCGGGCCACTAGGGGTAGTCTGGAGTAGGCAATATTACCTACGTCAGTAAGCTGCTGTTCTGTAATATTGTAAAAGAATGCGCATTGGAAACAGACGTGAACAATAATGCACCTTTTCATCCTCTAATGACATCCCGTCTTCACAGAGGGTCTGGTCAGTTATTTTGGTGGCCGACTCCCCCTAGTGGTCTGGAGCTTTTTGTGGGTTGAGTTTGAAGCATTGTTGCTGTTGTTTTCACTGTTTGCGCCATTTTGCCTTTTACTTTCATTTCCTTTTGATGCAACATTTTTTTCTGTGATTGCATCATTTTTTGTTTGCAGCATTTTTCTGTTGCATTTGATCTTTTTTGTGCGTTTGTGCTTTTTTGTTTCGTTTACACTTGCAGGCCACCGTGGGTTAGGTATGAAGAAAAAAACACCACATCACACAGTACTTGTCCTTCTTGAGTGTTTCATATCTTCAAAATGATCAGAAAAAACTAATTATGGCTTTCTAATAAATATTTTATAAAACTAATCTTAATAAATATAAGTATGAAAACAGCTTTCTGGGATATAAAAACAATGTTTCTAAAGTGTTCCTTAACAGATCCATTGCTAAAGCTTAAAAAAAGGGAAAACCTCAGAATACGGGAAGTTTAATAGAAGTGTTATATCTGAAGATGACAGTGCAGTGTAATGTGGTCACAATCTGTTTAAAAGATAACATTTTGTATTGACTTTATAGTCTTTATGACAGGATGTCTCTAAACTTTACAACTTGTAAAGCAGAGTTGCATAATAACGATAGTTGAGTATGTGTCTTTGTTTCTTTGTTTTATCTCTGCAGAGATCCTGGAGTCGTCCAAGTCTGCCAAACTGGTAGGTCAAATGTCATCCACACTGGTTTAAGTTGTGTCCAGTAGAAAAAACACTAAAAGTGACTTTGTGTTTCTGTTTACTATAAAAGAAATTCATTTTCAGCAGCATTGATCTGATAACTGCCAGTTTAACCTGTTAAATGATGCTTCCCATTCATGCAGAAACTTAAAAACTTAAAAAATATATCTGAAACCAGTAATGTAGTTTAGCTTCTTTGGTCCAGAACCCAGAGTCTGATGTTTGGTCCAGCAGGGGGCGGTATTTCCTTTCAATTAAATCACATCTGATGCTGAATGGGATGTAGATTAGTGTGTTTTTAGTGTATGATTTATTCGCATGTAGTTTATGTGAGATTTTCAGCTCAAACTGTTTTACTGCTTACCTTAATCTATCAGAAATCTGATGAAATTTCCCTGAAAAGAGGTGAAACTTTCACAGCTTTGAGCTCTCATCTTTAAGTAGCAGCTGAAGTAACGCTACAAAAACATTTGTGGTATCTACCACACTTTGTTTTTTGTTTTTACTCTGCCTTGCAAAAACTTTTATACTCCATTTTGTCATTTTAAAACCTCAAACTGTGGCGTCTTTTATCAGGATTTCAAATGACAGGCCGACACAAAGCAGCACATGACTGTGAAGGAGAAGAAAAGTTAGGCAGAGTTTTTCAATTTTCAGTTTCCTATTGTTAACTACCATTGAGTGGAAGCAATGGCCTTCAGCAGTCACATCATATATGTGCAAATGGAGCAGAAAGAGTTTAAATGCTCAAGCAAAGCAATAAAAAGTTCCTTTTGTCACAAGAAATGCAGTGGGCATGGTAAACATGAGGCACAGGGTGGTCTGGTCTATGGAAGCCCATCTCTGCCATGAAAGATAAACAACAGTCCAATTACAGGTTTTACATTCATAATTTTGAGTTTTAAAGTCATAAATTATGACTTGAATTTAAAGTCGTAACTTTGAGTTTTTGAATCATAATTATGAGATTTAGTCATAATTGAGTTTTAAAGTAATAATTATGACTTGCAAAGTCATAATTACGGGTTTTAAAGTAATAATTTTGATAAAAGTCTAGTTCCACTGGAAGATTATTTTGCTGAAAACAAGACATTTTCCACATGTTATAAGTAAAACAATACTTTTTTTTTAAACTAATATTAAGGAATTATTGACTCAAAACAAGCTTCTATATCTTGCTTAAAAGTAACTTCTAAGTTCGTTTGTCTTATTTCATGTGAAATAAGATATTTGCACTAGAAACTATTCCAAAAATACTTGGTAACATTTAGTTTATTTTTTAGTGTAGAAAGTTTTGTTGTTCCACTTTGCTTCCATCCTCTACTCTGTGTTGGTCTGTCACATAAAATCCAAATAAAACACATCAAAATTTGTGATTATGATGAAACGTGATAAAGTTTAATAAATGTTAATACTTTTGTAGGACGCTACATGTGCAACTAATGAGAAAATAAACCAACTAAACGACTTGTAAATCTGTCTACGGTTCTCTGAAGATGACCAAAAATCACCCGAGTTCCCGTCAACCCCTGCATGCCGTTGTCTTTCTCTTGACCTTTAACCTTCAACCCCCCCAACCCCCACTCCTTCCTCTCCCTCCTTGGACCATGCAGCGAGGACTGAAGCCCAAAAAGGTGCAGCATGTTTCCCTAAACTCGGTACTGTTGCAGTGTTCTGGTGATGATAATGGCCACTGTCGCCGTGGTAGCCGTGGCTCTGAATGGCCTTGCCGCTGCATCATTCCCATGATTCCTCGCAGCTCACCGCTCCGCCGCCCCTGCTGTTCGTAGCGAGGCGCTCTGTGTTTGTATGAGAGAGTCTGTCTTCACCTGAACTGTTCACTCCACCTCATTGGCTCAGTCTGCATTCGTTCTGCTCCGTCCGCCATGTTTGCTCCGACTCTGCGCTCTGTGCCTGTCTGCTTCTTGTGCATATTTACGTGTGATGAAAGAAAAATAAAGGATACCGTATTTTTGATAGACACTTTTAATATTTTCAGACCTTGTAGTATAGGTTTGATTTTAAATTTGTACAGTTTTCATATACTATTTTTGCGTATTTTCATTCATAGTGAATAGAAAACGTTTTGCAAAGCTCAGTTTTTGTGTATGATCTGTAAACTGGAAGACATTACTAGACTAGAAAATCTGTTTTCTTTTTAAAAAACAAAAAACTTAAGATAATAATAATTAATAAAATTATTATTATCAAGTTAAGTTTAATGTACCGTATTCATATCCTTTAATCTTCCTCACATTTTGTCACATTACAACCACAAGCAAATTTCTTGGCTCAAATTTCTGATTAAATTTAGGTCTGAAGTTTGACTGGACTTTGACTAGGCCATTCTCGTGAACCTTATTCAGGTTACTTTATCTTTGTGTTGTGCCTTCTAAAAGAAAAGCACCCCCACAGCAAGATGCTGCCATCACCATGTTTCACAGCGGGGATGTTGTGTTCGGGATTTCATTTCATAGAGGGCTGAAAAAATTTTCTTTGGAGAGAAATCAGTTTGATTTGATTGGATGTTTATGATGTGGAATGTTTATGAATTTAATCATGACATGTACAAAATGTCATTTAAAAAAATAAGGCCAAAGCTTTTTTCTATTAATTGTTAAAGGAGCGTAAAATCAACTTTTTTGAGCTTTACATCATGTCATGATGTTAATCCCTCATGAAAACACACCTGGAGTGTTGCTTTGATTCTTTCATGTATGTTTGAGAAAACCTTAAATCTCCATGGCAACCATTCAGCTGTGCAAAACGCCTGGTTGAACCTAGCTCCACCTTTGAGGACGAAGTTCCTCCTCAGGGCTCCAGTTTACAAGCATCTGCTTCACAGAGCAGCGTTCTCCCTCGAATCCCCCACACTGCTAATTGGTCCTGGCTAGTTTGAAGGAGCAAACACTTGGTGGAGCTGTGCATCTTCTGAGCTCATGATACCAGTGTAATGCTGGTAAAAACATACTTAAAGGATTAATAGACGGGCCATGTTGTGATGACTTCCTGAAGGCGGAGTTTCAGGAAGTTAAATTAATTCAAGGTGTTAAATTATGAAGTATAATTTATGTCATTTTTTATATATGCAATATTTTTACAACAACTAAAGTTAACATATTTACTTAATAAAGCTATAAAGTGTTATTAAATGCCTAGAAGACACATAACTCTCCCCCTTTAAAAACACATCTGACTACATAGTGGGATTTTTATTATTTCATTATTTTGTTTCATTTGTGCAGTCCACTGATTTTTTTTTAAAATGAGGATTTCCGTAGCATCGGGAGCTGGAGGTAGTTTCAGAATCCTCTCCAAGTTCTTCAGTGTATCAGTGGTATTATTTGTTTCTTTGTAGAAAAAGAAACGGACTTAAAATCAATGGTAGCAAATTTCCTGAACCAGAAACAATTCAGTTCTGCATCGTTGCTCAGTCTTTTAGAAAGTGAATAGTTCAGTGGATGTTGGTGCTGCAAGAGGCTAATTAGAGACGTTTGCTGCATATGTGAACAAATTGTCCTGTAGGAGGCGGAAAGTGGAAAGTCACCAATCAGGTTTTTTTTTGTCCTCCATCAGGATATGTATATCTTCAATAAAATGACGGATCCAGGAATAACGGGCTGGAAATATTTACTTTAACATACTTTGCAGTTTTAAAAATCTGATTACATCCTTTATTTGTATTTTTTTCTGGACTCACTGTGAGATCCACTGTGGCTCGTTAACCGTCGTCCTCTGACTCCTACGCGCAGACGCGCCTCCGTCATAGCGAACGGAAAATGTCAGAGTGTGACCGAGGTGAAATGAGACGCCCTCCTGCCTGCAGAGACCTGCGGAGCATAGATTTTCTGCCGGCCTGCTGAATTCGATCATTTCCAGCATCCAGCAGGCTGAACTTTACCATCGCCCAACGACGAACCTCCACTGTTCAATCTGAGGAAAGCTGACATTTCAGAAACATACAAGGCAGTGCTGGATGTATGCATCCTTTTTGCAGATGAGGGAAGGAGACGTGTATCTTGTGGACATACACACCCCATACCAGCTGAGGGTGTTTGGTAAAGTGTTGCTAATGCTTCCATGGTGGTAATTTTATCCTCAACTCGCTTTTGCACCAAGTGACCTTAGGGCAATATGGCTTTTCTTTCCTGGGGATGCAGGAACCTGATACATCTGCAGCTGAGCTCACCGCTCCTTTCTGCCCTCCAGCCTCTCACTCCATCACTCTGAGAGCATCTCTTGAATCGCAGAGTGGAGAGAAAGCAAATGGCTTACAGAGAAAGATGTTAAATATTTAAACCGAACAGACTTCCCTCGACTGCTCTGTTATGATACACATAAACAGAGTTGTTGTTTTTTTTCTACGACAGTGCTTTAGGTTCAAAGCTTGCAGCTAATCAGGGTATCGGCCCCAAATTAATCCTCTTACTGCTCTCCAACTTCCTGCTGAGATGTTGGCAGAGAGGAGGAGATTAGTGGAGCTGAGGGAGATATCATGGTAGGTACTCAACTCGCTTTTGGCTGTTAAGGACTCAAATGACCATTTAGATTGTTTTGCCACAATCGTTGCACGTTCTGGGATGAAAGTAGGGGTAATAGGTACAGGTGACCTGCCCTTTACACCTCAACCACATAACTCAATATACCTTATTGGGAGTTTATGGAATAGAGCAACACAAATCAAATATGTTACACATAGTGTCAGAAACTCTTAGGCTGCTTAACCTTAACAGAGATAAAAACAAAAAGCTGGTCATATACAATGTACAGTTGCATGGTGCTAAATAAAGGGCAATGCTGGAAGAAAACCTGAGACTGAGAAAGACTTGAGACTGTCGCACTGGTTCCGCTTCCAGTTGGATAAAAAACCAAAACCTACTGACAAAGCTACAAAGAAACAGCTTAGATCAAACTAGGGATGCACAATGTCAGAAAAATATACAAATTCAATAATATGCAATACTACCACGAAAATGTACATCAGTTGTAGCCTTTAGGACAGTTTTGCCTCATTTCAACTGAGCGGTACAGTATTTAGTCTATGTGCTGTAGTCCCTTCTCCATGGGGGGAGCATTAACCAGATTTTCCCCAGACAACCTCAGCCAGATTAGCCTCCATTTGCTGGTTCTTCATGGCTCCAACCCAGTTTTCAGAAACGGAGGTGGTACAAACCAGACATGAATGTAAGTGATTTGAGACCAGACTGGATTCATTAATTGGCCCATGGAATACGCAACAAGACTGTAGTATCTGGGGAGCTGAAAATTGATAATTCTATAATCTAACCTTGAGGTCAAAACCTTTTAGCAATTGCAG
The DNA here is from genome assembly GCF_051168715.1 of Poecilia mexicana. Classification (NCBI taxonomy): domain Eukaryota; kingdom Metazoa; phylum Chordata; class Actinopteri; order Cyprinodontiformes; family Poeciliidae; genus Poecilia; species Poecilia mexicana. The sequence continues at coordinate 4,769,169 of NW_028263391.1, read as the reverse complement.
ATGGGGCAACCTGCAACAAACATTAACACAGAGATATTGTGGAGAAACTGGCTCCTCACGGGTACACGTACAAAGTGACATCATCAGAGTGTCAACCGCAGCTCCTGTGTGCTCACGGCCCGTTTACGTTCCTACCCATACTCACACCCACAAAAGGAGGAACTCACCACCCAACGGAGATGCACCCAACTTGGCTAGAACCAAACCAAACATTAACCGGCTAGAGTGAGACAATGGAGAAGATGCTTACTTTATAATCTGGTGTATTCATGAAAGTGTTTCCACTATCAGTTGGACTCTTACTGGCCAGGCGGAGTAAAACCCAAATGTCTAATAACATACTAGTTCAACAACAAATGTGACATACTAATATATGTCGTGCTTGTCCCTAGCATTGCATTTTTTCTATGCCCCCATCCAGGGATTGTGTTTTGACACCAATAACTCCGTACCGATGTCCTGTGGAGCTACAGCTGAAGGAGGGCCAGGAACGGTATGGGGCGGGTTGGTTGCATGATCCGCTTTTACAGTAGAAGCTGACAAAATAACATACCTAACCACATTGGCCCATGCTGTACCACTCAATGGAAACAAGGCTTTACGGTCCATCCAACTGGTCAAACGTGTTATGCAGATCATCACTGTACAACACTTGACATACAGTATCCTTCCAAATCTTGTCCTTTGTAGTTGCAATTCGGCACACACTGATGCTGTGATGAAAACTGCAATTGAACATGTTGTCCAAGTCTAGATCAAAGCATATTCATGTGGGGGATTGGCCCAAAGTCCAGACTTGAATCTGATCCTGAATACAGCTACACACCACCCTGTCCATTACTCCAATTAGAATAAAGCTCGTAATGTTTTAGGTAAATTATTTTTAAAAATCAACAATGACGACATTGTGTGGAAACCAACAGGCTTCTAACTGCCTGTAACGAGCTAAATGTCACCAAACCGTTTGAAGGTAAAAGTAAGGAAGGTTTTTATTTATTTTGTTTTACTTTTAAAGGTTAGAGAAAAGTCCTGTCTGGATTTAGAGGCAGACAGAAGTGAAAAGATGGTGCTCACGTTCGAGGCTTCTCATTGCAACACCCAGTTAGTGCGGAAAGTAAACACCTTTAGGTGGACAGACCTTTTTTCCTTTTTCATTTTACCACCTGTCAAGACACTGTTACCAGCAACAGGTTGATTTTTTTGCCCTTTTTAAAAATATGATGTTCAAATATATAATCTAAGGAAGATTCAGAAATGTCTTGTGAATAATAATCAGGAGTGACTCCATGCAGCCCATCAGGTGTAACCCCCCCCAACAATCCCCTGTGGTTTTTGTGAACCTTATTTTAATAATCCCATTGGAGGGCCTACCAGTGTTGCTAGGAGACGAGAGGTTTGCATCAGCATTGCTGCTCATTTTTACCACCCCTTACCCCCCCACCTCCACACTTCCATTCACGGTGCCGCCCTCCTCTGTCTCTCAGCCTCTGTCTGTCCTCAGTTGCTGCCTCACCCATCCCTCCCTCCCTGTCTGTCTGTCTCTGGCCGGGGTGGTGATGAGTGGGTGAGCAGCGAGGAGGCAGGGAGGGCACACAGTGATGTAATGCAGGCGCGCGGCATCGGTCCGGGCTGACAAATCACAATCCGGGAGGGGTGAGGAAGGGGGAGGGAGAGGAGACGGGGCAGGTTAAGGGAGGCAGAAGCATCTCTTGTGTAGCCGGGGCGACAGTGGCGGTGAGAGCACGGAGGAGGCATCAACCGAGGGCTCCGGCTAACGGATTATGAGAGAAACCAAGAAAGAGGACATAAAGGAGGACGACAGCGGGGAGGAAGGGACGAACTGAGGCGGGGAGTGGGGGGGAGCCTGGGAATAAAATCGTCACGGCCGTTTGCTCCACTGCAGCTTCCCAGCCTGAGCCGCTGCCTGTCCTGATTGTTCGGCTTCCAGCCTGTCTGTCCTGAACTCTTTTTCTCCGTAGATCTTTACCTGTTTTATCTCCTTCCTCTGTGCGTGTTTCTTGGTGACTGTCTCGTGTGTGTGTGTGTGTGTGTTTTCTCCTCCTACAAATATGATGAGACAGACTCCTGCAACCCGGAAGGTACAGAACTTCCTATAATCCTCTTTTTTATTTTTTTTGTAGGGATGTTGCTGTCGTTGTTGCCGTCATGCTATTATTTTATGGAGATCATGCTTTGAAGTTTTTTCCCTTTTTTTCAGTGACATTGGAGAGTCTTCCTGCTGTGTTCTTATTGTTTAGTACATGGTAGAGTTTTTTTGTGTTCAAGCATGTGTCTACATCTTTCATTTAGCCTGCAATGAAAACTTTTTATTTTATTTTTTTTCCATCTTATTCAGCAGCTCCGCTTTGTACGACGTGTTTTTAAATCATATTTCTGTGCTTGTCCTGATAATGTAGTGGTGGCTTTGGATTGGTAGCTCTCACTGGGTATTGGCTGCAGCTGTTTACATTACTCAGGCTCAGTTCATCTGAACGATCCCGGTCTAATCCAATAAGGAGCGATAAAGAGCCAAAGCGATAATGATGCCGAAAGCTATAAACAGAGTTGGGGGTGGGTTTGTAGAAGGCAAAAAAAAGGAAAAAAAAGACGGAAAGTAAAAAGAAGATGAAAGCGGAGGAACTTCATAATGTCTGTGCATGTGCTTTTGTTATATTTAAAGAGGAGAAATGTGCATGGCTGGATGAATGACCCTGGCACCGGTGGTTAGGTGCCAGGGTCATTCATCCAGCGGCCCATCGTATGTTTGAGTTAAAAATTTTTTAAAGTTGACAGGAAATTTGAAAATATCACTTGATAATGAAGTGTTATTGAAATATTGGAAGACTAATACCTGAACACAAACTATTAAGCCTTAAAACATAAAATAAAGACTTAAATAAATAAGTAATGCTTAGCCTGGTGGGGGCACAAGTAAAGCCTGGTGGCCCGCCAGGCTTAAAAAGCATTCTGTGGGAAACCCTTTGTACATAAGAAAAACGTAGATTGAAATGATCATTTTAGACTTACAGTATCATAAAAGTATTTGCAACCTTTTTTCTGCACATTAGGCAGATAATTTGAGCAAATATAAGAGGCAGTTTTTAAATGTTAATTTCATGTATTATTAGTAGAAGGAAAAGACTGTACAAACCAACATATGTAATAGGACTGGGAAATAAATCAATATTAGTATATATATATATATATATATATATATATATATATATATATATATATATATATATATATATATATATATATATATATATATATATATATATATATATATATATATATTGCAAAAGACACATGATCAGTATCAATAGATAATATGTCTGATAGAATATATATTCCAAATATTCCTTGAACTCCGATCCAGAACTGCACAGCATTCTGGGAGATGTAGGCAGAGGAAAGGCTTTAGCTGCTCAACCTCTCACACCAAGCTAAGCAAGGTCGGTGGCATCAGCTATTCACTCACTCTTTGGTTACCTAGCAACAACCTGTTGAGTAACTTGCGCAGCAGCAGTTCCAGCTTTCGCCACCGTGCTTCATAACTTGTTGAAAATAAATAAAACAATCAACGGCATGGAGTGAAAACTGTGGATAAAACATTTTGGCAGTATTTCAGATATTAAAACGAATCAATAATTATTTATATCGGCAATTATTGATATGAAACACTTATATTGTAAAAAGTTTTTCAGCCATATTGACTTAGACTTAGACTTAGACTGACTTTATTATCATTTTGCATGCACAAGGTGTATACAGAACGAAATTTCGTTGCATACGGCTCAGGACAGTGTTTTGAGCTTTCAATGTTGTGAGGTTACTCCAGACCTACTATTAACAATGCACTATGTAATAAAAATTGTCTTCTGTTGTTAAATCATGAGTTAACGGTGATTTCCCAAAATCAAGAAAAAAAAAGTTATTTAGTACCGGTCTGACAACATGAAGTAGGCTGAGAGATCTCAAGACATAAGTTGAAAACAGGTGAAAAACAGACTTTTGTCACCCATTATTAGTCTGGTAAGGTTACAAAAAGCCTTGTAATGGGTTTGGGAGCCTAGCAAGCCATAGCCATTATCCACAAACAGTAGAGAAAAATGCCGGCCTATCAAATTACTCCAAAAATACATCAATGACTCATCTGGAGGTCAGAAAGCGCTCATGAATCCACCGTAAGAAATCTACTGGTCAATCATATATGATAGCTTTTCAAGACTTAAGAACTAAAATTCTAGGAAAAGATTTTTTAGACTGATCAGCAAACATCTCTGAAAGATGAACATTTTGTTAGATCTGGCGGTAGACGTAGTGGTCGCTAACTTGCTGTAACTGATGGAACCAGAATTTCCTGATCAGCTCAATGTCTTAGGATCAAACATACTCCAAAGCGGCTAGATCACAGCAATTCAGCAGAGAAGAGCAGGCTAAAATTCCCCTGCAGTGATTTAAGACCCATTGCTGGAAAAATCACTATTGTTTGCTGGACGTTCTGGGTTTCAGGAAGTGTTTTTGGTTGAAAAGTTTGCTGCGGGCATTCTTCAGATTTCTCTGCGTTCCCCTTCCGCCCGTCTCATGTGGTGTCTCAGTCTTGACAAGTGATGTATCGGGATAACAAGCTATTATCTTAGGACGTCTGCATTGTGTACGCAGCACAAAAGATCCAGGCTCAGATGAGATGGATGGAGACACAAAGTGGGCATTGATGTCGACGTGGCCGTACCAGTCACAGTGCGTTGTTGTTCCCGTGGTTTTGGTCATGTGGGTGGAAGACATGAGGTACAACAGACCAGCTAAGAGCTGTTATTAAAAAAATTGTTGATAAGATGCATGGGATTAGATTTTACTATCAGAGAAGTAGAAAATATTCATCTACAGATCGGTCATATCGCTATTGTCCACCCATTTTTCCTTTTTTTTTTCTGTGATTTCCCAATTACAATGAATTTTGCCTTAAATCTCTAACCCTGGCTGTTTGTTTCCTCCCTTCTTCCCTTCCCTTCTTCTCCTGCCCTTTGACCTTCCGCTACTTCCTTTACTTTCTCCTCCCTGTGCTTCTCAGACCACGGCCAGAAGGCCCAAGGTGAGCTCAAGTCTTCAACACCATCAGGCCTCCAGATCCTCTCAGACACCATTAATTATGTGGCTGATTGTGGGTTTTACTTCATGCAGCACTGTGTACTTTATGGACATTATTTCTAACCCATTTTACAGATTCAAATAAAAGTAGTTTATTTACATTTTTACACTATAATAACATACAGAAAGAAGAACGCAATTTAAAATTGTAACGTAATTAGTTTTCAGTTGCAGAAATAAATTTAAGGCATTAGATTTGTGTTAAACTTAGTAGATATACATATAGGCTCTTTGGAAACAGCCTTTAACAGTTGCTGTGGTTAGCACAGTTAGCATAGCTATGAAAACAGTCTCCATCCGTGTTCCCTAGAAAACAGACACGTTTGTTTCTAGGATTTTTCTTTTGAATTAAAACGGCAACTGTCACGAAACAAAGTTGAAATGATTATAGCGTTCACATTTTAAACAGAAAGTAGCATGGTATATTAGCAGTTAGCATGGTTAGCACAGATAGCTTTACTAAAACAGTAGTCACTGTATGTATTCCCTGGAAATATAGAAATTTGTTTCTCATATTTTTGCCTTGAATTGTTTGGTTAGCTGCTGTAAAACAGTCAAAATGAATACCACGCTCACGCTTACATTTTAAACTGAGTTAGTGTCATTTATTAGCAGTTAGCATGGCTAGTATTACTAAAACAGCAGTTTCTGTTTGTGTTACTTGAAAATAAATTTGTTTCTAGCATTTTTGTCTTGAATTATCAGTGTGGTTGCTGCGAAACAGTCAAAATTTTTACAGTGTTCACATTTAAAACTGAAATTAGCACCGTTATTAGCAGTTAGCATGGTTAGCACAGTTAGCATTACTAAAACAGCAGTCTCCGTCTGAGAACATTTGAGTTCTGAGTTTTCCAAGAGGTTTCCAACGGATAAAAATATAAGATTGAAAGCTCAAAAAGAAAAAACAGAGCAATTTTACTTCAGCCCTTTCAGCCTTCCTGTTATCTGGTGAAAATCTCACTCTCTCTTTTTTTCTCGTGTACTGTTACAATTACAAGAAGCAATTGTACAGTTTCTTGCTTCTTACATTTCTCTGCTTCTTCTGACTTCATTTTAACACCTCAACAACACCGAGTCAACATCCGTACCAAAGAGTGATGGTACCATGACCTGAGTGTGTGTAGCATGCATTCACTGATCAGTCAAGCTAAAAACATATCGGCTGATTCCAATCACAAACTTGGTGCATCTTTAGTTTAATAAGCATGTTGATGCTAACAACTGCTAATAAAGATAAATCAGTGTTCAGTAATGTGTTTATGCTTCAGTTGTTTCCTGGTTCTGATCATATTTTGTGTCAGTAACCAATGAAATGAATCTACGTGCAACAATGCTCTCCACAATTTTAAAGATATATTTTAAATAGACATTTTTTTCTGCCCAAAATCAAAGAAATCACATTTTAATATGTTTCTCTTGTACTAAAATATGCATGAATACTGACCAGGTATCCTAAAGCCAACATAAATGATTAAAACCAGGATGATAAAAGCAGTCAAGCCTTCAGAGACCTACAACACTAGAATCCTTTGTAGCAGGTTCATCTAGATGTGCTGATGTTTTTTTTTTTCAGTCATCTCTGTTTTATTTATTCATGTGTGTTGTTTACGTATCGTCCTCTGTTCCCCCAGCAGCCCAGCCGACCTGCAGGCAGCGGAGGGAAGGGGGCCGCGTCCGGCTCGGCGTCGGCGTCGGCCGGCGAGATGAGCAGCAGCGAGCCCAGCACGCCGGCTCAGACCCCGCTGGCTGCACCGGTCATCCCGACCCTCCACTCTCCTGGAAACCCGCCGGCCCCTGGCCCCAGCAAGGTCAGGACCAACATCCTGAAACATTGCTTACAAAGTAGCAAAACATGCAGAGATTTAAAAAGTCATTGTTAAAAGCCTCCCTGCTGAGAGAGAGGAAAAACGACGACCAGGACATGTGACATCTTTTTGCCTTTGGACCTTTAACTTCCATGTTTTTTAACTCAGCTGTCAGTTTGTGTTTGTAATCCTGCAGAAACGCTTTACGATGAAGTTACTTAGATTAGAAGACTCTCGTTTCTGGGAATACTTTCTTAATGCTACCAAAATATCTTTAGGGATTCATGCATGAACGAATGAAAAGGTGGACAAACTAGAGAGGCCTGTTCTCTACATAAAAACACAAGATTTAATTTAATTAATTGCACATTAACATGTTGGTTCAGGTTTTTTTTTCATGGAAATAACATGAAAAAAATAGTTCATAAGAACTATTTTGTGTTGCACTTAAATGTTTCATATCGTTAAACTAAATGGTATCACAAAAAAGGTTGCTTGAGCAAATACACAATGCAACTTCAAGAAATTATTTTCCACTTTACCTCTTCACAAAGAGCGGCAGGGAAAAAAAAGAGAACATCTGTTAAAAAAAATCACACAAAAAAGAAAACAGGAGGGTTTTATGATAAAAACAAAAGTGAGAATAAAAAAATAATGAAATGAATACAGAAAATTAAAAGAAATAGACAAAATGAATAATGAAATAAAATGTGACAAAAATATTAAATAAACACAGAAAGAGAAAAATCAAAAATTAGTCAAACAATGAGATTGTAAATACTGTGGAGAATTAAATAACAATTGAAAATAATAAAAACACTAATTTATATCACACTTTGTGATCAAATAAGTTGGAAATTGTGTTGATCCAATATTTGGCACCTTTTTCTCTATTAAACCATTTATTAATTTCTACATTTATTGTCAACTTTGGCAGGATCAAAATAATAACGGTGGACATAAAAGAAAAATCCTCCACTGGTTTGTAAGAGGCTCATTTTTCATTTATCGTAAATGACTGATGGCAATTGTTACTGCCATTTTTTTTTTTTGCAAATGAAATCTCCAATTGAAATCTACTTTTTGTATTTTTTTAATCTAAAATAAATGTAGTTTAATAATTTTTAGTAATCACTGATTAACTTCCAACGGTAGAGGTGAATCATACAATTAATTTTCTGCACAGTTAAGAAAAAAATATCCATTAAGATCATGAAACAACCCCACCATGAGGGGTAACCTGTGTTATTTGTGTCTCACCCCCTCAGGAGGAAGTCGTCATGGAAACAGAGGTGCAGATATCTGTGTCGTTTCTGCACTTGACACCGAACTGTTGTTTTTCTGTCACTAACATTTTAACAAGCTGTCAAAGGTGTGATGGCTTCATATTGAGTGTGCGGCCTTCACAGGGGTGTGTGTCTCTGCATCCTGTGTATCCTCCAAGCGCACATTAAATGATTAATAAGGCATGTGTGCATGCCCTGTGTCTCCAGAGATATTTTTTGTGCTTCTAACAGAGGCTCAATCAAAGAAAGATCACAAAAGCAGCTCGTGTTTCTAATCTGTCCACGTCCGTGCTACAGGAGGAGGAGGCCCTGCGGGCTCAGGTGAAGGACCTGGACGAGAAGCTGGAGACGCTGAAGATGAAGCGAACGGAGGACAAGGCCAAGCTGAAGGAGCTGGAGAAGCACAAGATCCAGCTGGAGCAGCTGCAGGAGTGGAAGACCAAGATGCAGGAGCAGCAGGCAGAGCTGCAGAAACAACTCAAAGAGGCAAAAAGGGTAAGGAGGCGCATGTGGAGGACGTGGCAGCTGCTGCCGGAGGCCGACTGCAGGGTTCCTTCTACATGCAGCGCCACGGTGAAATGCAGCTCTGGAAAAAATTAAGAGAGAGAGGTTGTTCCACCAAATATTAAACATTTAGTATTGTTTCTAAATTAATAGATTAGAAGAATCTCATTTCACATTATTTGAGGTCTGAAAGCACTGCATCTTTTCATTATTTTGACTATTTCTCATTTTCTGCAAATAAGTACTAAATTTTTGTTTGGCATTTCAGACATGTTGACAGTAATTTATAGAATAAAAGAACAATGTTCATTTTACTCATGACCAGAGTTATTTGCCATTTTTTGTCACCGCCCCCTCACCGCCTAAAGAAAATCACCACCTCTTGAGAAAACCCAGGACTGAATATCTAAGCCAATAAAAAGTCTAAATACACAGTTCTATGTATTTATGTACATATTGTATTATTTCCATTTGTAGGAGGCTAAGGAAGCCATGGAGGCGAAGGAGCGCTACATGGAGGAGATGTCAGACACGGCCGACGCCATCGAGATGGCCACTCTGGACAAGGAGATGGCTGAGGAGCGAGCAGAGTCCTTACAGCTGGAGGTCGACTCTTTGAAGGAGAGAGTGGAGGAGCTTACCATGGACCTGGAGATCCTGAAGCACGAGATTGAGGAAAAAGGTACGGATCACGTCGTCATGGTGACACAAGACGTTTCTTTAAGTTGTGTTTAAGCTGAACGGAGACATCTGGCCCAAATTCATGAAGTCGTACTTGTCTTTAAAGTGACTGGGATTTATTTTTCTTGTTTTCTTGTCTTTGTAAGCAAATTAAATAAGAGTTAAAGCAATGAAGGTGGTGAGAAAAGGACAGTGGAAAATTGCCAAACATTTATAAAGCAGAACAAACTTTATTAGAATTGCTTCTAAACAGCACAAACTTTAGTGACTATTAATGAGATTTCATGTGATAAGCCAACTTAAATTACTGCATAGTTAATAAGTGACACTTTTCAGATTTATAAGAATCTGAAAAGTGTGGTGTGCATTTGTATTCAGCGCCCCTGAGTCAGTGCCACCTGTGGCTGCAGTAACAGCTTGAAGCCTCTGGAGGTCTCTCTACTTTGCTGCTCTTAAAAAATTATCACATCTTAAGAGTTTTGACCTTTTGTTGGTAAAGACAGATTAGTATGGCTGAATACTAATACATGGCACAATTTCCAGATTTTTATTTGTAATCTTTTTGAAACCCATTAATCTTTTTTATTTCACTTCTCAGTAATGTGCTACTTTTGTTTTTTTTTTTTAGCCACAGTCATTGCTAGCTTTGTTTTGGTGTCTGCCTCAGGTTCGGACGGCGCCGCCTCCAGCTATCACGTGAAGCAGCTGGAAGAACAGAACAGCAGGTTAAAGGAAGCTCTGGTCAGGTGAGCGTCTCTCCACCGGAAAACAAAACCAAGGGTTTTAATTATTCAC